>NC_044393.1:30174962-30477350 GCF_006542625.1 Nomascus leucogenys | reverse complement strand
CTAGGACCATGGTCTTGTGCCAGCATGCCTGCTAACATTTAAAATTTAGTTTTTGTAGAAACAGGGTCTCATTATGTTGCCCAGTCTGATCTTGAATTCCTAGGTTTAAGGAATCCTCCCACCTTGGCCTCCCAAAGTGCTGGATTACAGGTGTGAACCACCACACCTGGCCTAATATTCTTAATATATATGGGATATTCAGATGATCAACTTATTCAGTGAGCTTTAGTAGTTGGTATCTTTCTTTTTTTTTTTTTTTTTTCAGATGGAGCCTCGCTCTGTTGTCCAGGCTGGAGTGCAGTGGCGCAATCTCTCTCGGCTCACTGCAAGCTCCGCCTCCCGGGTTCACACCATTCTCCTGCCTCAGCCTCCCGAGTAGCTGGGACTACAGGTGCCCGCCACCACACCTGGCAAATTTTTTTTATTATTTTAGTAGAGACGGGGTTTCACCGTGTTAGCCAGGATGGTCTCCATCTCCTGACCTCCTGATCTGCCCGCCTCCGCCTCCCAAAGTGCTGGGATTATAGTCGTGAGCCACCGTGCCCGGCCAGTAGTTTGTATCTTCAAGGAAATTATTGATTTTACCTAAAATGTCAAACGGGAGGGCATAAAATTGTTCATAATAGTTCTTTTTTTTTTGAAATGGAGTCTCACTGTGTCACCCAGGCTGGAGTGCACAATCTCAGCTCACTGCAACCTCTGCCTCCAGGGTTCAAACGATTCTCGTTCTTTTTTTTTTTTTTTTTTGAGATGGAGTCTCGCGCTCTCACCCAGGCTAGAGTGCAGTGGCGCAATCTCGGCTCACTGCAAGCTCCGCCTCCCGGGTTCACGCCATTCTCCTGCCTCAGCCTCTCCGAGTAGCTGGGACTACAGGCGCCCGCCACCACGCCCGGCTAATTTTTTGTATTTTTAGTAGAGACGGGGTTTCACCATGGTCTCGATCTCCTGACCTCGTGATCTGCCCACCTCGGCCTCCCAAAGTGCTGGGATTACAAGCGTGAGCCACTGTGCCCGGCCTCTTTTTTTTTTTTTTGAGATGGAATTTTGCTGTTGTTGCCCAGGCTGGAGTGCAGTGGTGCGATCTCGGCTCACCACAACCTCCAACTCCCAGGTTCAAGCGATTCTTCTGCCTCAGCCTCCTGAGTAGCTGGAATTACAGGCATGAGTCACCATGTCCGGCTAATTTTGTATTTTTAGTAGAGACGGGGTTTCTCCATGTTTGTCAGGCTGGTCTCAAACTCCCGACCTCAGGTAATCCACCCACCTCGGCCTCCCAAACTGCTGGGATTACAGGCATGAGCCACTGTACCCGGCACGATTCTCATTCTTCAGCCTCCTGAGTAGCTGGGATTACAGGTGCGTGCCACCACGCCCGGCTAATTTTTGTATTTTTAGTAGAGATGACGTTTCATTATGCTGGCCAGGCTGGTCTCAAACTCCTGACCTCATGATCAGCCTGCCTCAGCCTCCCAAAGTGCTGGGATTACAGGTGTGAGCCACTGGGCCTGGTCTCTCTTACTTGAATCTTAAAAAGTTTGAAGGTTGGGTGTGGTAGCTCATGCTTACAATTCTAGCACTTTGAGAGGCCCAGGCTGGAGGACTGCTTGAGCTCTAGAAGTTCAAGACCAGCCTGGGCAACACAAAGAGACACACCACCTCTACTACTAGTACTACTACTAATAATAATTAGTCGGTCGGGGCTGGGTGCCATGGTTCATGACTGTAATCCCAGCACTTTGGGAGGCCGAGGCAGGCGGATCACCTGAGGTCAGGGGTTTGAAACCACCTTGGCCAGCGTGGCAAAACCCTGTCTCTACTAAAATATAAAATTAGGCCAGGCGCAGTGGCTCACACCTGTAATCCCAGCACTTTGGGAGGTCGAAGTGGGCAGATCACTTGAGGTCAGGAGTTTGAGACCTGCCTGTGTGTTTCACCATGGTGAAACCCCGTCTCTACTAAAAATATGAAAATTAGCCGGGCATGGTGGCAGTGCCACCTGTAATCCCAGCTACTCAGGCGGCTGAGGCAGGAGAATCGCTTGAACCCAGGAGGCAAAGGTTACAGCGAGTCAAGATCATGCCACTGCACTTTAGCCTGGGCAACAAGAGTGAAACTACAGGCCGGGTGCGGTGGCTCACGCTTGTAATCCCAGCACTTTGGGAGGCCGAGGCGGGCGGATCACGAGGTCGGGAGTTCGAGACCACAGTGAAACCCTGTCTCTACTAAAAGTACAAAAAAAAAAAATTAGCCGGGCGTGGTGGCAGGCACCTGTAGTCCAGCTACTCGGAGAGGCTGAGGCAGGAGAATGGCGTGAACCGGGGAGGCGGAGCTTGCAGTGAGCCGAGATTGTGCCACTGCACTCCAGCCTGGGCGACAGAGCAAGACTCCGTCTCAAAAAAAAAAAAAAAAAAAAAAAGAGTGAAACTACGTCTCAAAAAAAAATAGCTGGTGGGGCGCAGTGGCTCACACCTATAATCCCAGCACTTTGGTAGGCTGATGGGGGAGGATCACCTGAGGTCAGGAGTTTAAGACCAGCCTGGCCAACATAGTGAAACCCATCTCTACTAAAAATACAACAATTAGCTGGTGTGGTGGCAGGCGTCTGTAATCCCAGCTACTCGGGAGGCTGAGGCAGGAGAATTTATTGAACCCAGGAGTTCAAGTTCCAAGGAAGCAGAGGTTGCAGTGAGCTGAGATCGCTCCATCGTACTCCAGCCTAGTCGACACAGCGAGACTCCGTCTCAAAAAAAAAAAGAATTAGCAACCGTGGTGGCACTTGCTTGTAGTCCCAGCTCTTCAGGAGGCTAAGGTTGGGAGGATTGCTTGAGGCCAGGAATTTGAGGCTGCATTGAGCTGTGATCACTGCACTGCACTCCAGTTTTTTTTTTTTTCTGAGGCAAGGTCTCACTCTGTTGCCCAGTCTGGAGCCCAGTGGCATGATCTCAGCTCACTGTAATCTCTGCCTCCTGGATTCATGTAATTTCCCCTGCCTCCACTTCCTGAGTAGCTGGGAGTACAGGCGCTTGCCACCATGCCCGGCTAATTTTTGTATTTTTTAGTACAGACAGGGTTTTGTCATGTTTGCCAGGCTGGTCTTGAACTCCTGATCTCAGGTGATCCACCCGCCTTGGCCTCCGAAAGTACTGGGATTATAGGCACACACCACCATGCCCGGCTAATTTTTTTGTATTTTTTTTGTAGAGACAGGATGTCGCCATGTTGTCCAGGCTGGTCTCGAACTCCTGACCTCAGGTGATCCACCCACCTCGGCCTCCTAAAGTGCTGGGATTACAGGCGTGAGCCACTGGGCCTGGCCAAAAATAAAAGTATTTAACAGATATTTATGGGGTACCAACCCTGTCACAGACACTGGAGATACAATAATGAACAAACAACAACAAAAAAAAATTTTACGAAATTTGAGGTTCGTAGAAGCAGATAGACAGCAATCCAAGAATGAGGGAAGTAAATGCAAAATGGCAAATGGGATATATACCATTAAGAGAAAGTACATGATTTTACAGACTGATTATGTAACTCCCCTTCCTCAAATTCTCCTTTGAACCAGTCTTTTCATCTCATTGGTTCCCTTCTTAACTAATAAGGTAAGTAAAATCATTGATATGTGTTTATTCTACTTTGTATAAGAACCTCGTGTTTTTTTAAACAGTTTGAAAAATAATAATAACAATAATAATACTTTTTTTTTTTTTTTGAGACAGTCTCGCTGTCTCCCAGGCTGGAGTGCAGTGGTGCGACCTCAGCTCACTGCAAGCTCTGCCTCCCGGGTTCATGCCATTCTCCTGCCTCAGCCTCCCGAGTAGCTGAGACTACAGGCGCCCACCACCACGCCCGGCTAATTTTTTGTATTTTTAGTAGAGACAGGGTTTCACCGTGTTAGCCAGGATGGTCTTGATCTCCTGACCTTGTGATCGGCCCGCCTCGGCCTCCCAAAGTGCTGAGATTACAGGCATGAGCCACCGCACCCGGTCAATAATAATTATTTTTGAGACAGAGTCTCACTCTGTGGCTAGACTGGAGTGCAGTGGCATGATCTCGACTTACCACAACCTCTGTCTCCTGGTTCAAGCGATTCTCCTGCCTCAGCCTCCCGAGTAGCTGGAATTACAGGTGCCTGCCACAATGTGAGCTAATTTTTGTATTTTTAGTAGAGATGGGGTTTCACCATGTTGGCCAGGCTGGTCTCAAATTCCTGACCTCAGGTGATCCACCCGCCTCAGCCTTCCAAAGTGCTGAGATTGCAGGCATGAGCCACTGCATCCGGCCAAATTATTATCACTCTTTTTTTGAGGCAAGGTCTTGCTCTGTCACCCATGCTGGAGTGCAGTTGGATCACAGCTTACTGCAGCCTTGACCTCCTGGGCTCAAGCCTATCCTCCTGCCTCAGCCTCCTGAGTAGCTGGGACTACAGGCGTGCACCACCATGCCTTGCTAATTTTTTAATTTTTTGTAGAAAGGAGGTCTCACTTTATTGCCCAGTCTTGAAAATTATTTTTTGATAGAAGCATTGGAGAGATTTTCACAAAGGAAGTGAAATTTCGGCTGGGCTGATTACCCCATCTGAATTCCTCGTAGCCTTTTAGTTGTGGTTTAGAGACCCTTCCTGGGACTCTCTGAGTACATTGGGGCCTTCTATTATGTTTTCCAAAAACGTTCTAGGGAGGGCTTTCTTCATCAGTGCTCATGGCACTTTAAAGAGTATATATATATACATGCATGTTCTTTTTTTTGAGATGAAGTTTCGCTCTTGTTGCCCAGGCTGGAGCGCAATGGTGCAATCTCGGCTCACCGCAACCTCTGCCTCCTGGGTTTAAGTGATTCTCCTGCCTCAACCTCCTGAGTAGCTGGTATTACAGGCATGTGCCCAGCAAATTGTGTATTTTTACTAGAGACAGGGTTCCTCCATGTTGGTCAGGCTTGTCTCGAACTCCCAACCTCAGGTGATCTGTCTCCCTCAGTCTCCCAAAGTGCTGGGATTACAGGCATAAGCCACCATGCCTGGCCACATATGTTATTTTATTTTCTTCTTCTTCTTCTTCTTTCTTTTTTTTTTTTTTGTTTTGAGACAGAGTCTCGCTTTGTGGCCCAGGCTGGAGTGCAGTGGTATGATCTTGGCTCACTGCAACCGCCACCTCCCAGGTTCAAGCCATCCTCCTGCCTCAGCCTCCTGAGTAGCTGAGACTACAGGCACACGCCACCACTCCTGGCTAACTTTTGTATTTTTAGTAGAGACAGGTTTTCACCATGTTGGCCAGGCTGGTCTCGAACTCCTGACCTTTTGTGATCTGCCCGCTTCAGCCTCCCAAAGTGCTAGGATTACAGGTGTGAACCACTATACCCAGCTGGTATATGCACATATGTTCTTATTTCTACATTTTTTTTCTTTTTTTCTTTTTTTTTGAGACGGAGTCTTGCTGTGTCACCCAGGCTGGAGTGCAGTGGCGCAATCTCGGCTCACTGTAAGCTCCGCCTCCCCGGTTCACGCCATTCTCCTGCCTCAGCCTCTCCGAGTAGCTGGGACTACAGGCACCTGCCACCACACCCGGCTAATTTTTTGTATTTTTAGTAGAGACGGGGTTTCACCGTGGTCTCGATCTCCTGACCTCGTGATTCGCCCGCCTCAGCCTCCCAAAGTGCTGGGATTAAAAGCGTGAGCCACCGCGCCCAGCCTTTTTTTTTCTTTTTTTGAGACAAGGTCTCACTCTGTTACGCCTGATCTGTTAGATCAAGCCAGAGTGCATTGGTCTGATCTGGGGTAACTGAAACCTCTGACTCCCTGGCTCATATGATCCTCCCACCTCAGCCTTCTGTGTAGCTGAGACTACAAGCGTGTGTGCACCACCATCTCTGGCTAATTTTTGTATTTTTTGTACAGGCACGGTTTCCCCGTGTTACCCAGGCTAGTCTTGAACCCCTGAACTCAAGCGATCCACCTGCCTTGGCCTCCCAAAGTGCTGGGATTACAGGCATAAACCAGTGTACCCGGCCGGCCTACATTCTGTCTTTTAAAATTTGTTTTTAATACACAAGTAAAATACAAATGCATTCTATATTCTTGGTGTGAGATATCTGAAATAATACTGAGAAACAAGAGTCTATTCTTTTTTTTTTCTTGTTTTCTTTTTTTTTCATACGGAGCTTCCCTCTGTTGCTCAGGCTAGAGCGCAGTGGCGCGATTTCGGCTCACTGCAACCTCTGCCTCCCAGGTTCAAGCGATTCTCCTACCTCAGTCTCCCGAGTAACTGGGATTATGGACACCCGCCACCACGCCCAGCTAATTTTTTTGTTTTGTTTTGTTTTGTTTTTTGAGAGTGAGTCTCGCTCTGTCACCCAGGCAGGAGTGCACTGTCGTGATCTTGGCTCGGTGCAACCTCCGCCTCCGGGGTGCAAGCAATTCTCCTGTCTCAGCCTTCCGATGAGCTGGAATTACAGGCTCGTGAAACCACGTCCGGCTAATTTTTGTATTTTTAGTAGAGACGGGGTTTCACCACGTTGGTCAGGCTGGTCTCCAAATCCTGAGCTGTGATCTGCCAGCTTTGGCGTCCCAAAGTGCTGGGATTACAGGGGTGAGCCACAGCTCCTGGCCTTGTTTTGTTTTTTTTTTTTGATATGGAGTTTTGCTCTTGTTGCTCAGGCTGGAGTGCAATGGCTCTGATCTCGGCTCACTGCAACCTCCCACTCCCGGATTCAAGTGATTCTCCTGCCCCAGCCTCCCAAGTAGCTGGGACTAAAGGCACGCGCCACCGCACCGGGCTAATTTTTGTATTTTTATTTATTTATTTTTTTAGTAGAGATAGGGTTTCACCTTATCGGCCAGACTGGTCTTCAAACTCCTGACCTCATGATCCTCCCGCCTCGGCCTCCCAAAGTGCTAGGATTACAGGCTTGAGCCACCGCGCCCGGCCCTAATTTTTGTGTTTTTAGTAGAGACAGCGTTTCGCCACATTGGCCAGGTTAGTCTCGAAGTTCTGACCTCAGGTAATCCACCCTCCTCGGCCTCCCAAAGTGTTAAGTTTATAGGCCTGAGCCACAGTGCCCGGCCTACTTTTTATTTTTATTTATTTATTTTTTTAATAGAGACGCTAGTCTCAAACTCCTGAGCTCAAGTGACTCTCCTTTGGCCTCCCAAAGTATACTAGGATTACAGGCATGGGCCACCACACCCCGCCAAATTACGAATATTATGATGATGAAATTTTAGGCATTTAGAATACTTCAGGCCAAAAACACTTTGAGCGAGGGGGCTCGCTCAAAGGCATGCGCAAAAGCCATCAGGCCTGTACCTGGAGAACTCAGGTGAGACGTTGCCACTCATTGTAATCCCTCCCCCTAGGACTCCGCCCCCGAGCCTGGGCCACTGCCCTGGCTACACCGGGAAGCCTGGAGCCAGAAAGAGGGCCGTGCGCGTGACGGGCGCGCGTGACGCCGAGGGGGCAGGTCTGAGAAGCAGGCTGCGCCGGGATTCGGCGGTCGGTTCCCGCGGAAGGGGCGGGTCAGGTTAGGGGGCGGTGCTTAATGGGAGCTGGTCTTGGGGCCGGGCTTCCGCGTGCGTTGGCCTGGCGGCGAGAGCGCGCGGCGGGGGCGTGCCCGGCGGGCGGGGCGGGGCCAGCCGGGGGCGGGGCGGCGCGCGGCCTAACGGCGGCTGCGACGGCGACGGCTATAGCAGCGGTGGTGGTGTCTGGTTAGCTCGGCGGCTGCAGATCTCGCGGCGACGCCTGCGAGGGACCCGGGCCGCGGGTCGAGGCGGGCGGCGCCTACGAGGGACCCGTGTCGCGGGTAGAGGCGGGCGGCGCGCGGTGGCGGCGCTCGGCGATGGTAGGCGTCCCTGGAGCGGCCGCCTTCCAGCGTAAGTGGGGCGTGAATGCGGGCGGCCGAGGGGGGCGTGTGAAGGCCTGCGGCTCCACAGGCGCGGTGATTCCGAGTGCCCCGGGCGCGAGGCCGGGAGTGGAAACTGAGGCCCGAAGCGGGGCGGCGGATCCAAGGTCACGCAGCGGGGTGGGCCTTCCCGGGCTCCTGAGGCCACCTCGTCGCTTCCTGCGCCGCCCGAAGAGCTCGGGGCTCCCGGTGTGAGGGAAACTGTGGGGCCCGCGGCCTCGGAGCTTAGGCCGAGCCGGCGTGCATGGGACTTGCCGGCGGGCGAGAATCATTTTGTTCTCCTGGCGCTGGGGCCACGAAGTCCGGCTCCTGGGGAAATACTACACCCGCCCGATGTTGAGGGTTGGAGGAGATGAGAATGGCCCTTCGGATGGCCTGTTTGAGCGCAGGCTCAGGAGTTGGCTACCTGGGTTCACATCCAGGCTTCCTCATTTAGGTTGTGACCTTGGCTCTCCCGGTCGCCTCAGTTCCCCCATCTGCAAAATGGGGATGTGGAGCGGGTTCCCTCCCTCCCCAAGGGTTCTTGGGTTTCGTGAGGCTAGTAAAACGCTTGACACCGACCCTGGCACACACACAACTGTGAAAACTGTCATTATTGTAATCATCCTTTATTAATCTGATCCAGTGTGCAGCGCACTCGGAAAAGTCCGAAATTAGGCTCTAGCCATGTATTTAAGATTTTGTTTTGTTGTCTATTAGTCCTGCTCCATGATCTAATTGTTATTCTTACTTCCATGTAGCCATTCCAGCATTTATCTAGTGTTCCTCCTTGATGTGTGAGATCCTTGGGGGAAGGGTGGCTTCTCTGAATAAGAACAATAAAATTTTAATTGTTTTTCATTATTGTAATTATAATAGCCAACATTTTTTTGAGCACCAGACATTTTGCATTCTATTCACCTAATATTTATTAAATCATGCAGTAAGTTTAAAAATACCATTCCAGGCCCTGGGAATACAACAATAAACAAGATAGACCGAACTGGGGTTTTGAGTTTAGTTAGGAGAGGGAGAGACATAGTAAATGAGGAAACAGATAAACATGTTTTGCATGTTTTTTTATTGTTTAATCTTGGTGACATCCTAAGTAAGACATTATTTGAGGATGCCCATTTTGCAGAGGATGAAACTGAGTAACAGAAGGTACTCTGAGTACTAGTCTCAGCTGATATCCTTAAACACGTGAAAGGGAGGCTTTACGCTTCTTTTTTTTTGCACCCATTAAATGTTGGATTGAAGATAGAAAAAGTAGATACACCCAGCTTGCAGTTACTGCTTTTGATGGTTTGATCCATTCCTCATGAAATTTCCAACTAAAGAGGCAGATAGTGATTACTCTTTTAGGCTTGCAAAGGTACAGCATCTCTGTAAAATGAAAGGCTGTTTTTTTTTTTTTTTTTTTTTTGGAGACGAAATCTTGCTCTGTCACCCAGACTGGAGTGCAGGGGCGTGATCTCGGCTCATTGCAACCTCTGCCTCCTGGGTTCAAGCTATTCTCCTGTCTCAGCCTCCCAAGTAGCTGGGAGTACAGGCGTATGTCACCACGCCCGGGCCAATTTTTTTATTTTATTTTATTATTATTATTTTTTGAGACGGAGTTTTGTTCTTGTTGCCCAGGCTGGAGTGCAATAGTACAATCTCAGCTCACTGCAACCTCTCCCCGCCCCAGGTTCAAGCGATTCTCCTGCCTCAGCCTCCAGAGTAGCTGGGATTACAGGCGCCTGCCGCCACACCTGGCTAATTTTTTGCATTTTTAGTAGAGACGGTTTTACCATGTTGGCCAGGCTGGTCACGAACTCCTGACCTCAGATGATCCATCTGCCACGGCCTCTCAAAGTGCTGGGATTAGAGGCATGAGCCACCGCGCCCGGCCCTAATTTTTATATTTTTAGTAGAGACAGGGTTTTACCATATTGGTCAGGCTGGTCTCGAACTCCTGACTTCAGGTAATTCACCCAACCTCAGCCTCCCAAAGTGCTGGGATTACGAGTGTGAGTCACCGAGCCTGGCCAGAAAGGACTTTTTATTAAAAATTGGGGGGCTGTTCTGCCTGTGAAGTAGCCTTCCTTTGTTTCTTTACTTCCATAATAAACTTGCTTTCACTTAAAAAGATTGTGTCCAAATTTCTTTTGTGTAGTATTTAGTTTAAAATATGCCCAAAAGTACAACTTTTGCTTTTGTTATGTAACTACATTTTTGTTTTCTTTTTTCCTTTTTTTGAGACAGTCTTTCTCTGTCACCCAGGCTGGAGTGCAGTGGCGTCATCATGGCTCGCAGCAGCCTCAACCTTCTGGGTTCAAGCGATTCTCCTGCCTCAGCCTCTTGAGTAGCTGGGACTGTGGGCGCCACCACACCCAGCTAATTTTTTTATTTTTTGTAGAGATGGGGTCTTGCTTTGTTGCCCATGCTAGTCTGGAAGTCCTGGGCTTGAGTAATCCTCCTTCCTCAGCCATCCAAATTGCTGGGATTAAAGTCATGAGCCACTTTGCCTGGCCTTTTTTAGTGTTTCTAAGAGAATTCTGTATTACATTCCCAGACAGTACACTTGGTGTAGTACTCAACCTCCTGAGGAGCTGGGATTACAGGTGCTCACCAGCATGCCTGGCTAGTTTTTTTTTGTATTTTTTGTAGAGACGGGGTTTCACCATGTTTTGGCTAGGCTCCTGACCTCAAGTGATCTGCCTGCCTCAGCCTCCCAAAGTTCTGGGATTACAAGTGTGAGCCTCTGCACCCGTCCTTGATTGAAGTTTTTTTTTTTTTTTTTTTTTTTTTTGAGACGGAGTTTCGCTCTTGTTGCTCAGGCTGGAGTGCAGTGGCATGATCTCGGCACACTGCAACCTCCGCCTCCTGGGTTCAAGCAGTTCTCCTGCCTCAGCTTCTCAAGTAGCTGGTGTTACAGGTGCATGCCACCACGTCCTGCTAATTTTTGTATTTTTAGTAGAGATGGGGTTTCACTACATTGGCCAGGCTGGTCTCGAACGCCTGACCTCAGGTGATCTGCCCACCTTGGCCTCCCAAAATGCTGGGATTACAGGCATGAGTCACCGCACCTGGCCTTGATTGAAGTTTTTAACTGGCATGCTGGGAAAGAGAATATAGGAGTTCAGTCTTAAAATCGGTGCTTCAACCCCTGAGCCAGAGTACTTGGGGAAGTAGTCTAGAACTGTGGCCTCACATGTTTGTTTTTTCTTTTTTTAAAACTGAGGTGGGGTCTTGCTCTGTTGTCCAGGCTTTGTTGCCCAGTGAGCATAGCTTCTGCAGCCTCTTATCTCTGGGGCTCAAGTGAGCCTCCCACCTCAGCCTTCCTAGTAGCTGTGACTACAGGCATGTATTACCATGCCCGGCTAATTGTTTAAAAAGTTTTGTAGACATGGGGTTTCACTGTGTTGCCCAGGCTGGTCTTGAACTGCTGGGCTGAAGTGATCCTCCTGCCTCAGCTTCCCAGTGTTGGTAATAGAGGCATGAGCCACCATACCTGGCCACCTAAAATGTTTTTAGTGTTCATTCCATCAGTAAATAGGGTTGAGTATAGGCCGGGCACGGTGGCTCACGCTTGTAATCCCAGCACTTTGGGAGGCCGAGGCGGGCGGATCACAAGGTCAGGAGATAGAGACCACGGTGAAACCCCGTCTCTACTAAAAATACAAAAAAAAAAAATTAGCCGGGCGTGGTGGCGGGCGCCTGTAGTCCCAGCTACTCGGGAAGCTGAGGCAGGAGAATGGCGTGAACCCGGGAGGCGGAGCTTGCAGTGAGCCGAGATCGCGCCACTGCACTCTAGCCTGGGCGACAGAGCGAGACTCCGTCTCAAAAAAAAAAAATAGGGTTGAGTGTGCACACACATTCTATGAATGTTATTTATTTTTCTTTTTTTTGAGACGGAGTCTCGCTCTGTCACCCAGGCTGGAGTGCAGTGGCGCGATCTCGGCTCACTACAAGCTCCGCCTCCCGGGCTCACGCCATTCTCCTGCCTCAGCCTCTCCGAGTAGCTGGGACTACAGGCACCCACCACCACGCCTGGCTAATTTTTTGTATTTTTAGTAGAGACGGGGTTTCACCGTGGTCTCGATCTCCTGACCTCGTGATCTGCCCGCCTCGGCCTCCCAAAGTGCTGGGATTACAGGCGTGAGCCACCGCGCCCGGCCATCTTACTGTATTTTTAAAATTTTTGTTTGTTAATTTTGAAACCAGGTTATGAGACCAACTTTTGTATTTTTGGTAGAGACAGGGTTTCTTCATGTTGCGCAGGCTGGTCTAGAACTCCTAGGCTCAAGTGATCCACCTGCCTTGGCCTCCCAATGTGCTGCCATTACAGGCATGAGCCACTGTGCCTGGCCCAGTTAATTTTCTTTCTTTCTCTTTTTTTTTTTTTTTTTTTTTGAGATGGAGTTTCCCTTTTGTTGCCCAGGCTGGAGTGCAGTGGTGCAGTCTCGGCTCACTGCAACCTCCGCCTCCCAGGGTCAAGCCATTCTCCTGCCTCAGCTTCCCAAGTCGCTGGGTTTACAGGCATGTGCCACCACGCCTGGCTAATTTTTGTATTTTTAGTGGAGATGGGGTTTCATCATGTTGGCCAGGCTGGTCTCGAACTCCTGACCTTGGGTGATCCGCCCGCCTCGGCCTCCCAAAGTGCTGGGATTATAGGTGTGAGCCACCGTGCCCAGCCCGACCTAGTTTTCTTATATACAGAATCAGAAAATCAGCAGAGGTTGGGCGTGATGGTGGTGCCACTCAGCTGTAGTCCCAGTTACTCGGAAGGCTGAGGTAGGAGGATCTGAGGTAGGAGGATCGCTTGCGCCCAGGTGTTGGAAGCTGCAGTGATAGTGCCACTGCACTCCAGCCTGAGTGACAGAGAGAGACCCTGTCTCAATAAAAAGTAATAATGGCCAGGCACAGTGGCTCACACCTGTAACCCCAGCACTTTGGGAGGCCGAGGCGGGTGTATCACCTGAGGTCAGGAGTTCGAGACCAGCCTGGCCAACATGGCAAAACCCCGTCTCTTCTAAAAATACAAAAATGAGCCAGGTCTGGTGGCGGGTGCCTATCATCTCAGCTTCTCAGGAGGCTGAGGCAAGAGAATTGCTTGAATCCAGGGGGCGGAAGGTTGCAGTGAGCTGAGATCACGCCACTTTATTCCAGCCTGGGCCAAAGAGTGAAACTCCGCCTAAAAAGAAAATAAATAATAATAAGCAGAGAGATTGACTTTAAGCTTGTTCTCAAGTGTTAAATGTTGTATAGGTTATGTGAATCCAGACTTTTAGGCAGGAAGGATGGTTTAAATGATAGTGCTTAATGAATGAGTGCAGCCCTGGGATCAAGATGAGTTAATTCACTAAATTCAGGGTAATGAAAATAGGAGGAAGAGGTGGGGAAGTAAGGTTTCTCACCTGCCAATTTTGTTCTCATTCCTTAGTTTTAGAGTATTGTTTTGAATCTCATAGAAAGTGACCATTCTTCTGAAAAGATTTACTTCAAATCCCTGAAAGCTTGGAGGCTAATGAAGAAGAATCACTCTGGTTATTGTTTAGGCTTTGGTAAGATTACCAAGGAAGGGATCTCCTAATGCTGTACTAATAGTTTACATGTGCAACATGAGCTAGTGTTTGTACATGTGACAGACCCTGTCTCTGGATTTTATTAAGGCTGGTTAAGTAGCTTTTTGCCTCTGTCTCTGGTTTCTGTCTCTGGCCCCTTGAAGCTATCTGAAATTTTAGGAGTTGGGGTACCATAACTTGAACTTTTGAAATGAGTCAATAAGCAGATATGTCAACCGAGTATGACTTTAAGTCTAGTTGAGTTCTTTTTTTTTTTTTTTTTTTTTTGAGATGGAGTCTTGCTCTGTTGCCCAGGCTGGAGTGCAGTGGTGCAATCTTGGCTCACTGCAAGCTCCGCCTCCCAGTTTCACGCCATTCTCCTGCCTCAGCCTCCGGAGTAGCTGGGACTACAGGCACCCACCACCACGCCCGGCTAATTTTTTTGTATTTTTAGTAGAGATGGGGTTTCACCGTGGTCTCGATCTCCTGACTTCGTGATCCGCCCGCCTCGGCCTCCCAAAGTGCTGGGATTACAAGCGTGAGCCACCGCGCCCGTCCAAGTCTAGTTGAGTTCTTTTAAGAAAAAGTCTTGGCTAGATTTTCTGCTGGGCATTTTTTATGTACATCAATCATCTCATTTAATTATAGATCAAACTTGGGAGAGAGTGTCTCTGTTTTACTGATAAAGAAATCCTGGGCGACAGAGCGAGACTCCATCTCAGAAAAAAAAAAAAAAAGAAAAAAGAAATAAGAGTTAGAGAATTTAATAGTCCAAGGTCACACAGTTAATAAGTAGTAGATTCACTCTTCCTAACTAGTTTAATCTTGGTGTCAAGTTCATTCATTATACATTGAGTGTCGAAAAACCCATGTGCAGTGGTGTGATCTTGGCTCACTGCAACCTCCACCACCGAGGTTCAAGCAGTTCTGTGCCTCAGCCTCCCAAGCAACTGGGACTACAGGCGCCCGCCACCACACGTGGCTAATTTTTGTATTTTTAGTAAAGTCGGGGTTTCATCATCTTGGCCAGGCTGGTCTTGAACTCCTGACTTGTGATCTACCTGCCTCTGCCTCCCAAAGTGCTGGGATTACAGGCGTGAGCCACCGCGCCTAGCCAAAAACCCACTTTTTTTAACCGTCTATCACATGGCTTCTTTTTGCTAGACTAGGGGTTTTTAGACATGTGTTCTAGAGGAGCCCAGAGCTTCCTGAAGATAATTGATTTCCCATAATCTTTCTTCAACTTTCTTCCCCCAACAACTCTTCTTATTTAAAAGAAGTCCAGGCCGGGCACGGTGGCTCACGTCTGTAATTCAAGCACTTTGGGAGGCTGAGGCTGGTGGATCAGCTGAGGTTGGGAGCTCGAGACCAGCCTGACCAATATGGAGAAACCCCATCTCTAATAAAAATACAAAATTAGTCAGCCATGGTGGCGCATGCCTGTAATCCCAGCTACTTGGGAGGCTGAGGTGGGAGAATCACTTGCACCTGGGAGGCAGAGGTTGTAGTGAGCCAGGATCATGCCACTACACTCCAGCCTGGGCGACAGAGCAAGACTCTGTCTCAAAAAAATAAATAAAAATAAAAAAATAAAAAAAAGTCCAAATAATTGGGGTATGATTTAAAGATAGCTATATGAGACCTTGTTCAGAGGTATCCTAAGTTGGCCTTAGAGATGAATTAAAAAAATAAAAAGGCAACAGAAACTCTCAGCAGTCTTTAACAATTCATCCCATATGTTTCCTGATCTTAGCAGTGAAGCAGATGATGGCAGTGAACATCAAAAGCCCAAGAAATGTCCATGCTAATTTTGCATGGCTGTATGAGGAGCTGTCAAATATGGATCATCAAATATAGTATATAGACTATGCAATGAAGCTTTACTTTGCAATGTGGCTCTGTAAGATTTGATTTTACCGTTCTATTTTGTGTTGTAATTAAATGCAGAAATCAAAGTGTAAATTCAGAATAACCCAGAGCTTGGTATCCTTCTGTCTGAATTTATAGCTTTGGAGTTGGCTAGATCTTTCAGTCAAATTAGCTGATGGTGACAAATATGTAATGTGACCTCTGTAGCAGCTCCAGTGAAATGTTAATGTCAGGCATAGCACAGCTCCCTTGATACACTATTTTGACCTTTTCCTCTCTTACAAATGTTTCCCTTATTTCTTTGTTAATTTAGCCATCTCCATGCAGAGGTCTTGCCTGCTTTTAATTTTTCGAAGCCACATGAGAACAGATATTTAAACAACACAGATTTATTCATTTTGGCCTTATATCCCTAGAGCTACGCTAACTTTATGTCTGGGACTAAAGGTAGAAGTAGCTGAGATTAGGGAAATGCAGAATGGTGAGGGAGAAGTGCCGGGAGGGGTGATGGTTTTAGCTCCTGCATTCCCCAGGCAATTGCTTAAATTAAGCTCCCCATTAATTTTCCCTTGATAAGTTGGTCTGGCTAAGTAGTTGAAACTATATTCTTAGCCCTTCTTTTTTTTTTTTTTTTGAGACGGAGTTGCACTTTGTCGCCAGGCTGGAGTGCAGTGGTGCGATCTCGGCTCACTGCAACCCCCGACTCCCTGGTTCAAGTGATTGTCCTGCTGCAGCCTCCTGAGTACCTGGGATTACAGGCACATGCCACCACACCCAGCTAATTTTTGTATTTTTAGTAAAGACGGGGTTTCACCATGTTGGCCAGGATGGTCTGGATCTCCTGACCTCAGGTGATTCGCCTGCGTCAGCCTCACAAAGTGCTGGGATTACAGGCATGAGCCACTGCGCCTGGTCTAATTATAAAATTTTATTTAATTTTTTATTTTGTAGAGATGAGGTCTCACTTTGTTGCCCAGGCTGATCTCAAACTTCTGGGCTCAAGTTATTCTCCCACCTCAAGCTCCGAAAGTACTGGGATCACAGGCGCCAGCCGCCTTATGTGGCAGTAGCTGGGATTATAGACAAGCGTCAGCTAATTTTTGTTGTTGTTTCTGTCAGTCCTTCCTTGCTTATTAGTTAATATTCTTCTGCACAGCATTTTCTTATCTTTATATATATATGTATATCAATATGGATTTATGGATTCTTATTTTAATAATCTGTTACTGTCATTATTTGTTGTGTTCACATTGTTCCAGATTTGGCCAGTGAGATCCTCTTTGAGCTGGCTTTTGTGTCATTTTGACACGTTCCCACAGTTTTTAACTGCTTTTTTTGACGCACAAAAAAGGTGTTGTAGGCTTAGTTTCTGCTCTTCTTTTTTTTTTTTTTTTTTTTTTGTGACGGAGTCTCGCTCTGTTGCCCATGCTGGAGTGCAGTGGCGTGATCTCGGCTCACTGCAAGTTAGTTCCGCCTCCCAGGTTCACGCCATTCTCCTGCCTCAGCCTTCGGAGTAGCTGGGACCACAGGCACCCGCCAACACACCCGGCTAATTTTTTGTATTTTTAGTAGAGACGGGGTCTCACTGTGTTAGCCAGGATGGTCTCGATCTCCTGACCTTGTGATCTGCCTTTCTCGACCTCCTAAAGTGCTGGGATTACAGGCGTGAGCCACCGCGCCCGGCCTTCTTACCCTCTTCTTGGAATCGGCCATTTCTCCAAACTGTTTCTCTCCTAATTCCTTTCAGTGGAGAAAGTTATTTGGAAATCAAGATTTGGGTGCTGTGTGTGCTCATTGCTATTGGAATATTGTTTTTTAGAACCTCTTAATGGACAGAGCTAGAAAATATATACACAAACATACGTATACACACATATCAAAATATATATATCTAAATTTCTTTCTTTCTTTTTTTTTTTGAGATGGAGTCTCGCCCTGTCGCCCAGGCTGGAATGCAGTGGCACAGTCTCAGCTCACTGCAACCTCTGCCTCCCAGGTTCAAGCGATTCTCCTGCCTCAGCCTCCCGACTAGCTGGGATTACAGGCATCCGCCATCAGGCCCAGCTAATTTTTATATTTTTAGTAGAGATGGGGTTTCACCATGTTGACCAGGCTGGTCTTGAACTCCTGACCTTGTGATCCGCCCACCTCGGCCTCCCAAAGTGCTGTGTGAGCCCCCAACCTGGCAAATTATTTCTACGGTAACTATCTGTAATAAACACCATGAGTTCATACTAATACCTTTAATTCCAGTCCAATACCACAAAGTTCATTTAGGAAGAAAGTCATTTGTAACCTTTTCTCTTTTTTTTTTTTTTTGAGACGGAGTATTGCTCTGTCACCCAGGCTGGAATACAGTAGCTTGATCTCGGCTCACTGCAACATCCACCTCCTGGGTTTAAGCCATTCTCCTGTCTCAGCCTCCTGAGTAGCTGGGATTTCAGGCGCATGCCACCATGTCTGGCTAATTTTTGCATTTTTAGTAGAGACGGGGTTTCACCATATTGGCCAGGCTGGTCTTGAACTCCTGACCTCGTGATCCGCCCTCCTCGGCCTCCCAAAGTGCTGGGATTACAGGCGTGAGCCACCGCACCTGGCCATTTTGTGTGTGTTTTTAGGAAAAAATTTATTGTATAAAACTAGATACAGTGAAAAATATTCATTTTGTATGGTTTATTTATCTTTTTTTCTTGGTGCTTCTGTCTTGGCAGAGTCTCAGAATAACTTGAAATTCTTTTTAAATTTTTTGTTCATGACAGGGTCTTACTATGTTGCCCAGGCTGGTCTCGAACTCCTGGCCCAAGCGAATCTCCTGCCTCGATCTCGCAAAGTACTGGGATTCAGGCATATGCCACCATGCGTGGCCGAGATGTAATTTATATACAATCAAATTTACTTTTTTTTTTGTCAGTGGGTAGAGAAAAAAACTTGCTCTTTTTCATGGCATAGTTCTATTAGTTTTGTATTATTAGTGTGCAGTTGTAATCATCAATCCAGATAGAGATAATTTTCATTCTTCCTGTAAGTTTTCTCACACCCCTTTCTTTTCACCTAGCCCTTGGAAGCTACTAGTTTATACTGGTTTTTGTCACTCATAGTTTTATGGGGGTTTTTGTTTGCTTGTTTCTCTACTTTTTCTTTTCTATAGTGTCATATACATGGAATCATACAGTATGTAGCCTTTGTGTCTGAAGTGTTTCACTTACCGTAATGCTTTTGAGATTCATCCACATTGTGTCATGTATCTATAGGTTGTTCCTTTTCATTGTTGAGTAACATTATGTTATGTTCACCAGCTGATGGACATTTGAATTGTTTCCCATTTTGATGATTATGAATAAAGCTTTAAATATTCATATACAGTTCTGCATGTGGACATATGTTTTTATCTCTCTTGGATAAATACCTAGGCATGGGATTGCTGGGTTCTATGGTAATTTCATATTTAACTTTTTTTTTTTTTTTTTTTAAGACAGAGTCTTACTCTGTCACTTAGGCTGGAATGCAGTGGCATGGCTCATGGCAACCTCCGCCTCCTGAGTTTAAGCAAATTCTCCTGCCTCAGCCTACCGAGTAGCTGGGATTACAGGCGTGCACCACCACACTTGGCTAATTTTTGTATTTTTAGTAGAGATGGGGTTTCACCATGTTGGCCAGACTGTCTCGTGATCCACCCACCTTGGCCTCTGAAAGTGAAAGTGCTGGGATTAAAGGTGTGAGCCACCACGCCCAGCCTATGCTTAACTTTTTTAGAAACTGCCAAAGTTTTCCAGAATGGCTATACCATACCATTTTGCATTTCCACCAGTAATGTATGACAGTTTCACTTGCTTGTTGGTATTTTTGTTTTGTTTTGTTTTAGAATTAATTATTAAGGAAGCACCATATCTGGGTGAAATCGATTTTGGTCATCTCATTTCTACAATGAAAGGAATACTCTCTGTTACTTGTTTTAGAATGTAGGGTCCCTTGCTATTTATATTCTTTTGGGGTTAGTGCAGTTCTTATTTACACATCATTCGCAGAAATAATAGTAACTACCATTTGTGTATCAGAACAATTTTTTCACATATCTAATTTTTATAGCAATTAAGTAAGGTAGGTAGAAGTGTCCTCATCCTCTTAACTTCCATAAAGAGACTGGTTCCGGTAATCAGGTGATTTACTCACTGTCACACAGCTAGAATGTGAGAGTGTGGCTTTTTGGATTTGGAGCTGTGAGGGGACATTCTGTCTCTCTTTTAAGTAGAGGTGTAATAGAGGAAGATATGGGTGTCATCCCAGTCCTTTCTTTTACCTCAAATTCATAAGCAGTGCAGTCTTGAACAATTCATATTTGGATTTTGAGTTAATTTCATCTTTTCACCTGTCTACCTGAAAAGGTGAGAATCAGTTGAGGGACTGTTAAAGGATGTTTTGAACACTGTATGTTACCTCATGATTGATTTTATAGTACTCTCCGTTTGTAGTGGTTTCCATAGTTGTTTATGGGAACAAGTTTGCAGAAAAAAATGGTTGAATAGAAATAGAAGGGGTCGGCCGGGTGCAGTGGCTCACGCCTGTAATCCCACCACTTTGGGAGGCCGAGGCGGGCGAATCACTGGAGGTCAGGAGTTCGAGACCAGCCTCAACATGGAGAAACCCCCATCGCTGCTAAAAATACAAAATTAGCCAGGCGTGGTGGTGCATGCCTGTAATCCCAGCTACTCAGGAGGCTGAGGCAGGAGAATTACTTGAACCTGGGAGGCGGAGGGTGCAGTGAGCCGAGATCGCGCCATTGCACTCCAGCCTGGGCAACAAGAGCGAAACTCTGTTTCAAAAAAAAAGAAATAGAAGGGGTCAGGTGTGGTGGCTTAGGCTTGTAATACCAACAACACTTTGGGAGGCCGAGGCGCATGGATCACTTGAAATCAGGAGTTCAAGACCAGCCTGGCCAGCATGGGGAAACCCCGTCTCTACTATAGTATGAAAATTAGCCAGACTGGTGGCGCATGCCTGTAATCCTAGCTACTAGGGAGGCTGAGGCAGGAGAATTGCTTGAACCCAGAAGGTGGAAGTTGCAGTGAGCTGAAATCATGCCACTGCACTCCAACCTAGGGGACAGAGTAAGACTGTCTCAAAAAAAAAAAAAAAAAAAAAAAAGAAAGAACTAGAAGGGGCTGGGTGTAGTGGCTCAAGCCTATAATCCCAGCATTTTGAGAGGCCACGGTGGGAAAATTGCTTGAGTCCCGGAGTTTGAGACCACATTGGGCCAACACAGACCCTGTCTCTACAAGATAATAATAATAGTCATAATAATATAAATTAATACAAAAAAAAAGAAGCAATTTAATACAGGAGCTGAATAGCAAAATGGCCAGTACTACTACAATACACACAGAGACACAGGTCCCCGCTTTTTTCATATTTACTTTGTTTTATGTAATACATGAATACATTGAAAAAAATTAATACAGATAAAATAAAAATCCCCTTCCTACACTAAGTGAAACCATTAACAACTGTGTTATGGAGCTGTTAGATGCAGGGATTGCGCTAAGTGCCATAGGGCTGCCAAGGTAGGTAAGATTCAGTCCCGGTCCTCAGTGATTTTCTAGTTTTCCTTCTGTGCCCTAACAGTTTGTGGATAGCTCTTGTAATAAAAACTTCTAAATAGATGTTTTAAGTTTAGATAGTGATTAACCATCTTTTCCTCTTGTAATTGATGCCATCGAGAGTTCTATTGGGAAATAGTGAAACAAGGATTCTGGTTCAATCAATGGAGGCAGGGAATTTCTGAGGAAGGAGATGGGATGCCATCCATGCCTCAGAGCCACTGAGCACTTAGCTGCAGCTGTGGACAGCAACACTTGGCTAGCTGTGAGTTTTCTGTAGGTCTCTAAATAGTTCATGGTAATTTTGTGGATGTTGGACTCTGAGGAATGGTGTGGTCAATGGGGAAAATGTCCATAAAAACTGTAACTAGTAAGTAGCCATTTGGAATACTAAAATCAATTTCTGATTATGTGAATGTCCCTTTTTTGTAAATTATTTTAGCTTACTTGCCAGTTCAGTTTCTTGGTGTTACCCTGTTAGTTAAATTCAATATGTCATTTATTTAAGGGCCTGATATTTGTATTCTATTAGAAGGACAAACAGCTAATTATACTAGAAGGTGGACTATAATGAATTCTCATTACAGTGACTAAAAGTTACAGATTTTCTAGGATATTCTTGATTTCAAATATTTACTTTGACAAACGTTTATTGAATTCCTTGTATCAGATCCTGGGGGATATAAAGAGTTCTGAGGTCCTGGAGGACTATGTAGTCCAGTAAGGGAGATAGATTGATAGCTTCAGTACCAAATGCTAAGCAGTGTTAATGGCAAGTAACATCCTACCAAGGATGGGCATCTGACCTAATGTGTAAGTATGCATGTGTGGGTGTGTTTCGAAAAAGGCTTCTTAGAGAAAAAGATATCTGTTTTGAGCCAATCTGTTTTTCCTTACAACTTAAAAAAATAATTTTTGGACTGGCTATGTGTTTACCTAATTTAACATTTGAAACGAACAAAGAATATTTATTGAAGTTTCTCTCACCTCTGCACCAGCCAGTCTTTTCCCCTTCCTGGAAGCAGCTAGCTAGCATTACCATTTTTTTTCTGGACCCTTTTGATACATTCCTGTAGGCCATATAATGTCAGTAGGTAAAGAACTTCCTCATTTTGCATTGTATTTCATTGTATGACTGCACCATACTTTTTTCCCCCGTACTGCTGATGGACATTTACCTTTCAGTCCTTTGCTGTTGCAAACAATGCTGCATAACCTTGTAGAAATTGTCTTTTCATAGATCTGTAGATCTGCTAGAAGTAGAACTGCTGGGGTTAAGGGGTTTGCCTATTTGTGTAATTTTGATAGATGTTGCCAGAATACCCTCTGGAGAGTTATATCAGCTTTTATACTCTTACCAGCAAAGCATGACCCTAGTGAAGAATGGGTAGGAGATGGGTGAAGTTGAGGCTGGGTCAGGTTTATGAGTGTGAGGGGGACTGAAAGTAGTTATGTATTATTGAAGTGTGAAGTACTGGGTAAAGAGTAGCAGGAGATGAGAGTAGGAAGCAGACAGGGGCCAGGTCCCTTTGCCTTTGTGTTGTTTTTGTTTGTTTGATGGCCTCTCACTCTGTCGCCCAGGCTAGAGTGCAGTGGCGCAATCTCAGCCCACTGCAACCTCCGCCTCTCAGGTTCAAGTGATTCTCCTGCCTCAGCCTCCCGAGTAGCTGGGATTACAGGCATGCGCCACCACACCTGGCTAATTTTTGTGCTTTTGGTAGAGACGGAGTTTCGCCATGTTGCTCAGGCTGGTGTGGAACTCCTGGGCTCAAGTGATCTGCCCATCCCAGCCTGCCAAAGTGCTGGGACAACAGGTGTGAGCTGCTGCACCCCGCCTACCTTTGTTTTTATGCTTGTATTTTTTTTTTTTTTTTTTTTAGCTTTTAAGTTGAGGGCTACATGTGCAGATTTGTTACATAGGTAAACTAGTGTCATGGGGGTTTGTTGTACAGGTTATTTCCTCACCCAGGTATTAGTCTAGTACCTGTTAGTTATTTTTCCTGATCCTTTCCCTCTTCCCACCCTCCACCTTCCCATAGGCTCCAGTGTGTTTTGTTCCTCTCTTATATGTGTTCTCATCATTTAGCTCCCACTTGTAAGTGAAAACATGCGGTATTTGCTTTTCTTTTCCCGTGTTAGTTTGCTAAGGATAATGGCCTCCAGCTCCATCCATGTCCCTGCTGCAAAGGATGTGATCTTGTTCTTTTTTTTTTTTTTTTTTTTTTTTGAGACAGAGTCTCGCTCTGTTACCCAGGCTGGAATGCAGTGGCTCGATCTCAGCTCACTGCAAGCTCCACCTCCTGGGTTCACGCCATTCTCCTCCTGCCTCAGCCTCTCGGAGTAGCTGGGACTACAGGCGCCCACCACCACGCCCAGCTAATTTTTTTTTTTTTAGATGGAGTCTCGCTCTGTCGCCCAGGCTGGAGTGCAGTGGTGCAATCTCGGCTCACTGCAAGCTCCGCCTCCCGGGTTCATGCCATTCTCCTGCCTCAGCCTCTCCGAGTAGCTGGGACTACAGGCGCCCGCCACCATGCCCGGCTAATTTTTTGTATTTTTAGTAGAGATGGGGTTTCACTGTGGTCTCGATCTCCTGACCTTGTGATCTGCCCGCCTTGGCCTCCCAAAGTGCTGGGATTACAAGCGTGAGCCACTGCACCCGGCCTAATTTTTTTGTATTTTTAGTAGAGACAGGGTTTCACCGTGGTCTCGATCTCCTGACCTCGTGATCCGCCCGCCTGGGCCTCCCAAAGTACTGGGAGTACAAGCGTGAGCCACCGCGCCCGGCCGATCTTGTTCTTTTTTATTGCTGCATTTATAAGACAATAGGGGTTTATTTAAACTTCTGCTATCAGAAGTAGGAAATTGGGATCCCATTAGGGCTTAACTTAATTGGTTTGATTTCAGCTTTTTAGCTTGGAGGCTGCTGAAGAGTTAATTTATTGTATGAGAGTTTGGCCCTGTGTGGAGCACAAACTTACTTCTTTTAAATAAAGGATTTCTTTATACATTTATTCATTTGCCAGATCAGTCGTTTACATGTGAACCCTCTTCACAGTTAGTTATAGGGAAAACAAGCAGATAATTCATGCCAATTAAATATTACAATATGTCAGACTTGGCTGGGTGCGGTGGCTCACACCTGTAATCCCAGCACTTTGGAAGGCCAAGGTGGGCAGATCACCTGATGTCAGGAGTTCAAGACCAGCCTGGCCAACATGGTGAAATCCCTTATTTACTTACAAAAATTAGCTGGGTGTGGTGGCGCACGCCTGTAGTCCTAGCTACTTGGGAGGCTGAGGTAGGAGAATCACTTGAACTCTGGAGGTGGAGGTTGCAGTGAGTCAAGATTGCACCACTGCACTCCAGCCTAGGCGACACAGCGAGACTCCCTCTCAAAAAATAAAAAGAACACGACAGACTGATTCAGATCCCAAGATTAAGGGGGAAAACAAGGCTTCAGATTTTATTAAACTTATCCTAAAAATGATGTTTTTAAAAGGAAACCTTTGGGGAAATAATCTGTTGGTAACAGATGTCTAAGTTTTTCCTTGTTTAAAATGGTCCTGGCTGGGCACGGTGGCTCATGCCTGTAATCCCAGCAATTTGGGAGGCTGAGGTGGGTGGATTACCTGAGGTCAGGAGTTTGAGACCAGCCTGGCCCAATGTGGTGAAACCTCGTCTCTACCAAAAATACAAAAATTAGCTGAGTATGGTGGTGGGCTCCTGTAATCCTAGCTACTTGGGAGGCTGGGGCAAGAGAATCTCTTGAACCAGGGTGGCGGAGCTTGCAATGAACTGAGATCACACCACTGCAGTCCAGCCCGGGAGATAGAGTAAAACTCTTCTTTTTTTTTTTTTTTTTTAATACAAGTTCTAGGGTACATGTGCACAATGTGCAGTTTTGTTACATAGGTATACATGTGCCATGTTGGTTTGCTGCACCCATTAACTCGTCATTTACATTAGGTATTTCTCCTAATGCTATCCTGCCCCCCACCCCATGACAGGCCTCAGGGTGTGATGTTGCCCACTCTGCGTCCAAGTGTTCTCATTGTTCAGTTCCCACCTGTGAGTGAGAACATGCTGTGTTTGGTTTTCTGTCCTTGTGATAGTTTGCTCAGAATGATGGTTTCCAGCTGCATCCATGTCCCTACAAAGGACATGAACTCATCGTTTTTTATGGCTGCGTAGTATTCCATGGTGTATATGTGCCACTTTTTCTTTTTCTTTTTCTTTTTTTTGGAGACAGAGTCTCGTTCTGCCACCCAGACTGGAGTGCAGTGGCGCTATCTCAGCTCACTGCAAGCTCCACCTCCCGGGTTCGTGCCATTCTCCTGCCTCAGCCTCCTGAGTAGCTGGGACTACAGGTGCCCTCCACCACGCCCAGCTAATTTTTTTTTTATTTTTAGTAGAGACAGGGTTTCACCTGTTAGCCAGGATGGTCTCAATCTCCTGACCTCGTGATCCGTCCGCCTTGGCCTCCCAAAGTGCTGGGATTACAAGCGTGAGCCACCGTGCCCGGCCACATTTTCTTAATCTAGTCTATCATTGATGGACATTTGGGTTGGTTCCAAGTCTTTGCTATTGTGAATAGTGCCGCAATAAACATACTTGTGCATATGTCTTTATAGTAGCATGATTTATAATCCTTTGGGTATATGCCCAGTAATGGGATCGCTGGGTCAAGTGGTATTTCTAGTTCTAGATCCTTGAGGAATCGCCACACTGTCTTCCACAGTGGTTGAACTAGTTTACACTCCCACCAACAGTATAAAAGCATTCCTATTTCTCCACATCCTCTCCAGCATCTGTTGTTTCCTGACTTTTTAATGATCGCTGTTCTAACTGGTGTGAGATGGT
The DNA here is from genome assembly GCF_006542625.1 of Nomascus leucogenys. NCBI lineage: Eukaryota > Metazoa > Chordata > Mammalia > Primates > Hylobatidae > Nomascus > Nomascus leucogenys. The sequence goes on along the minus strand of NC_044393.1, from coordinate 30,451,603 downwards.
ATCTCGCTGTGGTTTTGATTTGCGTTTCTCTGATGACCAGTGATGATGAGCATTTTTTCATGTGTCTGTTGGCTGCATAAATGTCTTCTTTTGAGAAGTGTCTGTTCATATCCTTCTCCCACGTTTTGATGGGGTTGTTTGTTTTTTTCTTGTAAATTTGTTTAAGTTCTTTGTAGATTCTGGATATTAGCCCTTTGTCAGATGGATAGATTGCAAAAATTTTCTCCCATTCTGTAGGTGGCCTGTTCACTCTGATGGTAGTTTCTTTTGCTCTGCAGAAGCTCTTTAGTTTAATTAGATCCCATTTGTCAATTTTGGCTTTTGTTGCCATTGCTTTTGGTGTTTTAGTCATGAAGTCCTTGCCCATACCTATGTCCCGAATGGTATTGCCTAGGTTTTCTTCTAGGGTTTTTATGGTTTTAAGTCTAACATTTTAAGTAGTTAGTCCATCTTGAGTTAATTTTTGTATAAGGTTTAAGGAAGGGATCCAGTTTCAGCTCTCTACATAATGGCTAGCCGGTTTTCCCAGCACTATTTATTAAATAGGGAATCCTTTCCGCTTTCTTGTTTTTGTCAGGTTTGTCAAAGATCAGATGGTTGTAGATGTGTGGTGTTACTTCTGAGGCCTCTGTTCTGTTCCATTAGTCTATATATCTGTTTTGGTACCAGTACCATGCTGTTTGAGCAAAACTCTTCATTTTTTTATTTTTTTGAGACGGAGTCTCGCTCTTTCACCCAGGCTGGAGTGCAGTGGCGCAATCTCAGCCCACTGCAGGCTCCGCCCCCCCAGGGTTCACACCATTCTCCTGCCTCAGCCTCCCACGTAGCTGGGGCTACAGGCGCCCGCCACCTCACCCGGCTAATTTTTTATATTTTTAGTAGAGACGGGGTTTCACCGTGTTAGCCAGGATGGTCTTGATCTCCTGACCTCCTGATCCGCCCACCACCGCCTCCCTAAGTGCTGGGATTATAGGCTTGAGCCACCACGCCCGGCCAAAACTCTTTAAAAAAATGATTTATGTAAAGAGAAAAGTAACAGAAAAAAGGCTGTCTTCCAAAAGGATTACAGGTGTGAGCCATCCTGCCTTGCCATAAACTTTTTATTAAACAGACAAAATGCATAAATCATAAATGTACAGCTCAGTGAATTTTCACAAAGTGATCATATCTGTGTAGCTACTGTGTAGATCAAGAAATAAAACATTAGGGCATGGTGTTGCATGCCTGTAGTCCCCGCTACCCAGGAGGCTGAGGCAGGAAGATCATTTGAGCCCAGGAGTTCTGAGGATGCAGTGAGCTGTGATCATGCCACTGCACTCCAGCTTGGGCTATAGAGCAAGACCTTGTCTCAAGAAAAAGAAGACTGGGCACAGTGGCTTACGCCTGTAATCCCAGCACTTTGGAAGGCCAAGGCAGGCAGATCACTTGAGGTCAGGAGTTTGAGACCAGCCAGGCCAACATGTGAAACCCTGTCTCTACTAAAAATCCAAAGATTAGCTGGGCGTGGTGGCGTGCGCCTGTAGTCCCAGCTACGTGGGAGGCTGAGGCAGGAGAATCGCTTGAACCCAGGAGGAGGAGGTTGCAGTGAGCTGAGATCTACACCACTGCTCTCCAGCCCAGCGACAGAGCGAGACTCCGTCTTCAAAAAACAAAAATTTGCCGGGCATGGTGGTGTGCACCTGTTAATCCCAGCCTCTCGGGAGGCTGAGGCAGGAGAACCGCTTGAACCTGGGAGGCAAATGTTGCAGTGAACCAAGATCGGGCTACTGCACTCCAGCCTGGGCGACAGAGTGAGACTCTCTCTCAACAAAAAAAGAAGGTAAAAGAAAACATTAACAGCAACCACTTCAGAAGCCTACCTCCTTACTTGCCAGTCACTGTCCCTCCTTCTTCCAGGGGTAACCACTATCCTGACGTCTATCACCATTCATTAGTTTTGCTTTATTCTTTTTGAACTTTATATACAGAGTCATATAATGTGCATTCTTCCGTATCTGGCTTCTTTTGCTCAACAGTAATGATACATGTTCTTGTGTTAATAATAATAGTCCATTCTCATTTCTGTCTAGTTTTGCTACAATAATATACCACAGTTGGTCCATTCTGCTGTTGAGTTACATTCTGATTGTTTCTAGTTTTTGACTATTAGGAATAACGCTGCAAGGAACATTCTTCTGTGTATGTGGGTGCACGTATGTATGTCTTTTTTTTTTTTTTTTTTTTTTTTGAGACGGAGTCTCGCTCTGTCGCCCAGGCTGGAGTGCAGTGGCACAATCTCGGCTCACTGCAAACTCCGCCTCCCGGGTTCACGCCATTCTCCTGCCTCAGCCTCTCCGAGTAGCTGGGACTACAGGCGCCCGCCACCACGCCTGGCTAATTTTTTTGTATTTTTTTTTTGGTAGAGATGGGGTTTCACTGTGGTCTCGATCTCCTGACCTCGTGGTTCGCCCGCCTCGGCCTCCCAAAGTGCTGGGATTACAAGCGTGAGCCACCGCGCCTGGCTATCTTTTTTTTTTTTTTTTTTTTTTTTTTTTAGAGACGGAGTCTCAACTGTGTTGCCCAGACTGGAGTGCAGTGGTGCGATCTCGGGCTCACTGCAAGCTCCGCCTCCCGGGTTCAAGCCTTTCTCCTGCCTCAGCCTCCCAAGTAGTTGGGACTACAGGCGCCTGCCACCATGCCCATCTAATTTTTTGTATTTTTAGTAGAGACAGCGTTTCACTGCATTAGCCAGGATGGTCTCGATCTCCTGACCTTGTGATCCACCCACCTTGGCCTCCCAAAGTGCTGGGATTACAGGCATGAGCCACCGCACCCGTTCACATATGTATGTCTTTTTGTGGGGTGTATGCCTAGGAATGGGATTGGGGGGGACATACAGTGTGCCTATGTTCAGCTTTAGTAGATGCTGCTACTGTCAAAAAGTTTTCCAGAGTTGTTCTATCAGCCATTGCTTGCATCAGCAGTCTGTGAGAGTTCCATTTATTACACATCCTCTCCAGACTAACAACTTGTTGTTGTTAGTATTTAACCTTTTTGAAGAGCCTCTGCTTTGTGAGATAGGTAGAGGGCATACAGTCATGAAGAAAACGGTGCTGCTTTCATAGACCGTAATGGTTTTTTTGTTTGTTTTTTTGTGTTTTTTGAGATAGAGTCTCACTCTGTCTCCCAGGCTGGAGTGCAGTGGCACGGTCTCAGCTCACTGCAGCCTTCACCTCTCAGGTTCAAGCGATTCTCCTGCCTCAGCCTCCCAATTACAGCTGGGATTACAGGCACCCACCATCACGCCCGGCTAATTTTTGTATTTTTTAGTAGAGACGGGGTTTCACCATGTTGGCCAGGCGGGTCTCGAACTCTTGACCTTGTGATCCACCTGCCTTGGCCTCCCAAAGTGCTGGGATTACAGGCGTGAGCCACTGCGCCTGGCCAGATTAGCTGGGGCATGGTGGCAGGCGCCTGTAATCCCAGCTACTTGGGAGGCTAAGGCAGGAGAATCGCTTGAACCCGGGAGGAAGAGATTGCAGTGAGCCAAGATCGTGCCACTGTGCTACAGGCCGCATGACAGAGCAAGACTCCGTCCCAGAAAAAAAAAAAAAAAAAAGAATGTTGTACCTGTTTAATATATTTAGGTGTTGATAAGTACTTACTGTTTTTTTGTTTTGTGTTTTTTTTTTGTTGTTGTTCTTGTTTTGAGAGGGGGATCTGTTGCCCAGGCTGGAGTGCAGTGGTGCAATCTCGGCTCACTGCAGCCTCTGCCTCCTGGGTTCCAGCAATTCTCCCACCTCAGTCTCCCGAGTAGCTGGAATTGCAGGCACCGGCCACCATGCCTGGCTAATTTTTTTGTATTTTTAGTAGAGAGGATTTTACCATGTTGGTCAGGCGGGTCTCGAACTCCTGACCTCAGGTGATTCACCTGCTTCGGCCTCCCAAAGTGCTAAGATTACAGGCGTGAGCCACCGTGCCCTGCCTTTGTTTTTTTTTTTTTTTTTTTGAGACACAGTCTCACTCTGTCACCCAGGCTGGAGTGCAGTGGTGTGATCTCGGCTCACTACAACCTCCGCCTCTCGGGTTCAAACGATTCTCCTGCCTTTGCCTCCCCAGTAGCTGGGATGACAGCTGTGTGCTACCATGCCGAGCTAATTTTTGTATTTTTAGTAGAGACGGGGTTTCACCATGTCTGGAGAAGAGCAGTCCAGGCAAAGGGAATAGCGGATGTTGAGGCCCTGAGGTAGGAACATGCTTGATACGTTTACAGAGCACCAAGGAGGCTAGCATGGCTGGAACAGGGGATGGAGCGAAAAGCTGATGTCAGGGAGGCAGATGGGGGCCAGAGCACACAGAGCATTTGGGGTCATGGTAAGGATTTTGGATTTTCTGAATGAAATCAGTTTTGAGCAGGAGGGTGATATTATCCCCTTTACCTTTTAAAGGGATTGCTTTTATTTATTTATTTATTATTAAGACAAAGTCTTGCTCTGTCGTACAGGCTGGAGTGCAATGGCGGGGTCTTGCTCGCTGCAACCTCTGCCTCCTAGGTTCAAGTGATTCTCCTGCCTCAGCCTCCCGAGTAGCTGGGACTACAGGCACCCACCACCACACCCAGCGAATTTTTCTATTTTTAGTAGAGACAGGATTTCACCGTGTTGGCTAGGCTAGTCTCAAACTCCTGACCTCAGGTGATCCACCCACCTTGGCCTCCCAAAGTGCTGGGATTACAGGTGTGAGCCACTGCACCCGGTCTAAGAGATTGCTTTTAGAGAAAACACCTAGGGAATCAAGGGAGGAGGTAGGCATGTGAATTAAGAAGTTACTGTTGGCCGGGCTTGGTGGCTCACGCCTGTAATCACAGCACTTTGGGAGGCCAAGGTGGGTGGATCACCTGAGGTCAGGAGTTTGAGACTAGCCTAGCCAACACGGTGAAATCCTGTCTCTACTAAAAACAGAAAAATTCGCTGGGTGTGGTGGTGGGCGCCTGTAGTCCCAGCTACTTGGGAGGCTGAGGCAGGAGAATTGTTTGAAACCTGGAGATGGAGGTTGCAGTGAGCCGAGATCACGTCACTGCACTCCAGCCTGAGTGACAAAGCAAGACTCTGTCTCAAAAAAAAAAAAAAAAAAAAAAGCATGCCACTGCACACCAGCCTGGGTGACAGAAAACATGTGTCCTTGGCCAAATAGTGGTATCCTGCTCAATGAAGGATAATGTTATTTATGCTATAATATCTACCTATTATTTATTCTGTAGTGTTCTGCATTGACACTGTAGTTTTTTGTTTTTTTATTTTGAGATGGAGTCTCACACTGTCATCCAGTGAGGCTCAGGCGGGTGGGTCAGAGACCTCAAGTTTGAGACCAGCCTGACAAACACGGTGAAACCCTGACTCTACTAAAAATACAAAATTAGTCGGGCATGGTGGCATATACCTGTAATCCCAGCTAATTGGGAGGCTGAGACAAGAGAATCACTTGAACTCGGGAGGCAGAGGTTGCAGTGAGCCGAGATTGTGCCATTACACTCCATCCTGGGCCACAAGAGGGAGACTCCATCTCAAAAAAAAAAAAAAAAAAAAGGGAATGTCTTACAATTACTTTCCTAAAAATAGCTTTCAAAAATTACAGTGTCGAGAAGGTTCATACCTGTAATCCCAGCCCTTTGGGAGGACAACACAGGAGGATAGTTTGAGACCATCCTGAGCAAAATAGCAAGAATGTGTCTCTACAAAACATAAGAAAAATTAGCCGGTAGCACACCTATAGTCCTAGTTACTCAGGAGGCTGAGGCAGGAGGAGGCTAAGCCCAGGAGGTTGAGGCTGGAGTGACCTGTGATCATGTCACTGCACTGCAGCCTGAGAGACAGCGCAAGACCCGGCCTCAAAAATACAAAAATAAATTCAAAAAATGAACAACAATTAAAAAACTACAGTGTCAGACTGGCATGGTGGCTCATATTTGTAGTCCCAGCACTTTGGGAGGCCGAGGCGAGCAGATCACCTGAGATCAGGAGTTCGAGACCAGTCTGGCCAACATAGTGAAACCCCATCTCTACTAAAAATACAAAAATTAGCTGGGTGTGGTGGCGCATGCCTATAATTCCAGCTACTCAGGAGGCTGAGGCAGGAGAATCCTTTGAACCTAGCAGGCGGAGGTTGCAGTGAGCTGAGAGCACACCCCCACACTCTAGCCTGAGCAACAGAGTGAGACTCCATCTCAAAATATAAAAATAAAAAACTATAACTGGGCGCTGTGGCTTAATGCCTGTAATCCCAGCACTTTGGGAGGCCGAGACAGGCAGATCATCTGAGGTCAGAAGTTGGAGACCAGCCTGACCAACGTGGCGAAACCCTGTCTCTACTAAAAATACAAAAATTAGGCCGGGCGCGGTGGCTCAAGCCTGTAATCCCAGCACTTTGGGAGGCCGAGGCGGGCGGATCACGAGGTCAGGAGATCGAGACCATCCTGGCTAACACAGTGAAACCCCGTCTCTACTAAAAATACAAAAAATTAGCCGGGTGTGTTGGCGGGCGCCTGTAGTCCCAGCTACTCGGGAGGCTGAGGCAGGAGAATGGTGTGAACCCGGGAGGCGGAGCTTGCAGTGAGCCGAGATCGCACCACTGCACTCCAGCCTGGGGCACAGAGCAAGACTCCGTCTCAAAAAAAAAAAAATAAATAAATAAAAAAATAAAAATAAAAATAAAAATACAAAAATTAGCTGGGCATGATGGTGCATGCCTGTAATCCCAGCTACTCGGGAGACTGGGGCAGGTGAATCGCTTGAACTTGGGAGGCGGAGGTTGTGGTGAGCTGAGAGTGCGCCACTGCACTCCTGCCTGAGCCACAGAGTGAGACTCCATCTCAAAATATAAAAACAAAAAACTATAGCCAGGTGCAGTGGCTCACGCCTATAATCCCAGACTTCAGGAGGCCAAGGCGGGCAGATCATGAGGTCCAGAGTTCGAGACCAGCCTGACCAACATGGTGAAACCCTGTGCTGGGATTACAGGTGTGAACCACCATGCCTGGCCAAGACATTCTTTAAAAATGCCTAGCAAATATAGTAAAAAGTAAAAATTCTCTTTCACCTCATCACTGAAAGTTTGTGTATATTTTCAGGCTTTTTGGTATACCTTTATACACATCTATAATACTCATGCAGTGCTGTTTCTAAATGGAATGATACTGTACATAATACTTTGCAGTTTTTATAATTTCCAGTCAGATGGGAAGGACACAAAACTATTATAGAAGATCTTTGCTTTAAACAGTAGTGAAGACATTTATCTCTTCTGTTGTTTTAAGTGCCTTGGAACAGATTTTATGAACAACAGCAATATTCGATATTGATTTGCTCAGTGTTAGTAGTGAGATGCCTTTAGTAGTGAGATCACACCTTTCAGAGAACTTTCTAAATGCTCTGTAAAAAAAAAAGCAGGTATGTGATTGACTGCTTCATGATGTTGCCAAGCACCATTCACATCCTTTTCCCTTTCTCAGAAAGTGCAAAGTCATCCATTTTGGAGCAGTTAGTTCTTGCAGATCTACCAATTACCTGTGGTTATAGGAGATGATGTTTCTCTATCTGCCTGACAGTGGAAAAAGGAATTAATGAACCTGTGAAGTTCAGTTCTGTAACTAGACAGAGCTGTGCTGGAAATGAAAATAAGTCCTTTCTGTTATTCATGACATACAGGAAGAAAAGCTTCAGGTAGATCAAGCTCTGCAGGCCTAAATCCATAGAAGCCTTGCCAATTTTCAGCTCATTATTGCCATCAAGGTATTTTGGTGATTATTTCCACTATTGTAAACTAATTCATAGGATCTTTTTTTGTTTTTTGTTTTTTTTGTTGTTGTTGTTGTTTTTTTTGAGACAGAGTCTCGCTCTGTTGTCCAGGCTAAAGTGCCATGGTGTGATCTTGGCTCACTGCAATCTCCGGCTTCTGGACTCAAGTGATTCTTGTGCCTCAGCCTCTCAAGTAGCTGGGACTATAGGTGAATGCCACCATGCACAGCTGGTTTGTATTTTTAGTAGAGATGAGGTTCCTCCATCTTGGCTAGGCTGCTATATTTTGCCTTTTTTTTTGAAGACGGAGTCTTGCTTGCAACCTCCGCCTCCCAGTTTCAAGCAATTCTCCTGCCTCAGCCTCCCGAGTAGCTTGTTTTACAGGTGTGTGCCACCATACCCGGCTAATTTTTTGTATTTCTAGTAGAGATGGGGTTTCACTGTGTGGGTCAGGTTGGTCTCAAACTCCTGACCTTGTGATCCACCTGCCTCGGCCTTCTGAAGTGCTAGGATTACAGGTGTGAGCCACTGTGCCCGGCTTACATTTTGCTTTTATTTTTTTTTTGAGACAGAGTCTCACTCTGTCACCCAGGCTGGAGTGCAGTGGTGCAATTTTGGCTCACTGCAACCTTCACCTTCCAGGTTCAAGCGATTCTCCTGCCTCAGCCTCCCAAGTAGCTGGGTCTACAGGCGTGTGCAACCATACCTGGCTAATTTTTTGTATTTTTAGTACAGACTGGATTTTCACCTTGTTAGCCAGGATGGTCTCGATCTCCTGACCTCATGATCTGCCCGCCTTGGCCTCCCGAAGTGCTGGGATTACAGGCGTGAGTCACCGCATCCCGCCTACATTTTGATTTTAATGTCTTACTGTTAATGATCCATGCACCAAATTCCCATGCTGTTAGTATTTTTCTCAGAATGACAAAGGAATTGAAATGCCATTGTGGGATAAAATTAAATATTGTCAAAGGCCTGCTCTAAGCCAGTCTATGGACTAGGTAGATATGTTGGGGAGATAATGAAGTAGGCTCTTGTTGGAGACAGAGCAGACCAAACCAAACAGAAAGTGAATTTGTCAGGCCGGGCACGGTGGCTCACTCCTGTAATCCCCGCACTTTGGTAGGCCGAGGCGGGTGGATCACCCGAGGTCAGGAGTTTGAGACTAGCCTGACGAACATGGAGAGACTCCCTCTACTAAAAATACAAAAAAAAAAAAAAAAAAAATTAGCTGGGCATGGTGGCGCATGCCTATAATCCCAGCTACTTGGGAGGCTGAGGCAGGAGAATCTCTTGAACCCGAGAGGCAGAGGTTGCGGTGAGCTGATACCGTGCCATTGCAGTCCAGCCTGTGCAACAAGAGCGAAACTCCTTCTCCAAAAGAAAAAAAAAGTGAATTTATCCATGTCTTAGTTTTCTTTTTTTCTTTTTCTTTTTTTTGAGACGGAGTCTGGCTCTGTTGCCGAGGCTGGAATGCACTGGAGCGATCTTGGCTCACTGCAACTTCTGTCTCCCGGGTTCAAGCGATTCTCCTCCCTCAGCCTCCCAAGTAGCTGGGACTACAGGCTCACAGCACCATGCCCAGCTAAGTTTTGTAGTTTTAGTAGAGACGGGAGGTCTCAGTTTTCAAATAATGAAGGTGAATTCAACTGGTAAATGTAGGTTTCTGTTAAATAATGATTAAGGAAAGAAAAATAACATTTGGCCCTCTGTTTCTGTGGGTTTTGCATCCATGAATTCAGCCAACTGTGGATCGAAACTATTCGGGAAAAAAAATATACACATTGTGGCTGGGCACCATGGCTCATGCTTGTAATCCCAGAACTTTGGGAGGCCAAGGTGGGCAGATCACCTGAGATCGGAAATTCAAGACCAGCCTGGCCAACAAGGTGAAACCCCATTTCTACTAAAAATGGAAAAATTAGCCCGGTGCGGTGGCATACGCCTGTAATTCCAGCTATTCAGGAGGCTAAGGCGGGAGAATCGCTTGAACCCGGGAGGCGGTGGTTGCAATGAGTCGAGATTGCTCAACCGCACTCCAGTCTTTGCAACAGCGTGAGACTCTGTCTCAGAAAATAAATAAATAATTTAAATAAAGAGTATTAGAGGTATGGGTAGGTTATATGCAAATATTATACCATTTTATGTAAGAGACTTGAGCATTGGCGGATTTTGGTATCCACACGGATTCCTTGCACCAACCCACCGTGGATACTCAGGGACAACTCTGTGTATGGTATACACCTTGGTGTGTATTCTAATCATCTGGGAAGCTTGTGAAATGTAGGTTCACCCCTTGGATATTTAAATCCTGGAAGGTCTGGGGTAGGGTCCAGGAATCTTCATTTTCAGCAGCAGGGTTCCTAAATAATTCTCCTAGAGGTAACCTGAAGACTCCTCCTGAGAGCATTGGCGTCTCAGAGGGTGTCTAAACCTGACAAAGATCATCTAAATCTAGTTGGCTGAGCCGGGCGCGGTGGCTCACGCCTGTAATACCAGCACTTTGGGAGGCCGAGGCGGGCAGATCACCTGAGGTCAGGAGTTCGAGACCAGCCTGACCAACGTGGAAGAAACCCCATCTCTACTAAAAATAATTAGCCGGGCATGGTGGCTCATGCCTGTAATCCCAGCTACTTGGGAGGCTGAGGCAGGAGAATCACTTGAACCTGGGAGGCAGAGGTTGTGGTGAGCCAAGATCACGCCATTGCACTGGAGCCTGGGCAACAGAGCAAAATTCCATCTCAAAAAAAAAAAAAAAAAAGATCTAGTTGGCTGAAGAGTTATGGGGAGGAAAAACTATTTTAATACAGTACAATTTGTGATAAAAGTGATAAATGGAGGTAACTGAGAAAGTATTAAGGAAAGAGATTAGTTAATGCTCACTGAGGTAGGGAGGAGAGGCAGATGTCTGATTTTATGTTAGACTTGAGGAATATCCACCGCCTTTTGTTTTATATGCCTCATAATGCTATATTGTCTTGGTAACCAAGCTGTCATATCTGTATATTACTGCAGTCCTGGGGCATCTCTAATTTCTAACATATGCTACTTTTTTGATAAGCTATTGAACTATCCTAAATAGGCCGGGTTTGGTGGTTCACACCTGTAATCCCAGCACTTTGGGAGGCCAAGGCAGGTGGATCACTGGAGGTCAGGAGTTCGAAACCAGCCTGGCCAACATAGTGAAACCCAGTCTCTACTAAAAATACAAAAATTAGCTGGGCGTGGTGGCATGCACCTGTATTCCAAGCTACTTGGGAGGCTGAGCCAGAGAATTGCTTGGGCCTGGGAGGCAGAGTTTGCAGTGAGCTGAGATCATGCCACTGCACTCCAGCCTTGGTGACAGAGCAAGCCTGTATCTCAAAAATAAAAAAAAAAGAAATATCCTAAATAACTTTTCAATGTTGAAACTAACTCGTGGACTATGGCATAAAATCATTTATTACCTCATGAGTGTTTTTGTTTATTTGTTCAGGAGATAATCACTGTTTTTACTTTACACACACACACACACACAAACACAATTTTCACCTGCCATCACATACACACACACACACACACTTTCACCTGCCATCTCACACACACACACACACACACACACACAATTTTCACCTGCCATCCCAGATAGTTTACCAATATTGATGAGCCTTTCTTAATGGGGAGACATTTCTCAGAGGATTTAAGTATAGGTTAAGTCGATTTAAGGCTCTAGGGGGAGAAGAAAACATTTCTCAATTATAAAGTATACAACTAGGAGGAAATTCTTATTTCTCATATTCTGTTTATTTAGCACTATCCATTCATTTAGCACATTTACTTGTATTGACACTACCATGCTTATGAAGCTGTGATGGCTAGGGAGTAATGAGCTTGTTTTGCTAGTGTTATCTTCTATAAATGTTCTAAATTAAGTAGTTGGGGAAGTGGTTAATGACAACCAAATTTGTAATCTAGGATTGTTACCCTCTAATCAATTGTTTTTAAATTTCTTCTGACATTTATCTTGTTATAATAACAACTGACATTATTATTATAACAAAATTTTTGTATTTGTGTTTTGGGGATAAAAGGCATATTTTAGCATCCTATGGTGTTGGTTTTAATCTCGGTGATAAGATGGAAATGCTGACCTGGGCTTGCCTGATCTACAGCTAACATTGTTCTAATAAACTGCATGGAGTCCAGGTGTTTTACTTTAAATGCATCTGTGGGAGCAGGTGGACAGATTCTGTGTCATCAGGAAAACACAGCTGGTGAGACTAAGGAGAAGAGCTAATTGATTGCTTTTCCAGCTCTCTCCAGTCATATATACCTAAGCATAGCATTTACCTTGGCACAGGTGTTGCCTTTGGTCTGGATAATAACAGCAAAATTGAACAAAAAAAGATGTAAATTTGGGCTGCCTGTGTGTGTGTGTTTCTTGGTTGGCATTGAGAAAGATAATTTAAGGGTTTTTGTTTTGTTTTGTTTTTAGTTTAGGTTTTATTTTTGTTTTTAGTTACTTGAAGATATTTCCAGCTCATTAACTTCTCTGAGAGAGTTCCTTGTAAGGCTACTTATAAATAGTAGTGTGTGTATATATATATATAGTTTATGGCAGGGAAGATCTGGGAAGTAAGCAAAAAGAGCCTTTAGTTAGGCAACATAGAACAAAATAGAGGTCACAGGTTTCATGTACTGAAGAACGGAATGGAAATAGAGACTCCAGAGTCAGACTCTTGGAAGGAAGACTAGAGTGCATTCATGACCCTCATCCTTAATTACTTCACAGGTGAGAAAAGCAAGAGCTACAGAAAATAAGTTATTCCTCAGTACCAGGGCCTGGTTCCTTGGATAATTGGGTTAAAATTCAAAATAACCTTCTCAAAAATTCTTTCAGAAACGAGTAGTGAAAGCCAGTGGATCAAATTCAGTGATAGTTAACAGAGAAACAGCAGCATAGGTAAGTAAGCCAATTTAATGTAGTTAGCAACCACTAGTGTACATGATCTCAGTTCATCTGGTACTACCAAGTAAAAATGAACCTGGGCCAGCCACAGTGACTCATGCCTGTACTCTGAGCGCTTTGGGAGGCCAAGGTGGGAGGACGGTTTGAGGCCAGGAATTTGAGACCATCCTGGTCAACATAGCAAGACCCTGTTTGTTAAAAAAAAAAAAAAAAATTAAATAAAAATTTAGCCAGGCTTGGTGATATGTGCCTGTAGTCCCAACCTACTTGGGAGGCTGAGGTGGGAGGATCATTTGAGCCCAGGAGTTCAAGGCTGCAGTGAGGCATGATTGCACCACTGCACTGCAGCCTAGGCAACTGAGTAAGACCCTGTCTCACAAAACTAATAAATAAGTAAATAAATAAAACAGAACCTGTATTACAGTGTTATTTTAGAAACAATTATACCATTGAGATGCGTGAAGAGAGCTAGTAGTTTTGCCTATCATACTTAAGGTTTAACTTCTTCAGCTTAAGAGATATATGAGAGCAGCTTTTGAGAGGATTTGAAAGATCCCTAAAAAAAGAAAATCCAATGGAAAGGTTCAAAAACTTGTGTCTGATGAAGAGAAAATATAGAGGTTTGATAAGCCTTTAAGGATTGTTTTGTAGAAGTTGGTTAGTTGTATACTTCTCCCTTTAGAACTGGACAGGAAGGGGCAAATTTACCTTAGCCAGGGGGAACATAGATATGCATTGTAGATTCTGGGTATGAGCAGCAGCATTGCCACCTGGGAGCTTGTTAAAAATGCAGAATCTGGGCTCTGGCCCAGACCTACTGAATTTGCATTTTAGTAAGATTTCCCAGGTGAGTCATATGAACATTAAAATTTGAGACATATTGGGGTAAATCATAGGCTTTATTTTTTTATTTTTTATTTTTTATATTTTGAGACAGTCTTGCTGTGTTGCCCAGGCTGGAGTGCAGTGGTGCGATCTCAGCTCACTGCAACCTCTGCCTCCTGAGTTCAAGCAATTCTCCTGCCTCAGCCTCCCGTATATGTTTGCAGACTCCCTGAATTATAATTTAATTACAAAGTCTATCTTAAATAATAAAGATCGTTCTTATTTTTCAAAAGCATTTTAAAAAATGGAGTTCTTATCTAGATGAGAGAGGTTTTACTCCATAGGGATCACAGTCTAGTGATCCAATAAGCAAACAAACGTGTACTAAAACCCCAGGTGGGGATAAATACTTTGAAGAAAAATAAGCTAAGATTGGAGACTCTTTCAATTTAAGAGCTAATTTATTCCCTATGTGTTGTGTTTTTTGTTTTGTTTTCTTTTTTTCCCAGAGATGGAATTTCATCCTTGTCGTTCAGGCTGGAGTGCAGTGGCATGATCTCACCACAACCTCCGCCTCCCGGGTTCAAGCAATTCTTCTGCCTCAACCTCCTGAGTAGCTGGGATTACAGGCATGCGCCACCACTCCTGGCTAATTTTGTAATTTTAGCAGAGACGGGGTTTCTCCATTTTGGTCAGACTGGTCTCGAACTCCTGACCTGAGGTGATCCGCCTGCCTCGGCCTCCCAAAGTGCTGAGATTATAGGCATGAGCCACCACGCCTGGCCAGTGTGTTGTGCTTTTTTTTTAGTTTTTAATAGTTATTACTTGTCGTAGGTAGGTTTTAGAGCAGACTTCAGTTTTTTGGGTTTTTTTTTCCCTCTTTTTTTGTTTTCTCGTTTTTTAGACTTCAGTTTTCAGGACAAAAATATGTACAGGTTTTAAAATTATTATTATTAAAAGAATTACCTTAACTCAGTGTCTGTCACATAGTTGACATTTAACTAGGAATGTTTCGTAATAAATCTCAAGTAAGATCTTAAGAAAATCAACACTGATTGTTACCTGTCACAAGTCATGTGGGCTGAGATTTCTGGCTAGGCAGGAAAGAAAGAATTAAAAGTTTAGTCTTTTGTTCTCTTTTTCATATTATTATGATTTTTGGATTCTGTGGATTCCAGAATCAGAGTTTGAACAGAGAAGTGGTTTCCACACTGTGTTGCATACCAGATGGGTATGGTTTGGGAATAATGAAGGGGCTTTCAGACTGTGGGTTCTTGAGTGATTTATGACATTTCTCCCACTTTGTAGTTGTTTTTCTTGGAACTTGCCTAGGTGGGCATGCCATGAACTTGCAAACGTTGTTCTTATTTTCAAATAAAATAATTTTGTTGCAATTTATTTTTAGGATTAAAAAAAAATCCAGATGCTCACTTACATACGTAAGAAGACAAACCAGGATCAATCTTAATAGGAGAAAGGTATACATGTAGAGGGTAGTTAACTTTATGCTTGCTGTGCTAGAAATGAGCTGGTTGAGTTGTACTCAGGTAATAGTATGGTAAGGTATATTTTTTTGGTTAATTTGAAAAGAAAATGTGTATATGTATGACTGCTATATATGTCAGAAAATGTGACAAATAGCTTTTTTGTTTTTGAGATGGAGCCTTGCTGTGTCGCCCAGGCATGGAGTACAGTGGCACGATCTCGGCTCACTGCAACCCTTGCCTCCTGGGTTCAAGCAATTCTCCTGCCTCAGCCTCCCAAGTAGCTGGGCTTACAGGTGTGTGGCACCATGCCTGGCTAATTTTTGTACTTTTTAGTAGAGAAGAGATTTCACCATGTTGTCCAGGCTGGTCTTGAACTCCTGACCTCAAGTGATCCACCTGCCTTGGCCTCTCAGAGTGCTGGGATTACAGGCGTGAGCCACCGCACCTGGCCGCTTTTTTTGTAAATGGCTTTGTTGAGATACAATTCACATACCCTACTTCCTTTTTTTTTTTTTTTTTTTTTTTTTTTTTTTTTGAGATGGAGTTTCGCTCTTGTTGCCCAGGCTGGAGTGCAGTGGCACAATCTCGGCTCACCACAACCTCCGCCTCCTGGGTTCAAGTGATTCTCATGCCTCAGCCTCCCGAGTAGCTGGGATTACCAGGCATGTGCCACCATGCCCGGCTAATTTTGTATTTTTAGTAGAGATGGGGTTTCTCCATGTTGGTCAGGCTGGTCTTGAACTCCCGACCTCAGGTGATCTTCCAGCCTTGGCCTCCCAAAGTGCTGGGATTACAGGCGTGAGTCACCGCACCTGGCCCTACCCTACTTCTTTAAGGTATACAATTTAATAGTTTTTAGTATGTTGACAAGGTTTTATAACCATCACTGCACACAGTGCAGTGAATATTTATATCACTCCGAAAAGAAACCCCATACCCATTAACAATTACTGTCTATTTTTCCTTTCCCCAGTCCCTAATCTACTTTTTTACTTTTCCCTTGAGACGGAGTCTTACTTTGTCACCCAGATTGGAGCACAGTGGTACGGTCACAGCTCATCGCAGCCTCGACCACCTGGGCTCAAGCAGTTCTCCCACTACAGCCTCCCAAGTAGCTGGAACCACTGGCACATGCCACCATGCCTGTGACCAGTTTTTAAATTATTTGTAGAGATAAAGTCTCACTTTGTTGCCCAGGCTGGACTCAAACTCCTGAGCTCAAGCGATCCTCCTGCCTTGGCCTCCCAAAGTGTTGGGATTACAGGTGTGAGCCACTGCTCCTGGCCACGTAATCTACTTTCTGTCTGTGGATTTGCCTTTGTGTTTTTTATTGGTGATTTTTATTGGTGATTGGCCTTCAAGTATAATGCTGAAGTGCCATCTCCTGTTTCCAAGAGCTAGAAAGCTATGCTGTACTTTAGAGGAAAATTTTTAAATAAGCTTTGTTCAGGCTGTTTGACATGTTAATGAATCCTCCCGCCTTGGCCTCCCAAAGTGCTGGGATTACAGGCATGAGCCACCGCGCTTGGCCTTACATATATTTTAAGTAAGGTGTTAACACTATATAATTCATCTGTGTAACCCAAAACTTCTGTATCCCTAAGGCTATTGAAATTTAAAATAAGTAAATATATAAGGTGTCTTTCATCAGAAACACATAGAAAAGAAGGTATGTACTGATGATCTATTGACAAAAATGTGACTAGAGGCTCACAGGAACCTAACCATGTGTTTTCCTCTGGGAGCAAAGGTTCAGGATTTGCTAGTTCAACGTTTGTGGCAATAAAAATAATCTATGATACCACATTTTGTTTATTCATTCATCAGTTGATGGATTTGTGACCTGTTTTCACTTTTTGGCTATTATAAATAAAGCCACTATAAACATTTGTTTACTGGTTTTTATGTGGACACGTTTTCATTTCTCTCACCGCGCCCGGCAATGAATACATTTATTTTATGGCAAAACTAAAAGTTTGTCGAACACCCAAATTCAGTATGATAAGTTAGCTTTTTATAGGATACTGACAGGTTATTTTGGGTACTCCAACCTTGTTCAGCAAGGCCAAATTTTCAAGAAAAAAATTTAGATTTATTACAATAAGGGAAATATATATCTTAAGTTATATTTCCATGTGTTCTATGAAGACAACTCTGAGAGGAAGTTAGCAGTTTGTGTGGTTGGAAGCCTCAGAAAGTTCTCCTACTTCTATCTCTTACTCACCTGGCTTGCATTGCAATATTTAGGGTAAGAGTCACAGACATACTCGGGTGCATTTGAATGATGGTCTAAGCAGATCTCTACACCTGTCGTTATCTGGGTTTGTGATCATTCCAGTGTTTCCTAAGTTTATAGGATGAATTGGCAGTAAGTGACTTTTGTTCCAATCCTCAGCTGCATTATAAAGACAATACAAGACTATGTTGAAATAGCCATTTGGTAAAGTTTTGTAAACCCAGAAGCCTTTTTAAAAAGTATTGTTCTTCTTAATCTCTTAATTACAGTTTTTTAAAATCACATATCACTTAATTTTGTGTGTGTATTTTTGTTTGTTTTTTGAGGTGGAGTCTCACTCCGTCACCCAGGCTGGAGTGCAGTGGTGTGGTCCCGGCTCACTGCAACCTCTGCCTCCCAGGTTCAAGCGATTCTCCTGCCTCAGCCTCCTGAGTAGCTGGGATTACAGGGCTGTGCCACCAGGCCCAACTGATTTTTTTTTCTTTTTTTTGAGATGGAATCTTGTTCTGTCGCCCAGGTTGGAGTGCAGTAGCATGATCTTGGCCCACTGCGAACACTGCCTTCCGGCTTCAAGCAATTCTTCTGCCTCAGCCTCCCAAGTAGCTGGTATCACAGATGCGTGCCACCACGTCCAATTGATTTTTGTATTTTTAGTAGAGACAGGGTTTCGCTATGTTGGCCAGGCTGGTCTCAAACTCCTGACCTCAGATGATCTGCATGTCTCAGGCTCCCAAAATGCTGGGATTACAGGAGTGAGCCACCTCGCCCGGCCCTAAGTGTTATTGTTTTTTCTTTTCTTTTTTTTCTTTTTTTTTGTATTTTTGGTAGAGACAGGGTTTTGCTTTGTTAACCAGTTTAGTCTCGAATGCCTGACCTCAGGTGATCTGCCTGTCTCGGCCTCCCAGAATGCTAGGATTAGAGATGTCAGCCTCCACTCCTGGCCTGATTTGTATATATTTTATGTTTGTTTCATTTTCTCTTTTTTCTTTGCTGTATTACTATTATTTTGCTTGCTGTGTTGTCAAGGCTGGTCTCCAACTTCTGGGCTCAAGCAGTCTTCCCACCTCAGTCAGCTGAACAGTTGGGATTGCAGGCTCATGTCACTATACCAGGCTGAAGTGTTGGTTTTTCTTTTCTTTTTGTAGAGAGAAGGCCTCACTCTGTTGTCCATGCTGGTCTCAAACTCTTGGGTTCAAGCAGTCCTCCCACCTCAGCCTCCCCAGTAACTGGGATTACAGGCCCTCGCCTCTATACCTGGCTCAAGGGTTTGTTTTCTGATTCTTCAAAGTTTATTTCTCTCAGATCTGGAGACTGTGATATGTATAAGACAAGTTTCCCATGTCTTAAGAAACTTGATACCTAGTAAGAGAGGTAAGGTCTGTGAACTCAGGTAACTAAGCAAGACAGAAAGACAGATGAAGATGAGGACATAGGAGTAGAATAAAGGAAGTGATGAGTAAAGGTTGCATGTGGAAAATGTTGTCTGAATCAGTCCTTGAAGAATTGCCTTCAACGTGACCTAGAGAAGAGCAGATCATGACCGAAATCCAGACCTTTTCACTGACTTGATTGTTTGGTGGGCTATTTTTCTCTCTTTTTTGAATCAGAGTATCCCAGATGAGGGCTTTATTATCAGCCTTTGACTCAAGTCTCAGTTATATTCCTGTTCCCAGCCCTTGCGTGTGGAATCAGGGATATGACTTACGTGCCCTTTTAAGCTGCTCTGTACCTTTTTGCCAGTTATATATATGTAAGTATGTTAACCTGCCTTAAATGTCCACTCGTGTGTGTGTGTGTGTGTGTGTGTGTGTGTGTGTTGTGTAGCGACGGGGTCTCACCATATTGTCCAGGCTGGTCTTGAACTCCTGGGCTCAAGCAATCTGCCCACTTTGGCCTCCCAAAGTGTTGGGATTACAGGTGTAAGCCACTGCACCCAGCCTAAAATGTCAACTCTTGGTTGAGAATGAAGGCTAATTTGCCCAAGAACCAACTTAATCCATCTGTTCCAGCCAGTACCAAGTTCTGGGCTCATGGTGCCACCAATTGGCTGGTGTGAGGAAGTGTTTAACCTTTTTCTTTTCCTTTTGGGAGTTTGCACTACGCATGGACCAGTTATTTTATTTTTATTTTTATTTTTTTGAGACGGAGTCTTGCTCTGTCACCCAGGCTGGACTGCAGTGGCGCAATCTCGGCTCACTACAAGCTCCGCGTCCCGAGTTCATGCCATTCTCCTGCCTCAGCCTCCTGAGTAGCTGGGACTACAGGCGCCTGCCACCACACCCGGCTAATTTTTTGTATTTTTAATAGAGATGGGGTTTCACCGTGTTAGCCAGGATGGTCTTGATCTCCTGACCTTGTGATCCGCCCGCCTTGGCCTCCCAAAGTGCTAGGATTACAGGCATGAGCCACCGCACCTGGCGGACCAGTTATTTTTACCTTACGACATTTTCTCACAGATTCGTGTTCTCCTTTGGTAACCTTCCTTCAAGCCTCTTTCAACTCTGGTTTAATTAGTGCGGGAGCGCTTTCCATCCCTCTTTCCTTTGCTTTGTTCTCTTTGTAAGTTACGAGAAAGACAAGCCAGGCATGGTGGCTCACGCCTGTAATCCCAGCAGTTTGGGAGGCCAAGGCTGAGGCAGGTGAATCTCTTGAGCCCGGGAGTTTGAGACCAGCCTGGGCAGCATAGCGAAACCTCGTTGTCTTTACAAAAAATACAAAATGTTAGCTGGGCATGGTGACGTGCCACACCTCAGGAGGCTGAGATGGGAGGATTGCTTGAGACTCTGTCTTTGAACAAACAAACAAAAAAACTAGGCATAAGATTACTTCTAGTGTCTTGTATCAAGAAGGAAGAAAGCAGATATATATATATATATTTTTTTTATGAGATGGAGTTTTGCTCTTGTTACACAGGCTGGAGTGCAGTGGTGCAATCTAGGCTCACTACAACCTCCCTCTCCTGGGTTCAAGCGATTTTCCTGCCTCAGCCTCCCAAGTAGCTGAGATTATAGGTGTGTGCCATCACATCACACCCGGATAATTTTTTGTATTTTTAGTGGCCACGGTGTTTCACCATGTTGGCCAGGCTGGTCTCAAAGTCCTGGCCTCAGGTGATCCACCTGCCTCGGCCTTCCAAAGTGCTGGGATTACAGGCATGAGCCACCTCACCCGGCCTATTTTATTTTATTTTTTAAATAGAGATCGAGTCTCCCTGTGTTGTCCAGGCTGGTCTCGAACTTTTGGACTCAGGTGATCCTCCTGCCATGGCCTCTGAAAGTGCTGGGATTACAGGCATGAGCTATCACACCCAGCCTCTTTGTTTCTGTTTTGTATCTTGTTCAGTCTCTGAATCTCCTTAAGGCTAGCTTCACCTCTGGTGGCAAAATGACTAAAGCTACATGTCCTTATACCTCACTGTCATAACGACAGCATGAGAGGCAATGCTTGGCATTCCATGTAGGAGTCCAGCAAAATAGCCTGATTGAACCAGCTTTTAGGTCTGATGCCCATTGTTTGTTTTTTTTTTGAAACAGAGTCTCAGTCTGTTGCCCAGGCTGGAGTGCAGTGGCACAATCTCGGCTTCTAGTTGCAGTAGCAGGGACGAATTGAGAGCAAGGGTTTAAGGACTAAATGCAGGGTGCAGTACAGTGTCAGTGTCAGCGTGCAGTGCTCAGGAAATATTTGCTGAAGGAGAAGAGTATGCTTTTTCAGTCCAAGGTGGAAGCATGAAGGAAACTGTAAGCAGATTGATCTAGACCACAGTTTCAGTTATAGAGGGGAGCGTTAACTAAAGCTCAGAGGGGGGAAAGCACAGGGTGCTTACAAAATGGTAAATGCTGTCATTTAGGCCAGAATCCGACTCACACTGTTACTGTATATCTGTGTTGAGGATTTTGAAATGCATTTTTGTTGGATTATTGCCCCACTAGAAAAAACAGTTCAGATCTGTTGCAGTTTCACATTTGAAACTACTTTCATTCTGGAGTTCTTATCCTTGGACCTTCCTAACAATTTCTGTGGTCACACTGGGCCTGATCTCTTCCTGTGCTAAACAAAAGCACACAATCACAAAACTGTGTAGGCATAAATGAGAGGCATATGGGAGTGGTGTAAAAGGAACTCGAAGAGTCTTAATATGCCTGGGTGGGCGAGCTAAACTAATAGCTCCCAGCAGTTTTTCTGAATCAGACATTGTGGAGCCAGGAGTCTAGCATTTGGAATTCCACTGCCTGTGCAAAGGGTCTGTCTTTTATCCTCCAAACCACCATTTGTTAACTGGCTAATGACCCAGTGGACCTGTTGACAACAAAGGAGGGAAAGCTGGCAAAGATCAAGTTAAAAGGAAAAAGAAAAGTTCAAAGGTAGGAAAATAAGAACAAGAAGGGTTTAATCATATCTTCACCTACTCTTTATTTTTTAACAATTTATTGTGGGGAATTTTGAACATACACAAAGTAGATGGAATAATGTAGTGACCTCCCATGAACCTATCCCCCAGCCCCAATAAGCTCCAGTTACCAGACTTAATGAAGGAAACCAGAGCTCTGGTGAGGCTTAGGTTTGGTTTCCAGACCTCTCTAGGCCTTGTCACCTTTGGCCTTATACCATCAAACACCTCTTTTCCCTATTTTTAGCACCTAGTGTGCACAGAACACTGCGTTTAGGCTAGTGATGAGTATGACAGTACTTAACCTCTAATAGATTAAGGAAATAACTGTTATTGTTCAAGTATGGTTTTGAGAGCAGAAAAGTGTAATTCTGTCAAAAGTGCACAATGAAGAGGGGACTTAGGAAGGCATTATTGAGAAGTTGACGTCTGAGTTTACAGCAGAAACGTTGGGCAAGGGGTAGGGAATGATCTCTGAGATAGTAGCATACCCGATCTACGAGCTCTTTTTCACCAGGCTATTTAGAGTTTGACATTTATATTACATTTATAACAAGGTATATTTCAAGTGTGGTTTTCCTTTTTGCTTTAAGCAACTGAGACATATAAGTCAATTTCAGATATTTTCTGCTAAACTGTGTGTCTCTTTGAATGTTCACTATCAAGGTGAATTATACAAGGTGTGTTAGATCCTTTTAACATTTCAGAGCAACCAAAACCAAGTTTGAATGTCTCATTTTTAACACTGTGAGAGGATATATCTTGTCTGCATCTTGTGTTTCAGTTGTATTTATCGGTAAAATAAGCCAGGGGAGTATTCTGACTTGCAGTTTAAAAAGCTGACAGGCCTAGGGGAATGTTCCACAAAATAGTATATTTTGTATATGGCATGGTATTATAGATAAATGAGCTATTGTGCTGCCTGGCACCGTCTTCTGCCTTGTGCTGTCTTCTGCTGTTTCTCAAGGAGTGATTCCTCTCTGTTTTGGAACCGTGTTTCTCACTGCCTACAGATGATGTCCATTTGGCTTATTTCACCGTTGTCTCATACACAGCTGTTTCAAACTGCATGGAATCCTCAGAGAACTACACTCCCCTTCCTGAACAAACAGTGCTTCTTCCTGCATTTTCTTCTTAAACTTTTATCACTTTTCCCCCCTTACATATACTTTTGTTTTATTCTTTTTTTTTTTTTTTTTTTTTGAGACGGAGTCTTGCTCTGTGCCCCAGGCTGGAGTGCAGTGGCGCGATCTCGGCTCACTGCAAGCTCCGCCTCCCGGGTTCACGCCATTCTCCTGCCTCAGCCTCCCGAGTAGCTGGGACTACAGGCGCCCGCCAACACACCCGGCTAATTTTTTGTATTTTTAGTAGAGACGGGGTTTCACTGTGTTAGCCAGGATGGTCTCGATCTCCTGACCTCGTGATCCGCCCGCCTCGGCCTCCCAAAGTGCTGGGATTACAGGCTTGAGCCACCGCGCCCGGCTTGTTTTATTCTTTCACTAAAAAAAAAAAAGAGGTTTAATTGACTTACAATAAACTACGCATATGTAAAGTGTACAGTTTGCTCAGGTTTGGCAGGTATAACCTGTGAAATGATCACTGCAATCAAGATAGCGTATCATTCACTCCATAAAGTATCCTTGTGCCCGTTGGTAATCTCTCCCTCACATGCTCCCGCTGCCCTGTCTCCAAGCAAACACTGATCTGCTTTCAGTCACTATAGATTAGTGTGCATTTTATAGAATTTTACGTGTATATGTTTTATATAGATGAAATCATACAATATGCACTCCTTTCCTTCCATCCTTTCTTCCTTTTTTGGTCTGGTTTCTTTCATCCAGCATAATTATTTTAAGATGTATGTATCAGTAGTTTATTCCATTTTTTTGTTGAGTAGTATTCTGTTGTATGGATATATCACATTTGTTTATTTGCCTGTGGATAGATGTTTTTGAGTTGTTTCCAGTCTTTGGCTATTACAAATAAAGCTTCTTTGAACATTCATATATAAATGTTTATATGGACATATACTTGCTTTTGTCTTTTTTTTAAAAAAAAAAAACACAGATGGGAACCGGGTGTGGTGGCTCATGCCTGTAATCCCAGCACTTTGTGAGGCCGAGGTGGGAGGATCACCTGAATGTTAGGAGTTCAAGACCAGCTTGGCCAACATGGTGAAACTCCGTCTCTACTGAAAACACAACAGTTAGCCTTGTGTGGTGGTGTGTGCCTGTAGTTCCAGCTACTCAGGAGGGTGAGGCTGGAGAACCACTTGAACCCTGGAGGTGGAGGTTACATTGAGCCGAGGTTGCCGTGAGCCAAGATGACGCCACTGCACTCCAGCCTGGGCGACAGAGCGAGACTCTGTCTCAGAAACAACAACAACAACAGCCTCAACAAATAGAGATGGGGTTCGAGC
This sequence comes from Nomascus leucogenys, assembly GCF_006542625.1. Taxonomy (NCBI): domain Eukaryota; kingdom Metazoa; phylum Chordata; class Mammalia; order Primates; family Hylobatidae; genus Nomascus; species Nomascus leucogenys. Next base: position 30,427,529 of record NC_044393.1, on the reverse strand, counting down.
CCAGGCTGGTCTTGAACTCCTGGGCTCTAGTGATACTCCTGCCTTGGCCTCCCAAACAGTGTTGGGATTACAGGTGTTAAACCACTGTGCCCAGACTCTTTTTCCTTTGTAAATACATAGGAATGGCACGGTTGCATCATATGTTTTAACTATTTAAGAAATTGCCAGACTTCTTCTAAAATATTTTCAAGTACTTACCATCTGTATATCTTCTTTGGTGAAATGTCTGTTTAAATCTTTTACCCATTTAAAAAAATTACATTGTTTATTTTCTTGCTGTTGAGGTTTTTGTTTGTTTGTTTGTTTGTTTGAGACAGTCTCACTCTGTTGCCCAGGCTGGAGTACAGTTGTGTGATCCTGGCTCGCTGCAGCCTCCACCTCCTGGGTTCAAGTGATCCTCAACTTCTTGAGTAGCTGGGACTACAGGCACGCGCCACCATGCCCAGCTAATTTTTGTATTTTTAGTAGAGACAAGTTTTCACCATGTTGCCCACGTTGGTCTTGAACTCCTGGCCTCAAGTGATCCGTCCACCTCGGCCTCCCAAAGTGCTGAGATTATAGGCATGATCCATTGCCCCCAGCCTGTTGAGGTTTTTTTTAAATCAGGTATATGCTTTGCAAATATTTTCTCCCAGTGTATTACTTGTCTGTTTTCTTAACAGTTTCTTTCTTTTTTTTTTTTTTTTTTTTTTTTTTTTTTTTTGAGACGGAGTCTCGCTCTGTCGCCCAGGCTGGAGTGCAGTGGCGCGATCTCGGCTCACTGCAAGCTCCGCCTCCCGGGTTCACGCCATTCTCCTGCCTCAGCCTCTCCAAGTAGCTGGGACTACAGGCGCCCGCCACCACGCCCGGCTAATTTTTTGTATTTTTAGTAGAGACAGGGTTTCACCGTGGTCTCGATCTCCTGACCTCGTGATCCGCCCGCCTCGGCCTCCCAAAGTGCTGGGATTACAAGCGTGAGCCACCGCGCCCGGCCTTAACAGTTTCTTTCAAAGAATAGAGTTAAAAAGGTTTTTTGTATCTTTTTAGCTTTTGTAGCTTTTGTTGTATCTAAGGAATCTTTGCCTAAGCCGAGTTCACAAAGATTTTCTTGTATGCTTTTTTCTGGAATTTCTGTAGTTTTTAGATTTACATGTAGATCTAATATTTTAATACGTGGTATGAGATATTAAAGATCCAAGTTCAGTTTTTTGCATATGAATATCCAGCTGTTTTAGTACCAGTTGTTGAAAGGACTATCATTTCTCTACTGGATTGTCCTTGTACCTTTGTCAAAAATCAGTTGTTTATATATCTGTGGGTCTGTTTCTGGACTCTGTTCCATTGATATGTTTACCTTATCTTTATGCCTGTACCACACTGTTTTACTATAACTTGAAGTTGAGGTAGTGTTAGTCCTCTAGCTATATTCGTTTTCAAAGTTGTTTTAGGTAATCTAGGTTCTTTGCATTTCCAAATAAATTCTAGAATTAGCTTCTCAGTTTCTTTCTTTTTTTTTTTTTGAGACAGAGTCTCGCTCTGTCGCCCAGGCTGGAGTGCAGTGGCGCAATCTCTGCTCACTGCAAGCTCCGCCTCCTGGGTTCACGCCATTCTCCTGCCTCAGCCTCTCCGAGTAGCAGGGACTACAGGCGCCCGCCACCACGCCTGGCTAATTTTTTGTATTTTTAGTAGAGACGTGGTTTCACCGTGGTCTCGATCTCCTGACCTCGTGATCCACCTGCCTCAGCCTCCCAAAGTGCTGGGATTACAAGCGTGAGCCACTGCGCCCCGCCCGGCCCTCAGTTTCTTAAAAAAACAGCATGTTGGAATTTTGATTGGGACTACATTGGATCTGTTTGGGGGAAGAGCTGACATCTTAACAGTTTAGGAGAGATACAAATTAACAAATTAAATTAGTGATTTTATTTTAATTAATTTTTCTCAGTAGTATTTTTGTGTTTTTCCTGTACAGGTTTTATGTCTTTTTTTTTTTTTTTTTTTTTTTTTTTGAGACGGAGTCTCGCTCTGTCCCCCAGGCTGGAGTGCAGTGGCGTGATCTCGGCTCACTGCAAGCTCCGCCTCCCGGGTTCACGCCATTCTCCTGCCTCAGCCTCCCCAGTAGCTGGGACTACAGGCGCCTGCCAACACGCCTGGCTAAGTTTTTGTATTTTTAGTAGAGACGGGGTTTCACCGTGTTAGCCAGGATGGTCTCGATCTCCTGACCTCATGATCCGCCCGCCTCGGCCTCCCAAAGTGCTGGGATTACAGGCTTGAGCCACCGCGCCCGGCCGGTTTTATGTCTTTTGTCAAATTTTTCTCTGAATATTTCACAATTTTTGATACTGTTTTAATTTTTTCAAAATTTCAGTATTTGGTCATTGCTACTCTATAGACATGCAGTTGGTTTTTGTGTATCGATCTTGTATCCTGCAACTTGGCTAAATTCACTTATTTTAATAGCTTTTTGGGGAGATTCCATTGGATTTTCTTTTTTCTTTTTCCTTTTTTTTTTTTTTGAGATGGAGTCCCGCTCTGTCACCCAGGCTGGAGTGCAGTGGCCCAATCTCGGCTCACTGCAACCTCTGCATCCTGGGTTCAAGCGATTCTACTGCTTCAGCGTCCTGAGTAGCTGGGATTGCAGGTGCCTGCCACCAGGCCCGGCTAATTGTATTTTTAGTAGAGACAGAGTTTTACCATGTTGCCTAGGCTAGTCTTGAACTGACCTCAGGTAATCCACCCACCTCGGCCTCCCAAAGTGCTGGGATTACAGGCATGAACCACCATCCCTGGCCTCCGTTGGATTTTCTGTACATCATTTGCAAATAAGGACAATTTTACTTCTCTCCAATTATCACTTATTTTACTTATTTACTTATTATCAGTATTTTCTGTGTTGTCACTGCTTCAGAGATTCTGTCCTTTTCAATTTTCTTTTGTTATCTTCTTGGTCTTGGAGGTGATCATATTGTTGTTTGTTTTTTTAATTAGTTAATGGCTTTCTATGAGGTATTCTGTCAGTCTATGTTGTCTTCAGAAAACACTGGTTTCATTTTGTTTAGGGCCATATCATAATTCCTAGCTACCAATTACGTGAAATTCCAACTTATTTATTCCTCCACATTGGGATCAAATATTTCTTCCTGTTAATAATTGGCATTTCTGTTTACCATTGCAACTTATTCTAGCCTAGGTCCCACTTAAAATAATAGTTGAGGAGAGAGCATCAGAGTTGAGGTTTGGAAATTTGGTTTGAATTCCCATTTTGCTCCTTAGTGTCTGTATAATCTTGGGCAAGTTTTTTAACTGTTGGGCCTGTTTGCTCATCTATAGGAAGAGAGTAACAAGAAGATCTTTACAATATGTCATGTGAATTGAAAGAGAGAACATAGAAATCATAGCCATGTGCCTGCAACACAGTGTGGGTAGTCTGTAAATATTTAGTCTGTCACTAGTGTGAGCACCAAGTGAAGGAATGAATGCTTGTTTGCATATCCTATTTCTGCACTGTTGCTTATGCTGTTCTCCCATCTCTTTTCAGGCCCTCTGCATCTTCCTCATGTTTCAAGGTCAATGAAGCCCATCTTTATTACTCATTTCCTATCATTGTTTACATCCCCGTTGAGTTGATATCTTACTAAACTTAGGGACTGGGAGTATATCTTTGGAAAATATTTGTTTTCCTCAAAATGCCTACCATAGATGTATTATAGGTCCCTAAAATAATTGGTTGATTGTATAGTTAATTTAGAAGCAGTGCATCAAAATACTTTATAGGGTGACAGCCAAGTAAGGTTTTTGTTTTGTTTTGATTTGGTAGAGGACAGTCTTTGTCACTCAGGCTGGAGTGCAATGGCATGATCACAGCTTACTGCAGCCTCAAACTCCTAGGCTCAAGCAATCCTACCACCTCAGCATCCTGAGTAGCTGGGACTATAGGTGCATACCACCATGCCTGGATAATTTTTTTTTTTTTAATTTTTATTTATTGTAGAGATGCAGTCTTGCTATATTGCCTGGGCTGGTTTCCCAAAGGCCTCCCCAAGTGCTGGGATTATTGGTGTGAGCCACCATGTCTGGCCTGTTTGTTTTTTGGTCAGATTTAGGTTTTAGGGGTGAAGTAAATTGAATTTTATATGCTACAATGGAAGTGGCAGAAATGTTTTTGTTTGATTAAACGTAGCTTTAAGAGAATAGTAATTAACTTTTTAATTTTGGCCATCAAACAAGGAGGGTCGCTCATGAAACAGAATGGGAGTTTGGTAACTAAACCATTTATTAAATGTTTTTTGAAAATCACATTGTTTCAACACTGAATGTGGTAGAACATTCAATATTTCCTTTAGGGTTACATGTATAGTCTTATGTCTTTTAACAACAGAAGTATGTTCTGAGAAATGCATCATTAGGTGATGTACAAACGTTATAGAGTGTATTCACACAAACCTACATAATATAGCATACTACACACCTAGGATATATGTAAACCTGTAATAGTAGCTAACAGCATGTTACTTACTGAATGCTGTAGGCAGTTTTAACAATGGTAAATGTTTGTATATCTAAACATAGAAACTGTACAGTGAAAATATAGTAATCTTATGGTACTACCTTTATTGACTGAAACGTCAGCTAAAAATGATAAACCTGATTAATATGCAAAGCAGCCCTTATAACATGCTTTTTCAAAAACAGCTTCAGACTTTTCAGGTTTCGTTAAGAAGTTATATGGTAACATCATGCTGACTAGAGACTGATTTATTGAGCTAGTTAACATTTTAAAGTAAAGGGAATGGAAACCAGAAGATGATGCAAGGGTACTTTTATTTGTTGTGTTAAAAAGCCATAGTAAAAGCCATAGTAATCATTCTAAGCTGTTGGATGCTTCTTTAGTACTGCGTATATAAAGTATGTTAATAAATCTGATATCTAGGGTACTTGTTGGAACCCTAACTGGCATAGCCTATAACTCCAGAATCACCATTCTCATTGTATTCTGGAGTTGTGCTCTACAGTGGTGCTATTCACGTAGAATATAATGTGAAAGGTAACCCTAGAGTTGTGCAAGTAGAAGGTACTGGCTTAATGCATTTGGCTCTAATAAGTTAATAAAGTAATTTGAACATTCCTTGAGAGGTAAAGTTTAAGATGCACTGTGGGACACTAGAAAGTAATTTGCAGGCAGCCAGGAAATCTGGGTTCTGGAACCAGTCAACTGGCACCTCACTTTCCCCATAGTACCATGGAAACTTTGATTAGATGTCTCTTCCATTGCTGATATTTTGCATTTAGGTGATGGATTGAAGTCAGGAACTAGATCTAGCATTGAGGGCACTGAAAGGTGGTTGTCATGTAGTCCAGAGGTCAAGGGTCAGGTGATTAGAAGCAGTTTGTTCAGAGGTCAAGTGATTAGAAGCAGGTTAAGCCAAAGTTAGACTCATGATTTTAGCAGGGAATGTGAATGGAAATCCATATACCCTCCCATCTCCATTGGTTGGAGACCAGCAGGTCATCTTTCTTAAATTGTATATGGGTGTATGGAAGGGATTTGAAATTGACGAGTTACATAACTGAGTAAGCACAGAGAAGCAGGGCTCTATTTTTCCATTAGGTCTAGGCCTTTCTAGTGCTTAAGATGAGTTCTTGCTCCTGCTCTGTTACTCAGGCAGTGGCTTGATTGTGGTAGACACTTATGACCTACACATTTTAGCCTAGGCTGATGCCTTACCAGTTATGTTCCTGGTTTTTTTGTTTGTTTGTTTGTTTGTTTGTTTTTAGTTCTTTCTCTGTCAGTTATAGGTACATTTTCCCTAATCATCTGAACTCAAAATTCTCCTAACTTTTCCGTGAAGCCTTTATTGTTCTTTGCCTAGCTGGAAGAGACTTTTTCTATAATTTTTGGTACTTTTTACTTGTTACTTTTTATTATATCTTGTGTTATGCATACATTTATCCCCTACTATATTACTGAAAGCAGGGACTTTGTCTTAGTGCTACAGGTTTGTTTTTTTTTTAAATTTGAGACAGGGTCTTACTCTGTCACCCAGGCTGGAGTGCAGTGGCATCATCGTAGCTCATTGCAGCCTCCATCTCCTGGACTCAAGTGATCCTCCTGCCTCAGCCTCCCAAAGTGCTGGGATTATAGGCATGAGCCACTACACCTAGCAATTTTCTCAAACTTTAGTGTATAGAGGAGTCACCTGAAGAACTTATTAAAGTTTGGATTCCTGGATCCCCCATTCTGATTTCTTGGTTCTGATTTAGGCCTGGGAACCTACATTTTAACAAGTTCCTCAGATGAGCTTAAGTATGTGGGCTAGAGGAACATGTGGTTTACAGCATCTAGCCTAGTACCTCGTTTTACTCTTCTATTGCCTGAGTGGTTAAGCCAGTGATCAGTTAAAACCAATAATCACTGGTAAGTCTGCTAGAAGAACCAGTCTTAACACCTGTCAGGAACTAGATTTATTTTGTTCTTGGCTACCTAGTATTTTACAGGTTTTTGTGTTTACATGAACTTTTTGTACCCTCAGTTTAAGATGCCCTTTGATTTTAGTTTTATTATTATTTTTTGAGACAGAGTCTTGCCCTGTCGCCCATGCTGGAGTGCAGTGGCGTGATTTGGATCACTGCAACCTCTGCCTTCCGGGTTCAAGCAGTTCTCCTGCCTCAGCCCCCTGAGTAGCTGGGATTACAGGCGCATGCCACCGTGCCTGGCTAACTTATGTGTTTGTAGTAGAGCAGGGTTTCACCATGTTGGTCAGGCTGGTCTTAACTCCTGACCTCGTGATCTGCCTGCCTTGGCCTCCCAAAATGCTGGGATTACAGGCGTGAGCCACCGTGCCCGGCGAAAAATTATTATTTTATAGTGATACACTTTTGTATTAGATATTGTAGGGAAAACCAGAAAAGGAGATACTTAAAGATTTTCTGGTGCAATGGAGTGCTGAAGACAAACACGTAAAATAGTTAACGTTCAAGGCAGTTCGCGGCATAGGACCAAATGAATGGTCTGCATCAATAAAAGTAAATAGTTATTAGAGTTCAAAGAAGTGGGGGAGATGAACACGGACTAGAGAACCTGGAAAGCCTCCAACGAGAAGGCAACAGGAGCTGAACTTGAAGGTGTTTTAGATTTCATTCAGAGGAAAAGAGCGTTCTTAGAGGGAAGAACATACAAAGATTCATTTTACAGTTGAATAAAACGGAAGCTCAGAAAGGTAAAGTGAGTGTGTGCTAAGATGCCAGTCTCCTGACCACTGCTCTGCTTTGTGCAGCATTTGGAGGTTTTTCATTGTTGCCAAGTAGAAGACAGGCAACGTTATGATAACCATATTTCAAAGCACTGATAAATTAAATTAATTAATTAATTTTGAGACAGAGTCTCACTTTGTCTCCCAGGCTAGAGTGCAATCCTGTTTGTTCTATCTTGAGACTATATCCAGAATCCAGAATCCAAGTAACATCTTACCTTTACCCCTTCCATTCTTGTCCATACCACTAGCATCTCTGGCCTGGATTATTGGAGTTGCTTCCTAGTTGTTTTCCCTGTTTCCATTCTTGCCCCACCATCTGTTTTGAACATAGCAGCCAGAGTGATTCAATTTAGTCAGGTCATGTCAGTTCTCTGCTCAGAACCCTGTTAATGACACCCATTTTACTGAAAGTGAGACCAAAGTTTTTCCAGTGGCTGGAAGCTATCTGTGATCTGCTTCCGTCTCCCTGCCCACTGCTTGACCTCTCAACTCATATCCTACTACTTTTCAGCTTCAGCCACACTAACTTCTTGCAGTTCCTTGAAGACTGTAGGCCTAGTCTTGCCTCAGGACCTTTACCTAGACAATTCTTTTTTCACCTGTCCTGTGGCTCATTTCTTCCCTTCTCTGCAAGGTCAACCAGGCTACCTTATTTAAAATTGTGCCCTGCATGCCCCATCCCACTTTACCAGCTTACTACCTTCTGATATACTGTATATATTGTTTATTAATTTTGTTTGTTCTTTGTCTCCTCTTGCTAGTTTCAGAGAAGACAGGGAATCTTGTCTATTTGATTTATTTTTATTTATTTATTTGTTTTTTATTTTTTTGAGATGGAGTCTCGCTCTGTCACCCAGGCTGGAGTGTAGTGGCGCGATCTCAGCTCACTGTAACCTCCACCTCCTGGGTTCAAGCAGTTCCCTGCCTCAGCCTCATGAGTAGCTGGGATTACAGGCACCTGCCGCCAGGCCTGGCTAATTTTGTATTTTTAGTAGAGATGGGGTTTCACCATATTGGGCAGGCTGGTCATGAACTCCTGACCTCATGCCTCAGCCTCCCAAAGTGCTGGGATTACAGGCGTGAGCCACTGTGCCCGGCCTATTTGTTTTATTGATGTATCTGCATTGCCTCAAACATGGTCAGGCATCTGACAGATGCATAATAAATATTTGTTGCATGCATGAGTGAATAGAATAGAATAGTAAGCAAGGTAGGCAGTCCTGACTCTCATGAAGCTTACAGTTTGTGGTTTCTTTACTCCAAATGACGTTAACCATGTTTTTCACATTTTTTGGTATCTGTAATTCAAAACTTTTGTGAAATAATAAGCATTTAAACTTTGGGAAGCAGTGTTTCTTAAAAAGAATGTGATCTTGGGGTATGTTTTGAATCAACTGAAAACTATAAAACATTAAATAGAAAAGCTGTGTGCCAGGAAAGGTGATTGCTTGATCAGTTTTTGAAAAATGCCACTAGATCATTTTGGATCTTAATTCATTCCTGTGGAACACTTAACTACAAAATTTCCTTGAAATAAAATGCAAGTTATTAGTGGGATTGTTAGTGGGATTCCCAAATGAAATGATTTTTAGCTCTCATTAAGGACTCCTTTCCTTCCTTCCTTCCTTCCTTCCTTCCTTCCTTCCTTCCTTCCTTCCTTCCTTTCTCTTTCTCTCTCTCTCTCTCTCTCTCTCTCTCTTTCGTTCATTCATTTTGCTCTGTTGTCTAGGCTGGAGTGCAGTGGCAGGATCTCGCCTCACTGCAACCTCTGCCTCCGGGTTCAAGGGATTCTCCTGCCTCAGCCTCCTGAGTAGCTGGGATTACAGGCACATGCCACCATGCCTGGCTAATTTTTTGTATTTCACTAGAGATGGGGTTTCGCCATGTTGGCCAGGCTGGTCTTGAACTCCTGACGTCAGGTTATCTGTCCCCTCTTGGCCTCCCAAAATGCCGGGATTACAGGTGTGAGCCAACTTACTCAGACTTTTTCTTACCTTTTTGCAGTCTACCATAGAAAAACACAGAATTTCATTTCTTTTCATTTAAAATTCTGTGGTAGAAAATCAAATATGGAAGACTTTTGAACAAATATCCAGTGTTGAAGCAAACGTAAATAGTAGATATTATATTGATGCCAACTGAGGAAATATGATTAGACTTAGTCAATAAATAAAGCTGTTAACATAATCTGTCATGTGCCAGTTTAAATAATGAAAGCATTACTGTAGTAGGATGTTTTGTTAAATGTCCTACAAGGCCTGTATCTTTCTGTGCAAGCCTACCATGTGGTAGACACTTAATAATAGTTGATGATAATAAAGCTGAGTTATCTGCCTCTTAGATTTGTTTATCTGAGGGAAGAGGTACTTATTTGTATATAAACTGCTAATTTATTTGTTAGTAACTGACATTTTTTCTTTTTCCTGAAGATTTGCAATTAATTTAATAATAGAATAAACATTTTTGTAATTGTTTTTATATAGGATAAATAATGAAGCTTATAAAACCAGGCCTTAGCAGCCACACTGTGAAGACTAAAGAAAAGGACATTTTCAGTTGGTGTAAATTTTCTTTTTGTTTATTTGGTGTAAATTTTGAATTTCTTCTTCTTTTTTTTGGTCTGAAAAATTAATTTAGCTCAGCATGGCCTATCTGGATATATTTTCTTTTCTTTTCTTTTCTTCTTTTTTTCTTGGAGACACTCTCTCTGTCATCCAGGCTAGAGTGTAGTAGCAGCGAGGATCATGGCTCACTGCAACCTTGACCTGCTCGGCTCGAGCAATCCTCCCACCTCAGCCTCCCAAGTACTCCGCAGGCATATGTTCCACAGGCACCTGCCACCATGCCTGGCTACTTTTTTTTTTTTTAATTTTTTGTAGTGGATAAAATTTTTATTTTTTGTAGAGATTTATTTTTTGTATTTTTTTTTTTATAGAGATCTCCCTCTGTTTCCCAGGCTGGTCTTGAGCTCCTGGGCTCAAGGGATCCACCTGCCTCAGCCTCCTAAAGTGTTGAGATTACGGGCGTGAGCCACTGTGCCTGGCCTGGATATGTTTTCTTTGCAATTGAGTTTACCATTTGTAGCAGCAAAAGAAAAGAAAAATAACTCCACATTACCTCTCGTTTAGTTTCATTTCGGAGCCAGAGTTTGTTAAAAGTGTGAAATACCGTGCCAGGCTCAGTGGCTCACGCCTATAATCTCAGCACTTTGGGAGGCCGAGGCGGGTGAATCATCTGAGGTCAGGAGTTCGAGACCAGCCTGACCAACATGGTGAAACCCCAACTCTACTAAAAATACAAAAATTAGCCAGGCATGGGGTGCACATCTGTAGTCCCAGCTACTCAGGAGGCTAAGGCAGGAGAATTGCTAGAATCCAGGAGGCGAAGGTTGCGCTGAGCCGAGATCACACCATTGCACTCCAGCCTGGGCGACGAGCGAAACTTCATCTCAAAAAAAAAAAAAAAAAAAAAAGTGTTAAATATCATGCCTTATTAAGGGAGTTTTCAGGGAATATGGTAAAAGTAAAATTTTCTGTTAAAATGCAGAGTAATAATTATAATTAATTGAAGAATTTATAGAATTTTCCAACAGGATATATTAATGATACATTTGTCTGTAGATTGTATAGTCAGTCGTTTTAGAAAAGTGGAAGACCCATTATTAACCTTAATACCTTGTGTTTCCAACAGAGATGTTGACTGTACTTGAAGTACTGAATTGTTTAATTTTTTTTATGTCCCATATATCTTTTTTTTTTTTTTGAGAGGGAGTCTTGCTCTTTCACCCAGGCTGGAGTGCAGTGGCACAATCTCACTGCGAGCTCCGCCTCCTGGGTTCACGCCATTCTCCTGCCTCAGCCTCCTGCGTAGCTGGGACTACAGGCGCCCGCCACCTCACCCGGCTAATTTTTTGTAGTTTTTTTTAATAGAGACGGGGTTTCACCGTGTTAGCCAGGATGGTCTCGATCTCGGGACCTCGTGATCTGCCTGCCTCGGCCTCCCAAAGTGCTGGGATTACAGGCGTGAGCCACCGCGCCCGGCCCCATATATCTTTTGTTGAAAGACTGGAAATAAATGTTGGGCCCAGTGGCTCACACCTGTAATGCCAGCACTTTGGGAGGCTGAGGCAGGCGAATCATGAGGTCAGGAGTTCAAGGCCAGCCTGGCCAACATGGTGAAACCTCATCTCTACTAAAGATAGAAAATAATAGCCTGGCGTGGTAGCGCGTGCCTGTAATCTTAGCTACTCGGGAGGCTGAGGCAGGAGAATTGCTTGAACCCAGGAGGCAGAGATTGCAGTGAGCCGAGATTGTGCAATTGCACTCCAGCCTGGGCAACAGGGCAAGACTCTGTCTCAAAAAAGAAAAAAATTAAAAAGACTGGAAATAAAAAGTCTGCTTGGGGCCAGGCATGGAAGATTATGCCTGTAATCCCAGCTATACCTTTGAAGCTGAGGCAAGAGGATGACTTGGACCCAGGAGTTCAAGGCTGCAATGAACTATGATTGGGTCACAGCACTCCAGCCTGGGTGACACATCTCTGATAAATAAAAAATTTAAAAATAAAAATATAATAAAATGGCCGGTGCTGTTGCTCATGCCTGTAATCCCAGTACTTTGGGAGGCTTAGGCAGGTGGATAGCTTGAGTCTAGGAGTTTGAGACCCCATCTCTACAAAAAACTACAAAAAATTAACCAGGCATGGTGACATGCACCTGTAGTCCTGCTACTCGGAAGGCTGAGGTGGGAGGATCACTTGAGGTGAGGAGGTCAAGACTGCAGTGAGCTATGATTGCACCCCTGCACTCCGGCCTGGGCAACAGAGCAAGACCCTGTCTCAAAAAAGCGTGTGTGTGTGTGTGTGTGTGTGTAAGTAAAATTAAAAGTCTGCTTGGCAGAAAATTAGGTGTATATTATAAAAATCTGTATAGGCACTCCCAGTATTTTGAATGAAGTCATGTCAACAAAACTAGATGTAAAAACCTCTCTGTGAAGTGAATATTATTTCGTTACTAATTTTTATTTATAAAACCAGAAATACTTCACTGAGGGTTAAGGCAGTTACACTTGTTTTTGGTTTTGTTTTGTTTTGTTTTTGTGGAGAATGGCGTCTTGCTATATTGCAGGTTTTGAACTCCTGGGCTCAAGCGATCCTTCCACCTCTGCCTCCTTAAGTGCCGGGATTATAGGCATGAGCCACTGGACGATACCCGGCCTGAGGTGTAGGAAGAAGAAATAATTCCAGTATATAAAGTTGGAAATTATACCAAGAAGGCAGGATCTCTGGATTATTCTGCTTGTCTTATAATTGCTGGGCCTTTCATTAATTTTTAGTATTCACCTGTAGGTTTCCTTTTATATTGAGTACTGGGAGTTTTGATTTTTTTTTTTTTTTTTTTTGAGATGGAGTCTACTCTGTCGCCCAGGCTGGAGTGCAGTCACTCAGTCAGCGCACTGCAACCTCCGCCTCCCGGGTTCAAGTGATTCTCCTCCCTCAGCCTCCCAAGTAGCTAGGATTATAGGTGCCCACCACCACACCTGGCTAATTTTTGTAATTTTAGTAGAGATAGGGTTTCACCATGTTGGCCAGGCTGGTCTCGAACTCCTGACCTCAGGTGATCTGCCTGCCTCTCCGCCTCCCAAAGTGCTGGGATTACAAGCATGAGCCACCATGCCTGGCCTGATTTCTTAATTAGTTGTGTAGTCTTTGGACTTAGTTTCCTGTGGGTTCAGCAATAAGTATAGTTATCTTAATAAAACTCATTTTAGGCTTTTCAACCTCAGATTTTCTGCATATATCAAAATAAATTCTGGTCTGGGTACAGTGGCTCACATCTGTAATCCCAGCACTTTGGGAGGCCAAAATGGGGAGATTGAGGCCAGGAGTTCAAGACCAGTGTGGGCAACATAGTGAAACCCTGTGTCTACCCTTCCCCCGAAAAAAAGCCAGACATGGTGGCATTCTTCTGGAGTTGCCGCTACTCAGGAGGCTGAAGCAGGAAGATCACTTGAGCCCATAAGTTTGAGGTTGCAGTGAGCTATGATTCCCTCCTTTGCACTTCAGCCCCATCCTGGATGATAGAGCAAGACCCTGTCCGTCCGTCCGTCCGTCCATCCATCCATCCATCCATCCGTCCGTCCGTCCATCTATCCATCCGTATTCATTCATTGTACTTAAGAATGAGCTATATAAAAGTGAAACCACAAGAGTTCTAGAAGAACATATAGGTGCATATTCTTATAATCTGGGACAGGGAAAATCTTTCTAAACATGATATTAATATTAGATGACAAACTACGGATAAGAGCATAATGTCAGAATAATCGAAAAATTATTAAAAACTATTTGGTTAGGGCAGAATTTCTGGAATGTTGGATTAAGGTGCTTGGGAAATCCTCCCTCCATAAAGCAGATAAAACTGGACAAATTTATAAAAAAAATCAACCATTTTGAACTTGTGTAGATTGTTCCCAGCAGCATTACTAAATAGCCAAAAATTTGAAACAATCCAAATGCCCATTAATTGTTGAATAGATAAGCATAATGTGTATTCATCAGTAGAATACTACTCAGCAGTAAAAAGGAATGAATCTTGATACATGCTACAGCATGAAGCTCAGAAATATTTTACTAAATTAAAGAAGCCACAAAAGATGACATATCCTTTCATTTATATGAAATGTGGAGGAATAGCAAATTTATAGGGACAGTGAAAGCAAGATTAGTAGTGGTTGTCTAGGGCTGTGAAGGGACATGAGGGATCTTTTGGGGGTGATGAAAATGTTCTAAAATGGAATTGTGATGATTGTATAACTCCAAATTTACCAAAAATCATTGACTTGTACACTGAAAATAGGCAAATTTTATGGTCTGTATATTATACCTCAATAAAACTTATTTAAAATGTTGGCAGGGGCAGAGGGACAACAGGTTTTTTCCCCTGCTGCAAAGGAGTAGTCCAAGTACAGCACATGTCTGCAGATGGCATTTATGTATAATAGATGGCTGCTGCTGTTTTTTTTTTTTTTTTTTTTTTAAATCAGGTGTCCTGAGAGATTGGGGCCAAGAGGAAGATAGAACACTGGCAGTTGGGGTTCATGTTAGGGTTTCAGGCACATCAAAGACAGCATCCTTCTTTGTTTTAAGTTTATAAAATACGGTTCAATAAATACCTGTCTTATAGGATTTGGACAGTTTTTTCCACATAAAGCCTTCCAGAAGATACTAAGAGCTATAGATTTTAATAACTTAACAAATGTAATAATGTTCTACATTGTCTTTGCAAATAGGTGTATACCCCAAGTATGAATGATACCTTATTTTGGATGGGACAGGATAGTGAAAATGGCCATGATGTTTGGAAAAACCAGTTCAGAGGCAATAATTTTTAATACTTATTAGCAAAGTAGTCTTGAAATTATTAATTTTTTTGTCAAAATCCTCCCATTAAAAAATTGTTGAAGAGATCATAATTTGATTTGAATACATCACATTTAATAGAAATTTAATTCACCCTTTCAGACTTTAACTCCCCTCCCCCTATTTTAATTAAATGGAGGGATTGGCTTAGATTCTTTCTAAGCTAATGCTTTGTGGTTTGATCCTGTTAAATTTATTTTTTAAACAAACATCATATTTTAATTTATTTACCCAACAAATAAGCATTAAATATGTTAATCAAGACACACCACCTGTCCTCAGAGAACAGTAATGGGTACATTTGGTCAACAAATAACTCAAAGTCTTAAGTACTAATGTGGTTATTTATTTATTTATTTATGTAGAGATGGAGTTTCGCTGTTTTCACCCAGGCTGGAGTGAAGCAGTGCGCTGTTAGCTCACTGCAACCTCCGCCCCCGGGTTCAAGCAATTCTCCTGCCTCAGCTTCCCTAGTAGCAGGGATTGCAGGTTCGTACCACCACACCTGGCTAGTTTTTGTATTTTTATTAGAGACGGGGTTTCACCACATTGCCCAGGCTGGTCTCAAACCCTTGACCTCAGGTTATCTGTCCCCTCTCGGCTTCCCAAAGTGCTGGGATTACAGGTGTGAGCCACCACACTTGGCCTTAATGTGGCCTTATCTGCTGTCAAGCTACATGAGTTGGAAGCTACATGGGTTGGGGTGGAGAGTTGTCAGCGCTGTTTCAGGAATCATTGCTCCTAAAGGGGAGCCATAAGTCTTTAAGTATGGATAGTTTTCCAGGTGAAGAGCTCATTCGACGAAAGTGTTCATAGTGAAAGAAGGAAATCAGTTGGTGGTCTGATTTGAGTAGAATAACGTATATCCCTTACTTAAAATATAGAATTAACTGTTGGTTGATTCCAGCAAGTGAAATTTTTGACTTCCATTTATTTTCTGTGGTTTTTTTTTTTTTTTTTTTTTTGAGACGGAGTTTTGCTGTTGTTGCCCAGGCTGTAGTGCAATGGCGTAATCTTGGCTCACTGCAACCTCAGCCTCCTGGGTTCAAGCGATTCTCCTGTCTCAGCCTCCTGAGTAGCTGGAATTACAGGCATGCACCACCACGCCCAGCTAATTTTGTATTTTTGGTAGAGACCGGGTTTCTCCATGTTGGTCAGGCTGGTCTCGAACTCCCGACCTCAGGTGATCTGCCTGCCTTGGCCTCCCAAAGTGCTGGGATTACAGGTGTGAGCCACCGCACCCAGCTGTGTGCTTTTGTTCCATCAATTTTTTTTTGTGGATTGATTCTCTCTCTGTCGCCCAGTCTGGAGTGCAGTGGTGTGATCTCAGCTCATTGCAACCTCCACCTCCTGGGTTAAAGCAATTCTCGTGCCTCAGTCTCCCATCGTAGCTGGGATTACAGGCGCATGTCACCATGCCCGGCTAATTTTTGTATTTTTAGTAGAGACGGGGTTTCGCCATATTGGCCAGGCTGGTCTTGAACTCCTGACCTCAAGAAATCCACCTACCTTGGCTTCCCAAAGTGTTGGGATTACAGGTGTGAGTCACTTCTCCTGGCCTGTTCCATCAACTTTTAAAAATCTTCTATCACTATTAATTCTTGATTTTTTTTTTCCTTTTTCTCTTCTTGCCCTCCCTGCCCTTTTTTTTTTCTGCTTACATAAAATTCTTGATTTTAAATGATGGTCCACAGCTGCTGTAGCCTGACTTGTGTCCCATAAGGCCTGATGACTCAAACATCAGAATTGTTGTTCAGTTTTTAGTTTTCAAGATCACTTTTGAGTTTGATTGCTTCCCTGTTTTTTTTTTAAGTTGACAAAATTTTTTCCAAGCTTTGTAATGCTCAGTGTGTAAAGCAAATACACAGCCATTTATGAAGTCTTTAATAACTAATAAAACTAGAATCTACACATTGTCATATAAATTGGAAAATTAGAATATCTTGTTTGTGGAGAGCCCCAAACCTGTTTTATTTTCAGGTTATTTGACTTAACAATGATGTTATGAGACTACATGGAAGAATAATTGGATCTTGAGCTGTTTAAACATGTGCTAAATAGAAAGAAACAAAGCTTCAGAGGACCTCAGGTGACACCTGGTCCTGTCTTCTGATTTTGACAGATGAGAGTTTTGGGGATTTAGATAATTGGCTTAGTAATTGAATCAGTGAAACAGCTACTCCAGGCTCTTTCTGCTGAATTGTAAGGGGAAACCAGTGTCTCTTGAAATGTTTGCTGTAAAAAAAGGAAGACAATATTTTTTGATCAGTTGTACATTTCAAATTCTAAACGTTTTTTTGAGCATTGTTAAACACTGTCAAGCCGTGTGGATGTGAAGGTGAATAAGACAGAATAGTGAATAAGATAGCCTTTGTTGTCACAGGAGTTTGCAAGATTATCTAACATTTAGGAAGTGAGACAAATGGACTCATGCTGTCCCCTGCACGCCAGCAAATGTGTGAAATGTCCCCTTGCTTGTCACTCCACTTCATCGTCCTCCTGCAGGTTTAATGCTGTCTATACATACTGACTTCCTCCTGCTTCTTTCTGCTAGTCATACCTTTTGCCATCTCAGGGTTCCTATATTATTCTGTTCCCTCTGCCTGAAATATTTCTGAATATTCTTCATCTCCACCCCATCCCCCTTTTTAACCTGATCTACTTCTCCTCTGTCAAATTTCATTTCATCAGAGATTATGTCTGTATAGCACACCCCTTACTCTAGTCCCTGCTGTGAAGCTCATAGTTGTGGTTTTTTTCTTTATAGCACTTAGTATATATTATTATGTTTGTTTGTATGATAATTACATTACTTTTCTCAATAGACTGTAAGCTCCCTGAGAGCAGAGACTATTTTTCTTTACTATGTCTCCTGCACTTAGTGTAACCTCAGTTGGTGTTTGAGTATTAGAACTTTTTTTTAAAGCTACGTTGTTGCTATAAATCAGAGTTTAGTTTATGTTTTTTGTTTTAGAGGAAGTTTCACTCTGTTACCCAGGCTGGAGTGCAATGGCGCAATCTTGGCTCACTGCAACCTCCACCTCCCGGGTTCAAGCAATTCTGTCTCAGCCTCCCGAGTAGCTGGGACTACAGGTGCACGCCACTACGCCCGGCTAATTTTTTGTGTGTATTTTTAGTAGAGACATGGTTTCGTCATATTGGTCAGGCTGGTCTCGAACTCCTGACCTCAAGTAATCTACTAGCCTCAGCCTCCCAAAGTGCTGGGATTACAGGCGTGAGCCACCGTGCCCAGCCAGAGTTTAGTTTTTTGTAAAGGGTCATATAGTGACCATTTTTGGCTTTGTGGGCCACACGATGTCTGTCCCAACCCTGCTACTGCAGCAGGAAAGCAGCCATAGATAGACAATATGTAAAGGAATGGGCATGGTCCTTTAGTAAACTTTGTTTACTAAAACGCTAAGCAGGCTGTAAGTTTGCTGACTTCTACTATAAATCATCATCCCCTGATTTTGTTGGACTTGAAAGCCCTTGTTATGCAATCTTGCAAATTCCCTTTTAGGGTTTTTTGAAAAATGATTTTATTTTTGTATGGTAGATGTTAAAGAGGTGGTTTTTAAAAAGTCTGATCTTAAAGTAATGTAAAATACAATCTTAAATATATTAATTATATATTTTTAGTTTCTCCAGTTTACTAGTAGGCATATGCTTTTGTTAACTTTACATTTGTATTTAAGTAAAACATGATTCTTGATACTGATTTTAAAATAAAAAGATTCATTTGGTTTTGGGATAGATTAAAATGTAGATTGAAATTTTACAATGCGTTTAATTTGCAAAAAAGACTATTTTTGCAACCTGATGCTTGAAATACCATGTAATATTATTTTGTTCTTAAGTGACAAATTAAGAAACATTCCAGGTTGCTGTTTGCAGAACTTCTGTGCAAGTAAGGAGTTATTACAATGAAAAGCAAACTCCCTATAAGCACCAGTGTTTATTTTTCTTATTTTTTTTTCTTTTATTTTTTTTTCAGTCAGTGTTGCTCTGTCACCCAAGCTGGAGTGCAGAGGCATGATCTCAGCTCACTGCAACCTCCGCCTCCTGGGTTCAAGTGATTCTCCTGCCTCAGTCTCCTGAGTGGGATTACGGGCTTGTGCTACCTGGCCCGGCTAGGTTTTGTATTTTTTTTGTTGTTTTTTTGAGACGGAGTCTCGCTCTGTCGCCCAGGCTGGAGTGCAGTGGCGCAATCTCGGCTCACTGCAAGCTCCGCCTCCCGGGTTCACGCCATTCTCCTGCCTCAGCCTCTCCAAGTAGCTGGGACTACAGGTGCCTGCCGCCACGCCCGGCTAATTTTTTTTGTATTTTTAGTAGAGACGGGGTTTCACCGTGGTCTCGATCTCCTGACCTCGCGATCCGCCCGCCTCGGCCTCCCAAAGTGCTGGGATTACAAGCGTGAGCCACCGTGCCCGGCTGTAGGTTTTGTATTTTTAGTAGAGACGAGGTTTCACCATGTTGACCAGGCTCTTCTCGAACTGCTGACCTCAAGTGATCTGCCCATCTCGGCCTCCCAAATTGCTGGGGTTACAGGGGTGAGCCACTGTGCCCGGCCTATTTTTCTTTTTTCTTTTCTTTTCTTTCCTTTTTCTTTTCTTTTTTTTGTTTTTGAGATGGAGTTTCACTTTTGTTGTCCAGGTTGGAGTGCAGTGGAGTGATCTCAGCCTCCCAGATTGCTGGAGTTACAGGTGTGAGCCACTGCGCCTGGCTGTTTTTCTTTTTTAATGTTGTTTGAAAGTCTAGAATCATTTTTATGTGCCAGATGAGAGATTTGATCTGATGAATCAAACTCAGATGTCTGCATCTCAAGTGTATTTGTAGAATTATTTTTGTTTTCTATTAATTTAGATTGAATGTCAGAGTTTTTTGTATTTATCTTTAAGCAGTAACCCATTATAGGTATAAAATGAATATTACGTAAGAAAAAACAACTTAAAAATGTTCGGAATTGTTTAAATAAAAACTTTAGACAGAAATTTAGCAGAATTTAGGTGAGCATTAAAGGATTCAGGCAGCATTCAAAACTGGAAGTTCAGAGAGCTCTGCTTTAGAAGCAGGTTTTTATAGGCTGAACACGATAGCAAAGTAAAGGAATTACTTGATTGGCTGCAGCTAGGCATTTACCTTATTTGGATATGATCCAGTGGAAAGTCCCTTGTTAGAGGTTTGTTTTTGATTGGTTAAGCTTAAGTTTCATTTTATGTTTACATTGGGCTTCAGTTTGCTTACGAGGCACTAGAGCCAGCTGTCTCAGCCTAATGGCTGCCCAATTAAAAAAAAAATTAAAATGGCATATAGTTCTCATCATCAGAGTAAGAAACCAAAGAAGAGACCGTCGTGAATGTGATCATTAGATCATGGACTGACACATGTTCACTTAATACCCACAAGAGTGTCTTCACACTTTTTTGTCATGGATGGGGACTTGTTTTCTGTTTATTTTTTATTTTTTATTTTTTTTATTTTTTGATACAGTAAAATACTTAGGAGTTCTTGCAACTTTCTATAAGTTGTTTACATTTTACCCCAATTGCTTTATCATTGTGTGTATTTTGGAGGTATAATTTTTTTCCTGAAAGTGGAAATATGCCCTTGTATCCCTAAATACTTAAGTGCATATTTCCTGAAATCAAAGGCATTCTCTTACATGACCACAGTACAATTATCAAAATCAGAAAATGTAATAATGATACCATACTATTAACCTAATTCACAGACTATATTCAGGTTTCATAGATTATTTCAATAATGTCTTTTATAGCTCTTATACCTCAATCCAATTCAGTCTGTCATCACACACTGAATTTAACTGGCATGTCTCTTTCTTCCTTGCGTTTCCCCTTTCCTCTTTCCTTTTTTCTTAGAGACAGGGTCTCATTCTGGTGCCCAGGCTAGAGTGTAGTGGTGCAAGAATGGCTCACTGCAGCCTTGACCACCTGGGCTCAGGCAATCCCCCAGCCTCAGCCTCCTGAATACTTGGGACTATAGGCTCATGCCATCATGCCTGGCTAATTTTTTTACTTTTTGTAGAGATGGAGTCTCACTATGTTGCTCCGGCTGGTCTCGAACTCCTTACCTTAAGTAAGCCACCTTCCTTGGCCTCCCAAAGTTTTGGGATTGCAAGTGTGAGCCACTGTGGCTCTTTAATTTTTCTTATTCTAAGACAGTTCCTCAGCCTGCCTGCCTCCTCTCCTCCCCTCCTGGTACTTTTCTTTTCTTGACCATTCCAATTTTGAATACAGACCAGTTGTTTTGTACTTAGTTTGGGTTTCGTTGCCGTTACCTTATGATTACATTAATGTTACGAATTTCGGGCTGGAATACTATAGAAGGGATGTATTCTCCTTAATGCTTCATTTAAGGAGGCACATGATCAGTGTGTCTCAGTATTAGCGATTGGTTAATCGTTGTATTAAGGTCATGTCTGCCAGGTTACTCCACTGCAAAAATTACTACTTTCCTATTTGTGATTAATAAGTAATTTGTTGGGTATATTTAGAGATGATGAAGTTGTCCTGTTTTTCATTAGTTTTCTATTCACTAGTAGTCTCAGCATCTAGTGGTGATTTTCTTTTTTTTAATTTTTAATTTTTTTTTTTTGTAGAGACAAGGTCTCACTATGTTGCCCAAGCAGATTTTGAACTCCTGGTCTCAAGTGATTCTTTCACCTTGACCTCCCAGACTGCTGGCATTATAAGCATGAGCAACTGCACCCTACTAGTGGTGATTTTCTAATTCCATCATTGTTTCTGCATTTACATATTGGCATTCTAATGAAAGAATGCTTTCTTTTCTTCCTTAATTGATTAAAAAAATTAAATATGGATTATGCTCTAATCCATTACTATCATTATTTATTTTGATGCTTAAATTGTTGCACAATTCCAGTGGTAGTCCCTTTTCTAACTGGCTTTAGTGTTCTTTTGACATACCCCTGTCATTTTTGAGCAGTCTCTTACTTTCTTGCGCAAGGTGTTGCATGCTTATCTTTTTTTTTTTTTTTTTTTTTTTTTGAGACAGAGCCTCACTCTGTTGCCCAGGCTGGAGTGCAATGGCACGGTCTCGGCTCACTGCAACCTCCGCCTCCTGGGTTCAAGCGATTCTTGTGCCTCAGCCTCCGAGTAGCTCGGATTACAGGCGCCTGCCACCACGCCTGGCTAATTTTTGTATTTTTACTAGAGACGGGTTTTCACCATGTTGGCCAGGCTGGTCTCGAACTGCTGACCTTGTGATCCGCCTGCCTTGGCCTCCCAAAGTGCTGGGATTACAGGCGTGAGCCACTGCGCCCAGCCGTGTGCTTATCTTTTACTTTCCCTGCCCTACCAGAGATCAGCTATTTCTCCAAGGATCCTTGGTTTTAGTAGAAAATGCAGTTTAGAAATCAAAATCTGGGTGTTCATTTATACAAGGGGTCATTGCTTCTAGAACCTCTCAGCAAACAGCTAGGAAGTGTATGTATGAAAGTGTGTTTGCATGTGTATTTCTATGTCTATATATTTTTTGAGAGACAGGGTCTCACTCTGTCACCCAGGCTGAAGTGCAGTGGTGGGATCATAGTTCACTGCAGCCTCAAACTCCTGGTGTCAAGCAGTACTCCCACCTCAGCCTCTCAGGTAGCTAGGACTGCAGGCATGCCCCAACACGCCTGGCTAATTTTGTAATTTTTTGTAGAAATGGGATCTTGGTATGTTGCCCAAGCTGGTCTCAAACTCCTGGCCTCAAGTGATTCTTCCACCTTGGCCTCTCAAAGTGTTGGGATTACAGGCATGAACCACTGCGCCCAGCCACATTTAGGTCTTTTATTTTTTTCTCTCTCTCTTTTTTTTTTTTTTCTGTTTTGAGACAAAATCTTGCTCTGTCGCCCAAGCTGAAGTGCAGTGGTGTGATCTCGGCTCACTGCAACCTCCGCCTACTGGGTTCAAGTGATTCTTCTGCCTCAGCCTCCCAAGTAGCTGGGATTTCAGGTGCCAACCACTACGCCTGGCTACGTTTTGTATTTTTAGTAGAGATGCGGGTTCACCATGTTGGCCAGGCTGGTCTCGAGTTCTTGACCTCGTGATCCACTCGCCTCGGCCTCCCAGAGTGCTGGGATTACAGGTGTGAGCCACCGTGCCTGGCCTCTCTCTCTTTTTTTTTTTTTTGAGACTCTGTCTCACTCTGTCACTCAGGCTGGAGTGCAGTGGTGCGATCATGGCTCACTACAACCTCCACCTCCCAAATTCAAGCAATTCTCCTGCCTCAGCCACCAGAGTGGCTGGGATTACAGGAGTGCGCCATCTTGCCCAGCTAATTTTTGTGGTTTTAGTAGAGATGAGGTTTCACCATGTTGGCCAGGCTGGTCTCAAAACTCCTGGCCTCAAGTGAGACATCCTCCTCAGTCTCCCAAGGCTCTGGGACTGTAGGTGTGAGCTGCCACGCCAGGCCTTATTTCTCTTTTAATGTATAGGTTCTGTTCCTAACTCCCTCCGTCTCCCTTTTTTTTCCTAAGAATCTGGATTGCTTGGACTATAAAGTTTTCCACATTCTAGACTTTGTTAATTGCATCATCATCTTGCCATTAACATGTTCTTGTGTCCCCTCAATGTTTTATAAATTTGCTCAATCATATTGTTTTACGTTTTTTTTTGGTAAAGCATGCTTCATTAGGAGGCATATTAATTTCCAGGTGTCTCTCGTTTTATAATAGTGGCAATTGATCATTAGATTCATTTTTTCATTAGGGATTTGCAAAATGATGATATTCCAGGTATATTATTTTGTCATTTATTAGTTGGATTATTTCAATAGAGATCAATTTTTCGCCAACTATTTTGGGGGGGTGTTTCTTGAATCTTTTATTTTAGATTCGGGTACATGTGCAGCTTTGTTACATGGATGTATTGCATAGTGGTGAGGTTTGTGCTCCTAGTTAGCCCATCATCGAAATAATGAACATTGAACCCAACAATTTTCTCCAACTATTTGTTTAACTAGATGTACAGTTCATATAGGAAAGACAGATGAAATGCTTGATTCACCAGATTTTAGAATGAGTTTGGTTCTCTAGTATTCTCTGAAAGGTAAGTAATCAATTAGTTTTTTTAAATAGGTATTATTATGAACTCATGATTTAAACATTTTGTTGTGTTTCAATCAATTGCAGTTTTTTTCCTTTCTTTTTTTTTTTTTTTTTTGAGGTGGAGTGTCACTCTGTCACCCAGGCTGGAGTACAATGGTGCTATCTTGGCTCCAACCTCTGCCTCCCTGGTTCAAGCGATTCTCCTGCCTCAGACTCCTGAGTAGCTGGAACTACAAGTGTGTGCCAGCACGCCTGGCTAATTTTTGTATTTTTAGTAGAGATAGAGTTTCACTGTGTTGGCCAGGCTGGTCTGGAACTCCTGACCTGAGGCGATCTGCCCACCTCGGCCTCCCAAGGTGCTGGGATTACAGGTGTGATCCACCACTCCTGGCCCAATTGTGGTCTTTTTTTTTTTGAGACAGGATTTTCCTCTGTCACCAGCCTGGAGTGCAGTGGCATGATCTTGGCTAACTGTAACCTCCGCCTCCTGGGTTCAAGCCATTCTCCTGGCTCAGCCTCCCGAGTAGCTTAGATTACAGGTGCCCACCACCACACCCAGCTAATTTTTGCTTTTTTTAGTAGAGACAGGGTTTCACCATGTTGGCCACGATGGTCTCAATCTCCTGACCTTGTGATCCACCTATCTCAGCCTCCCAAAGTGCTGGGATTACAGGCGTGAGCCACTGCACCCAGCCAATTGTGGTCATTTTTTATTGCTCCTCAAATTACCCCATCTTTGTTAGTGGGAGCCTCTTCACATTAACTCTAAGTCCT
The DNA here is from genome assembly GCF_006542625.1 of Nomascus leucogenys. Taxonomy (NCBI): domain Eukaryota; kingdom Metazoa; phylum Chordata; class Mammalia; order Primates; family Hylobatidae; genus Nomascus; species Nomascus leucogenys. The sequence continues at coordinate 30,403,034 of NC_044393.1, read as the reverse complement.
TGGGACATAACTACAGAAGTGATTGATAGCCTGATTGCTTTCTGTTATGACAAGTTTTGTACATTTTCTGCCCTATACCTGGAGTTGACTATTTTCCTGAAGAGCTCTGCTTCCTTTTATTGGAAAATGCTATTTAGGATCCATAATCTGGGTGCTAGAAGTGAAAGACCCACCTTGTTTTCCTTTTTAAATAACAATATTTATCATCTCACATGGTTTGTATGGGTCATAATTCTGAGGTGCCTTAGTTCGATGGCAGTGGCTTGGTGTCTGCTGTCAAGATGGCTTACTTACATTGTGGGCAATTTGATACCAGCTATTGGCAAGATATCTCAGCCTCTCCCCATGTGGAAGGCTCTTAGGACTGCTTGAGTGTCTTCACAACATGGTAGCTGGCTTCCTTGAGAACAAGTGATCCAAGACAGCCAGCAGCATCTTTGGATTCATTTTCTTGTCAACAGTGGGGTGTAGTGCTCTAGCTGTGAATTCAGACAACCTGATGCTGACACTAGCTATGTGGCATTAACTTGTTTGAACATTACTTTCCTTAGCTATAACTTTGAGACAATAATACCTACCTTATAGGCCCTTTAATATAGGACCTTTGTAGCAATGCAGGGAATCAGAATAGTCTCTGACACTTAGTGAGTACACATGACAAACACTGAACCTGCTGCTGTTACTATTATTACCACCATCACTGGTATGAAATGAAGCCCTAAAACCTAGTAATTAAGTTGCCCTTGACAGAAATAGCCTTCCTTCCTATTTGTCAAAAATTGCCATGACAGAAATATTGTTTACAGATAGCAGATATATCCCAAGTATGGTAGAAGGTTAAGGGTTAGAGAATTATAACCACACCTGTTTGACTATATATATATATATGCAGGGGATCTTTCATGCCGAATCTGTATTCATGTAGATTTTAGTATAGGATATGTGTCATGTGATGTGACCCAGGAAGAAGCCAAGACCTCCGCCTTCCCCCGGCCATCTTTTTTTGCTTTTGCTTTTGCTTTTTTTTTTTTTGAGATGGAGTCTTGCTCTGTCACCAGGCTGGAGTGCAGTGGCATGATCTCAGCTCACTGCAGCCTCCATCTCCCGGGTTCAAGCGATTCTCCTGCCTCAGCCTCCCGAGTAGCTGGGATTACAGGTGCGTACCAACACGCCCAGCTAATTTTTGTATTTTTAGTAGAGACAGGGTTTCACCATGTTGGCCAGGATGGTCTTGATCTCTTGAGCTTGTGATCTGCCTGCCTCGGCCTCCAAAAGTGCTGGGATTACTGGTGTGAGCCACAGTGCTTGGCCTTTCTTTTTCTTTTATTTTTTAAAGATGGGGTAACACTGTGTTGCCCAGGCTGATCTCAAACGCCTGAGCTCAAATGACCTGCCCGCCTTGGCCTCCCAAAGCGTTGGGATTACAGATGTGAGTCACTGCACCCGGCTACCACCACCCACAGTCTTTTAACTTTTTGTTTTAAAATGTAGATTCACAGGAAGTTATAATGCAAAATGTACAAGGAGGTCCGTTGGACCCTTCACTCAATTAGCCCCAGTGGTACCATTTTGTGTAACTATAGTATGGTATCAGTTGTCAACCTTCGATTTTTATTTAGCAGAAATTGACTGAGCAGCTATTATATGCTATCTCTTTGAGGTATAAAGGATTAAACTCTGACCTTATGGGTTTCCGTCATCTCTCTGGATTGTCATTGTTATTGTTCTTAAAATATTTTTTATTTTGGCTACTCATTGTTGACACTTATATTAGCAGTTATTTTAATGTTAAATATTGTGTTATTTCTGACATTTATATTTGCTCTGTTTTAAAGCAATTTTGCATTGTGTCCCCATCTTCCATTTATAATCTTTACAGCATCAGAACCATGTTGCATGCATTGTCTTATTTTAATCACGTGCCAGTTTTGCAGTGCTACCAAGTCTGGATCTGAGAGGCAGCTTGTGTGAATCATTTACATACATTTCTGTTTATATTCCCCAAATTAATTTGCAACTTTATGTTTTTCATCCAATTACATGTTCAAAACAGATTTTTAATAATTGATTTTAAGAAGGAATTTATTCTATTAGGATTTAAAAACTGGCTCAAAAAGCAGAAGCTATTAAACAATAGCAGAAACCAGACAGTATATAGGACTTTAAATGGTAATTGCTAAACATTTGAATGTTCCCAAAAATGTGAGTCTGTGTGTCTGTGTATGTCTCTACATGTTATTCCACTAGGGATTTGCACAGATAGGTTTTGCACAATATCCTTGCTGTTATTGTCAGCCATAAACAAATTACACGTATTTAACAAGTTAATGTCAGATTGGCCAGGAGCCACTGGGAGGTGTGTACTTAGTGACATCAGCTGGCAAAGAGCCCTGGTAACAGGGAGGGTTGGAAGGGTAGTGGAGAGAGAGGAAGCAAGAGGGAGGGAGAAAAAGAGAGAGACTGACTGTATCTGGGGATTCTGGCAAGGTGAAGAGCTGGTCTGTTTGGCAGGACCTTCCCATCTGGGATCCATCTGTGTTTCCCTGGAATGGGACAGGCAGCTCTAGTCAGTGAGAAATCGCAGATGTGAGAGAGCTGACACATGTCCAGCTAATGAAAGGAGGAGGAAGGCTGGTCTCCGATTGAGCTTTGAAGATTAGGAGGAGAAAAAGAGGAGCTTTGGAATATCTATTTCAAATAAATTTGGTGTATTTAAGAATCTAGATTGTTTATAATCTGGGCATTTGGGGTAAGTACATTTTAATATAGTTTTGGGGGTTAAAGTGCACAATTCTCTGCCTTTCAAAGCTTTTTACTTCTTTCAAATTATGATGATATGAATGTTTTTTGATATTTGATACAAGAGTTCAGCCTTTCTACTCAGTTTTGTTTTAATGCCTCATTTTATTTATGTTTCTATTTTTCTGTTGCCAACTTTATATTTGAATGTCATGCTTTTTTGAATGCAAGGTTTACTTAATAATTAGACGTAATATATGAATTATACAGCTAGAAAAGTAGTCCCACAAATATTTCTGTAAGGTTTTCCACGTTGGATTGTTCTGTGATGTTTAGAGGGAATTTTTCCCCTTTAGTATGCATAATACAAATAGGCCATATTAAAAAGATGGCTCATAAAACACTCTTTTCTATTGTCTGATTTTATTTCAGTATATGCAGGCAAATTATAACTAAAAGAAAACTAACAGCATCTCTTCATTTTAGATATATCTAACAGTTTTTCATTTACATTTTGCTCCTATGCGGTTTTCTTCTGTTTTCTTGCTACATGTAAAATAAATAACATCAATGAATCTGACTTGAATTGTGAGTTTGGGGTAGTTTTGTCATGCAATAAATTCATGTGCATATAACTATGTACTGTGTTCTGTAATCCTTGTTAGTTTGTGATGCCTATTTTAGATTTTTGCTATTTCTTATATATAAGAAATAGAGATGGGTCTCACTGTGTTGCCCAGACTAGTGTCTTAAACTTCTAGGCTGAAGTGATCCTTCTGCCTCAGCTTCCCAAAGTGTTAGGATTGCAGGCATGAGCCACTGCACCTAGCCACTTTTTACTGTTTCTATACATTGTATTCATGTTTTTGAGGCCTTCGAATCTAGGCTTCCTTTCCATGTTCTATGGAAATAACATAAGTTTGGGAGTTACACAAACTGTGTAGCCATTATTTACTAGTTCTGTAATCTCAAGCAAGCCACTATTCTCTTTGAATCTCTATTTTGTGTAATTCTTGACTGATGTTGTTATTGGGGAAATTTGTCTGGCACATAGAAAGCATACAAGTTAGTTTCAAGTGTTCTAGATGTTCACTTTTTTTGCTGCGATAGGTTTCTAAACCCATTGCATTTTTAACTTCAACTCCTGGGCAAGAATGGGTCTGGCCTGTAGTTCTAGTTTTCAGGGCGCCCTTCCTCTTGCTGTACTCGTCTCTCAGATTGTCTGCATCTATTCTAAATGTTCTATGCTATCTTTGCCAAACTATACCAGAACAGAAGAACTTTGGAAAAGTCAACAAGCAGGAGTGAGGTACTGAATTGTACTGCTTTGTGACGACACTGTTGAAATTATTCCCCCCACTCCGCGACCTCCCGCTGGAAAATTGCTTTTCCCCCGTATATTACAAGTCATGCAAAAATTCTACCATTTCTCAAATAGAAACTTTAAAAAATATTTTTATTCCTTAAAGTTCTTCAGCCTTTATTTCTATTAATTGGGTAATTAAGTGGACAGTATAGTACTCTTCAATTTCTTCCTTCAATTTTATAGTCAGATTTCTTGAGGTGGAGGGGACTTTTTTCTTTTTCTTTTTTTTTTTTTTTTTCCCCGAGATGGAGGTGGCGCGGTCTTGCCTTACTGCAACCTCTACCTCCTGGGTTCAAGCTATTCTGCCTCAGCCTCCCGAGCAGCTGGCAGTACAGGCGTGCCACCATGCCCGGCTAATTTTTGTATTTTTAGTAGAGACGGGTTTCACCATGTTGATCAGGCTGGTCTTGAACTCCTGAACTTGTGATCCGCCTGCCCCAGCCTCCCAAAGTGCTGGGATTAAAGGAGTGAGCCACTGCGCCTGGCCCTCTTTTTTTCTTTTCTCTTTTCTTTCTTTTTTTTGGGACAGGGTCTCAAACTCTGTTGATCAGGCTGGCATGCAGAAGCATGATCATGACTCACTGCAGCCTTCACTCTTCCGGACTTCAGTGATCCTCCCACCCCAGCCTCCTGAGTAGCTGGGACCACAGGCACACACCACCACGCCCAGCTAATTTTGGTATTTTTTATACAGGTGGGGTTTTGCCATGTTGCCCAGGCTTGTCTCAAACTCCTGGCCTCAAGCAATAGGGCCACCTCGACCTCCCAAAGTGGTGGGATTACAGGCGTGAGCCACCACACTGACTTGAAGGAGACTTTTAAAATGGAACTTTTCCCAAGTTTTCTTTTTTGTTTGTTTGTTTTTTTGTTTTTTTGTTTTTGAGATGGAGTCTCGCTCTGTCACCCAGGCTGGAGTGCAGCGGTGCGATCTTGACTCACTGCAAGCTCCACCTCTCGGGTTCATGCTATTCTCCTGCCTCAGCTTCCCAAGTAGCTGGACTACAGGCACCCGCCAACCCACTCGGCTAATTTTTTGTATTTTTAGTAGAGACGGGGTTTCACCATGTTAGCCAGGATGGTCTCGATCTCCTGACCTCGTGATCTGCCCGCCTTGGCCTCCCAAATTGCTGGGGTTATAGGCGTGAGCCACTGCGTCCGGCTTCAAGTTTTCTTTTATACCAAATTGACTAGAATGATTTTGTAAAAATTTGAGGGCATCTCTTTTGATAGGTGCATTGTTCAGCAAGCATCTTTGGGACTTCTCTGAATACTTGAGAGGATATAGTGTTTATGCTGAATTCACATGGTACTCTTTCAGTGAGAAAACACTTTTCATTGTAGCCTAGGAGACATGAGTGGGGAGAAAAGGACTTAATGCTTTTCTGTAGGATAATGCTTTTCTGTAGGATAGGGCCTACTATAGAGGGCCTGAAAAGGGGATTTCATATGACTGTGTCCATGCTAGGAATACATGAGTTGAATACTGGAGAAAATCATGGTTCTTTCTGAAGATTATGAAAGCATCATGAGAATCTTACTACTATGAGGAAATTCTCCTAAATTGGCTTCCAGTAATGACCCAAGCATATTATCATAGCGAGGGTCCTTGTTGGACTGGAGACACATAATGCAATAATGCCAGTAAACTGGAGATGAGGATAATGACATTTAAGTGGCTTTGTGGGAACATCAAAAAATACATTTGAGTGAACAAATGTATTTAATACACAACTGGAAAAATTCAGTTGGATCTGAAAGATTGATTGGGTCAGTTCATTGATGGTTATTCTAAGGCTACTCAGTGCTCATAAGTCCCCAGAGATGACCTATGGACAATATTAGGATTGGAAAGGATCCTTAGGATAATCAAGTCAAACACATTATTTTATAGATAAAATAGGAAAGTTGAGGGAAGGATAATGGGATGGCAAATAGTCTCCCCAACCCAGAGTTCAATATCCTCCTGGTTGCTGGCTGAGCTTAGACTAGAATTATGTTGAGTTTCCAGGACACCCATTTTACGAATGTTGTTTTGAATTGCCTGTTGTATGTGATAATGTGATAAGGGATTTTTTTTTAAAAGGTGAAATCTCATAGAGGAGATAAAATGTACAAAAAGTGGCTGGGTGCCAGTAGCTCACACCTGTAATCCCAGCACTTTGGGGAGACCGCAGTGAGCGGATTACTTGAAGTCAGGAGGTCGAGACCAGCCTGGCCAACGTGGCGAAACCCCATCTCTACTAGAAATACAAAAATTAGCCAGGCGTGGTGACATATGCCTGTAATCCCAGCTACTTGGGAGGCTGAAGCAAGAGAATCAATTGAACCTGGGAGGCGGAAGTTGCAGTGAGCCGAGATCATGCCACTGCACTCCAGCTTGGGCGACAGAGCAAGACTCAGTCTCAAAAAAAAGTACAAAAGTAGTAGTAAGTCCTGAAAATTAGCACCAACTGTGGGAATCAGAGAACCTTCCTAAAGGAGGTAGCATTTGATCAGAATTTAAAAGGACAGGAAGGATTTGGACTTCTCATGTTTGGAAGGAGCATAGTGGCAGGATGGAAAGGTTCCCTTTCTTCTAGAGCCTTAAATTAAACTTTATTAAATGCATAATTACATAGTATTCATTTCTACCATGTTTTGAAGTATGTCTAGCTGTTGCTGTGTTTCCAAATCTAAGATCAGTTGTTTACTTCAGAGATACTTATCTTTATGCATATGTAGCCATCTTTTATATGTGTGATTTATATACCAGGAAGCTGATTTAAAAGGTTTCTACCATGATGGACTCTGTGGATTGTTTAATTTTCCGTCCAAGTTCAAGTCAGTAGTATCTTGCAGAAAAACAACATATTATAACTGGTGGTTGTATTTTCACTGGCTGATGGACTTTCCAAACAGCATTTGACTTTTGAGAACTATATGATGACACAGATTGATACTGGGAAATTTAAAATGCATATGGATTTAATTTTCCTAAAGCATGCCAAAACCTGAAAAAGCAACTCTGTGTTTTGTTTAAAGCAACAGCTCGTGGAAATCCTGTTATCGTTCAATCCTCAGCAGTTTGTTAGAGATGCCTGGCAAGGTGGGATGCAGTTCTGTATATTATCTGCAGTTGTCTCTCATAGCTGGAGCTCTGCAGTAAATGGAGTATGTACAGTAGTCTCCCCTTAGTCGAAGTTTCGCTTTCCAGGGTTTCAGTTACCTGTGGTCCAGTACGATAAGACATTCTGTGAGAGAGACCACATTCACATAACTTCTATTACAATATATTGTTACAATTGTTATAATGTTTTATTGTTGTTAATCTCTTACTGTGCCTACTTTGTAAATTAAACTATTTTTTCTTTTTTTTTTTTTTTTTAATTTGAGACGGAACTTCACTCTTGTTGCCCAGGCTGGAGTGCAGTGGCGTGATCTCAGCACACTGCAACCTCCGCCTCTCAGGTTCAAGCAATTCTCCTGTCTCAGCCTCCCAAGTAGATGGGATTAACAGGCATGTGCCACCACGCCCAGCTAATTTTTTGTGTTTTTAGTAGAGACGGGGTTTCACCATGTTGGCCAGGCTGGTTTCAAACGCCTGACCTCAGGTGATCTACCCACTTCGGCCTCCCAAAGTGCTGGGATTACAGGCGTGAGCCACCATGCCCAGCCTATAAATTAAACTTTATCGTAGGTATGTATGTACAGGAGAAAACATAGTATATATAGAGTTTGGTATTGTCTGGGGTTTCAGGCATCCACTGGGGGTCTTGGAACACATCTCCTGCAGACAAGGCGGGGACTATTGTATTTTAATTTGATTGTGGTAGTTTGGACAGATGGAGAGAAGACGGTGAGAGATTGTGTGTGGGTTTTGACATTAGGCTGTGTAACCATAAGCTAATTTAACCTTCACCGCTAAGCCTCAGTTTTCTCAACTGTAAAATGGGAATAAAAATGAGTTCTAAGGATTTAATTAGAAAGAAATTAGCATGATACTTCCTGCATCAGCACTCAATAAGATTTCTCTTTACATGTGATTTTTCCCAGTCCCCCCAAAACATTGAAGTGACAATAACTAAAAGATTTACTTAAAATGGGTGTCTTGGATATTTTTACTGTCTCACTTGAGACTGACAGGGAACCCACTTCCCTAACTAATTCTTAGTCATGGGAGAAGGGTGCATGTAGAGAATGCGGCAGTCTTTAAAAACTCAAACCTGTTGCTGTGTGGCAAGCTGTTAACGTTTAGGGACCTTATACCACTTACCCTGCTGGAAGAGCTGGGGGATGGGCTGCTTTGAGGGTGACAGATGTGTCCTCTGCTGCCGGCGGGCGCGTGCCGGCTCTGTCCCTCTGCTCCCAGCACCAGGTGCAGGCATTGTTCTGGCTGGTCTCTCTTCATCCGGCCTCGTCTGTTACTCTGCTCTTTCTAACTCATTGTTTCTGCAGGAAATTAGCATTAAAAACCCATCTGAAACCCCCATGTCCCTCAACTGCAGGTGACTGTTATTGGCCCCAGCTGCCACCCTTGCGCTTGATTACTTCCATATGGGTCTATGCAAAGAAGTAGTAGCCATTTATTGATTTCCACCACAACCCCAACCTCTATTACTCAAACTATAATACTCTGAAATCTATTAGACCCCCCAGTAGGCTGTATAGCTCAGTTGGCGCTACAACTGTGATGAACGTTTTACAAGCAAAACTAATTACACCCTTTTCCCCACCCCCATCACCTCCTCCCTAAATATTAAATGTAGAAACACCAGAGTGTCATAAGTGGAATAGTAAATCTTTTAAATGTCTGGAAATGAATCTGTTTCTGAGTAGTAAAGCTTTTAGACTTTGGATAGGATTTTATGGAAAATTTTAGTCACTGCTTTAATATTTCACGCCACACCCATAATATTCAAGCAAATCGTGGCCCAGTAGGCCCCTAGGGTGGGGGTAGGGCACACAAAAATTTTCATCACTTGCTTTTTGGTTAGTTAAATTTAATCCAGTGGGCAGTATATTAGGAAAGGGGCCTAGTTTAAAAGGATAATATGTTTTGTGGGAGAAAAAACATGCAGTCATTGTTAAATGCTTTAATTTTGCATTATTTTGTTGCTTTTTCTCTGTGTTTACACAAATAATTGTTCTAGTTTATTCATTAGAATAAATACCACAATGAGAAGGGCGATGTTTTAGACTTCTTTCTTCCTTCATCAGTAAACAAACTTAAGTGTTCCACTTTGGTTATTGTTCTAAATCAAGATTGTAATCTCAAACAGGTAATAAGTTCTCAGCTTCAAACCCTAGATAGAATTTCAAGGACAATCCAAAGTTGTTATTGACTCCTGATGAATTGTATTGTGACCTTGACAAAGTCACTACCCCATCAGTGAAGGGTATTCTGGTAGCCGTTACAAGTCAATGGCCCAGGAAATCAAGGGGGAGGTCATTGACTTTTGCCTGTTGAGAGTTTAGCAGTGTAACCCAGTTTTAAAGTAAAATCTTGAGTTTACAGCATTTTAAATTAAATTATTTAATAATTCGGACAATTTAAAGTAACAGTTTCAGTGTTTTAAACTTAGCTGCATAGAGCTTTTATCATAAGGAACATAGGGCCATTTCTGTTGGAAGAAATGTCTTTTTGGCTTGCTTTCTTTATATTCTATTTATTTTGGAGTTTAAAAAGGTACTAGAGCCAGGCCCTATGGTGTGTGCCTGTCATCTCAGGTACTCAGAAGGCTGAGGCAAGAGGATTACTTGAGCCCAGTCATTCAAGACAAGCCTGGGCGACATGGCCAGACCTCATCTCAAAAACAAATGGCTGGGCACAGTGGCTCACACGTGTAATCCCAGCAGTTTGGGAGGCCAAGGCGGGCGGATCACCTGAAGTCAGTAGTTGGAGACTAGCCTGGCCAAAATGGTGAAGCCCCATCTTTACTAAAAATACAAAAAAACTAGCCAGGTGTGGTGGCGCACGCCTGTAATCCCAGCTACTGGGGAGGCTGAGGCAGGAGAATCGCTTGAACCCAGGAGGCAGAGTTTGCAGGGAGCCGAGATCATGCCACTGCACTCCAGCCTGTGTGACAAGAGCGAGACTCCATCTCAAAAACAAACAAATAAACAAAAAAAGATACTAGAATTTGAAAAGCCCCTGGCAGCCAACATTTTACCTGACAGCTCCTATGAAGGCAAGCCTCCAGGTAGAGCAATGTGATTATATTTAGAATAGATTAGGAGTTGTTGTATTTGAAGAGTATTTTTCAAGAGCTTTTTAATCTGCTCCTTCGTTTTAAGCAGTGGAGAAATTGAAAGGTAGAGAAGTCAGTAAAGGGGAAGAGTTGAGATTTGAAACAGAGCCTTCTCTGACTCCAAATTAAGTGTACTTTGATTTGAAGTTTGGAGCTAGTACATGTTGGGAATGTTGATCAGTATTGCTATAGATATTATTGTCTTGAGGTGAGTACATGTGCTGTTAACCCTTCTTTCTGGTACTTAGGAAGAATGGGGGTTTCCTTCTGTGGCCTTTCTGATTCTTTCGTTCTGTTATTGTACATACTGAGAAACAAAGTTGAATAGTAAAAGGAATTTGCAGTCTAATGTGAGACTCATTTTCTTTTCATCTCTTTTAATTTTATTAAGTTGTCCTCTCTCATTCCTAGGGCTAATGCCACGATGAAATTGGAAATAAGTTTTCTTGCACGGTGAATGTGAACTGAGGTTTCCACAAGCAAACTGTGCTTCCGTCTCCCCAAGTAGAGAAGCATGGCAAATAACCACAAGTGCTTTGTCTGGGCCCCAGGCTTCTCACTTAACCTTCCCCGGTCCTGGCTCTGTTCTTCATGTCTAAAGTAGGGGAGGACAACAGACTTGGTGTGTGTGTGATTGACCTTCTAGAAATGTTAATTTCCATCTTTATCTTGGAGAATGAATTAAAGTGTTTCCCTGCCTTTCCATCCAAGGGAACCATCTCTAACAACAAATCTTTTAAAGTGGGTCTGGAGGAGGGACAGAGAATTGGTGATTTGTCTTGGGAATTATGTTGTTTTTTGGAGTCAGTTTCAAACACTTCAGTAAAAATGTTTAAGGCTGTTCGACTTTTTTGGTTTGTTTCATTTTAATGTACTACTCTATTCTATTTTCTCACATTTTGTACGCACAAATCAATAGATACTCTTAATTGGATAAATGAAAATAGTGGGTGAGTTTAAAGATAGATGTTTCATTTTCCTTATTTTGATGATCACTTTTAAAATTTTAATGTGTACTTGACATAAAATCTAAAATGTCAATTCACATATCCATTTTTTTCTATAAGTACAGAAGTCTTAGAACACTTCAAATTAAGTAACTTTTTCAATATATTACCGCTGTCTAGGATTTTGTTTCCATTTTGTGTGTTACACTCCCAGCCAAAGTAATAGTTACCATTATTTTTAAAGCTATTAATTTAGGTTTACCAATATATTTATTGAATTATCTGGTCACATTGCATATTTATCACAATTTTCCTTCTAGGTTAATAATTCCTTCCTGCCAAGTGTATCTGTTAATAATTCTTGGAGAATCTGTAAGTAGTACACTCTTTTTGCTGATCTGAAGATACCTTTATTTCACCTTTACTTGAATGATAGTTAAATGTGGTTAGAGTGTAAAGGTTGACAGTTATTTTCCATTAGCACTTGGGAGTGATGATTTCTTTTCTTGTGGTTTATTTTTGGTTGGTTGTTTGTTTGTTTTTTGAGATGGAGTCTCGCTCTGTCGCCCAGGCTGGAATGCAGTGGCACAATCCTGGCTCACCATAACCTCCACCTCCCAGGTTCAAACGATTCTGCTGCCTCAGCCTCCAGAGTAGCTGGGACTACAGGTGCCTACCACCACGCCTGGCTAATTTTTGTGTTGTTAGTAAAGACGGAGTTTCGCCATGTTGGCCAGGCTGGTCTTGAACTCCTGACTTCAGGTGATCTGCCAACCTCGTTTATATGAGGAAATCCTTCATAAATTTTAGAATAATATCTGTAAATTAGATGGGTGGTAGGGTATTAATGTTAATAATTTTGGTAATTATACTGTGCTTATAAGTAAACATCCTAACTCTTAGCAATTACACACTGAAATATTTAAGCATAAGGGAGTGTAATGTTTCCAGCTTGCTCTCAAGTGGTTTAGATAAAAATATAGGTAGATAGAGAAAAAGAAAGTGATTTTTATAAATGGATGAATTAATTGGTGAATTTAGCTAAATGATATTAACAGAATTATTTGAATAGTCTTGCAAGATTGAAATTATTTCGAAATAAAAATGTTTCTAAATTCAAATAAAAGTACTGAGCCTATTAACAAAAAAAAATATAGATATGAAATTAAGTGTTAATTTAGGACTCTGAAGAAGTAAATTGAGCTGTGTGCTGAATAACAATAATGAAGTAGCTCGGTAGATGTCAGTGATAAGAATATTCCAGTGCAGCCGGGCGCGGTGGCTCACGCCTGTAATCCCAGCACTTTGGGAGGCCGAGGCGGGTGGATCACGAGGTCAGGAGATCGAGACCATCCTGGCTAGCACGGTGAAACCCCGTCTCTACTAAAAATACAAAAAATTAGCCGGGCACGGTGGCAGGCGCCTGTAGTCCCAGCTGAGGCAGGAGAATGGCGTGAACCCGGGAGGCGGAGCTTGCAGTGAGCGGAGATCGCGCCACTGCACTCCAGCCTGGGCGACAGAGCGAGACTCCGCCTCAAAAAAAAAAAAAAAATAACAAAGAATATTCCAGTGCCAAGGCTCAATGATGGGAATGAACTCAATATGTTCAAAGAATAGAAAAATGGCCAGTGTAGATATAATGTAGTGGACGAAGAGAAGAGGGTAGAGAGACAGGAGACAGAAGTTCATGTAGAGCTTTTAAAGCCAGCATAAAGCTTTGTAATCCAATGAATTTGGATTTCATTCTGAGTGATGGGTAACCATTGAATAGGTGGGGCAGTAATGTGATGTACATTTTGTAAAGATCATTTTTCCTGTCATATAGAGAAAGAATTTTATAGGGCATGGCTGGAAGCAGCAAGACCAGAAGTGAAAAATGAAAAGTTTGGCCCAGCTTTATGGCAGTGAATATAGTACAGGACAGATGATTTGGTATATTTTAGAGGAAGTTGAGTTTTCTGAACTTGTTGATAGATTGAATGTTGAGAGGGGGAGGGGTGTTTTCAAATAATTGTCAAATCTGTCTTCCTTGTTATTCATCCATTCATTTAAATATTTAAGTGCCTACTGTGTGCCAGGCATTATTCTAGGTATTGGAGTTACATCAGTGAGTAAAGCAAAGCCCCTGCCCTCGTGGAGATTAAATTCTAGTAGAAGAGACAGGCAGTAAAGATGATTAATAAGTAATATATATGTAGCCCTAAAATGTATGTTTATGTATATTTAAGATGTTTTATAATGTTACAAAAAATGAAAGTGCTAAGGAGAAAGGGAAAGGGTTTAAGGAGATCCAGGTTAGTTTGAGGAGGGTAGTTAAGGAGGGTCCTCACTGAAAGGTGATTATTTTAAGAATGCAAAGAGATGATGGATGTAAGTGTTCAGTACTGTATGTGATACATTGTTTCTCAGTTTTTGAGTACTTCTTCTTCTTTTTCTTTATTTTTTTTTCTTTTGAGATGGAGTCTCGCTCTGTCGTCCAGGCTGAAGTGCAGTGGCGTGATCTTAGCTCACTGCAACCTCTGCCTCCTGGGTTCAAGCAATTCTACTGCCTCAGCCTCCCAAGTAACTGGGACTACAGGCGTGCGCTACCGTGCCTGGCTAATTTTTTTTTTTTAATAGAGACAGGGTTTTACCATATTGACCAGGCTGGCCTCGAACTCCTGACCTCGTGATCCATCCACCTCGGCCTCCCAAAGTGCTAGGATTACAGGCTTAAGCCACCACACCCGGCCCTATTATTATTATTTTGAGGCAGGGTCTTAACTCTTCACCCAGGCTGGAGTGCAGTGGTGCCATCATGGCTCACTGCAGCCTTGACTTCATGGGCTCAGGTAGTTGTCCCACCTCAGCCTCCCAAGTAGCTAGGACTAGAGGCGTTTGCCACCATACCTGGCTAATTTTTCTTATTTATTCTTTTTTTTTGTAGAGGTGGGGTTTTGCCATGTTGCCCAGGTGGGTCTCAAACTCCTGGGCTAAAGTGATCTTCCTATGTTGGCTGCCCAAAGTGCTGGGATTACAGGGAAGAGCCACCATACCAGTTCCTGTCTAGATATTATAATGAAGATTGAGGATGGTAGTTTTTGTGGAGCACAATCCTGACTGTACCTGTGATGTTGCATTCATCTTTTGGAACATAAGCAGATCACCAGGTGAATGGCTAAAGAATGTGGAATAAGCTTGAAAGAAATACAGGTCCTGGCAAGGCAATGGAAAGGTGTGTGTGAAACATTCCTTTCTAATAGAGGACTAATTTAATAACAGAAATATACTCTTCCCTAGAAACAATTTGCTTTAAAGGCCAGGTGCGGTGGCTCATGCCTGTAATCCCAGCACTTTGGGAGGCCAAGGCAGGTGCATCACCTGAGGTTGGGAGTTCCCGACCAGTCTGACCAACATGGAGAAACCCCGTCTCTACTAAAAATACAAAATTAGCCGGGCGTGGTGGCGCATGCCTGTAATCCGGGAGGCAGAAGTTGCGGTGAGCCGAGGTCATGCCATTGCACTCCAGCCTGGGAAACAAGAATGAAACTCCATTTCAAAAAAACAAACAAAAACTCTTATAAAAAGTTGTTTTCTTTTTAAGCAGGGAAGCGTGACTTCATTGGCATTTTGAGATGGAGGCTTCTGGGCAAAAGAAGAATTTCATGGGGGTATTTTGAGATAAGTATGATCAATCTAGTCAAGAGATGGGGAAGGTCTAAGCTTTGTCTCTTGTAGGTGGAATGGAGAAGGGCAAAGGGTTTGAATTTTGGTTGTGTGATGTGAAGAATGATTGGTCTTAAAATACAGATTTAAAATGAAAAGATTAAACTGATCAATGTTTTTTGTGCTTTTAAAAAATGTGGCTGATAAAGCGGTTTTGTGCTTTCAAAGGGAGCTTGGATGAATAAGCTTTGGTACTGTATGTATTGTATTAGACATTTGGAGTGGCAAAATAATTTCTAAAATATTTCTAGCAACTTCATTTTCATTTTATCTGCAGGATGAAAAAGTAAATTTGGAGATTGTTGATTAAATTAGCAAACCATATGGTTGTTTGCACAGACTGACTGCTATGCAAGGTAGCTGTGTTACTTTTCTTTCAGGATGTGCTGTTTTATCTGATGCCAGTGTTCTGAAACACTTATTTTCTAGTCAACAGGAGGTGAAGCAATTATTTCTAGTCATTATGTTTTTTCTTGATGCCTTAATTAATGTCACAATTTGTGAAGTGCTTTACCCTGCTGTTTAAATTTAGTTTAATATTTTAAAAGATTAAATCTTCACATATATATATATAATGCTTCCCAACCTCTTTTCACATCATAGCATACATAGAAAGTGTTAAGTTCTGATTGGCTGTCCCAGGCTGAGGAAATCAGTATCTCAGTAAACTCATAATCATTCTTCATAACTCTCTGGCGTTGGTCCCTGGCACACAGCTTGGGAAGTTCTGCCTTAATAGAAAAGATGTAGAAACCTTTCTGTACTGTATTGTAGTTAGTTAAGAGGAATTAAGAAAGAGTTACAGAGTCTTTCTTAATAGGGTTTTTTTTTTTTCCTCTTTCGCTAGAAGCCTAAATCTCACCAAATTACTGGGTGTTGTACTAGGAGCTATGGTTATAAGAGTGAAGAGCTCAAGGAACTCACAGACAGACAGGCACAGAAACAAATCACCTGTGGCACAATATGACAAATGACATCACAGAGGTGTTTATTTTTATTTTTATTTTTTTGAGACAGCGCAATCTCGGCTCACTGCAAGCTCCACCTCCTGGGTTCATGCCATTCTCCTGCCTCAGCCTCCCGAGTAGCTGGGACTACAGGCGCCAGCCGCCACGCCCGGCTAATTTTTTTTTTTTTTTTTTGTATTTTTAGTAGAGACGGGGTTTCACCATGTTAGCCAGGATAGCCTCGATCTCCTGACCTCGTGATTCGGCCTCCCAAAGTGCTGGGATTACAGGCATGAGCCACCGCGCCCAGCCTAAGAGGTGTTTATAAGAAGCTGTAAGAGTCCAAATGTGGGAGGATTTATTTCTGTCAAGGTGCACTTGAGTCTATCAGGGAGGACTTGGAGTTAGACCTTAAAGTAGGAGTTTCTAAAGTGCCAGAGACAGGGAAAGCAGGGCATTGCAGGTGGAGAGCACAGCCTGTTTTATAGGCTTTCTGCCTGCTTAATGTCTAGCAGAGGTCTCATCTTAATATAAAAGTGGATACTGGAACTTAGAAGTTTGCTCTGATGGCAGACATAGATACTTGCCCTGCCAAAGTGCCCATCTACCTTCCATTTATGTTGTTTGGATTCAGTCTCCACTATACTATAGCTTTATATTTGCATGGTGCTTTTAATTTTCAAAGCTTTTTGTCCAAATAACAGCCCCTCAGGGAAAGGAAATAAAAGCCAGCTGGTAGTGTTTTTATTTTTATAGAGGAGAAAACTGAGACATCACCATCATATCAGCATTTCATTTCCCAGATAAGAAGGTCTTTTTTTCATCTCTTGATTGCAAAGGGTGCTGCCCAACAGGAATAACCTCCCCCAATTTTCTGGGCACAGCCCAGAGTGCTGAATGAGGCAGCCACCAGGAGGGCGCCGGCAAGGCAGACAGCATGGCTGCTGATCACAGAGCTAACAGCTCGACATCTGCAGGCTGCAGCTGTACATTTTTGCTACAGCACATCCGTATTTCTGCTCACACTTGTGAAGAATCACAGAGTTTGGAAGAATATGAGTTAAACCATTCCAAGTGTATAAGCGTGCTCCATCTCTGGGAGTTTTATTCTGTACTGCGTTGGGTGGAGTGGTCTGTGAGATCTTACAGCTGCTACTTTTCTCTGTTTATTTATTGCCATATTTAGTCCATCTTCCCTGTCCCAATTTTAGTTCAATGCCAAAAAAAGATGGAGCACTCCATAATAGATGAATTGAGTGGGTGCTGATTGTGTCACTGAAATGTTTGCCAAAGAAATTGTTTTTCTAGCTGATTTTGTTCTGCTTCCATCTTTCAGTCTATTTGGAAAACACAATAGAGTACCTGGTTATCTTTCAGAGTGTCATTGTTAAATAATCATTTCAGTAAGCAGTGATGGCTGTTGACCATTTTAGACTTGTGTCTATACTAAGTATTTATCCATTTTTCTAATATACCTGGATATTTAAAAATATTGATGGATAAAAACTTTCTGGATTGTTGATTTTGAGGAGGTATACCAAGAAGAGAAGGGTGGTCTTGGTGTGGAGCCAACATCTTTGAAATCATGGCTTATTTGTTCTTACTCCTTAAGGCACCCCATTGCCACTCCTTAAGCCCATGTATTTGACAGTGGGGCTTTTTGTCAGAAGCCTCTCTGATTGTCAGTTGGGGACTTAAATGGGCTCCTACATAACAGCTTCTGTGCTTCAATTTTCTAACTTCTCCCAGGTGTGCTTCAGCTGTAGACTGTGTATTTATGTTTATATATTTGTGAAGAAAGACAGGAACTGTATAGTAGAATGTGAAGTCTCTTTGAACTGTAATCAATGTGTCTTATTAAATTCTTGGTCACAATGTGCAAACTTCATTGAGTCCTACAATAATTAATTCTTTTTGCATTATTTATTTTGCTATAGTATGGTCTCTGGACTCAGCAGAGCTGCCATTTCTTAGCCATATGACTTGGGAGATAATTTTTGACTTCTCTGAGCCTTAGCTTCTGGTTAGATAAAGTGGTAGTGGGGATGGTACCTTCTATTGTGTTAGTGTCATTTAAATAAGAAAATATTTTAGCACCATTCTTTGCGTGTAATAAATATTTTGTTATTTCTAAATGAATACATGAAGATGGAGAATAATGGTAGCTATTACTTTTATAGTTATTTCCTGACTTGTGTTTATCCTTCCCAGCAAGAAAGTCTTGTCCTACTTAAATCTTGGGCAAATATGAAACTTGCTTCATTGTCAGTGTGGATTGAGAAGGTGTATATGGTGTTACTTGGCATCTGAATAAAGGCTTTTAAATCAGCTTTCCTTTGTGGTCAGTTGGTCACAAATAACATGAAAATATCAATTGTTAATATTCGTATTTATTTTTTCCTTTACAGCTGACTACTTTAGTATTGGTACACCTAATTAAAATTTTTCCACCTCTAAAATTTTTTCTAGGGCAATTTATATATGATTGAATTAATTTACATTGAGTGTCAGTTTCCTTGGTTTTTAAAAATAGATCCCCCAAAATGGTAAGGAGTTGAAGAAGTTAAGGCTGTGAGCAAATAGAGAATTTGGGCCTAAAGTTTAATATGGAAATGAGAAAATGATTTCAATTTATTTGTACAAAGAACCATAATGAAGGGAATTTTCTTAAGTAAACTTACGTTTGCACCCATTTGCTACTATTTTTCTCTTAGAGCTTTTAGCACTTTCTCCCTGTCGTAAGGTTGTAGAGTTGCCATACTCTGAGATGTCCCACAAAGCTAGCACAACAGCCCTCTGCTTGTGGTGCATACAGCTATCATCCAAAGGGGCCAATCACATGACATGGCAGTGTATTTCCAGATGTCATTCCCTCTGTTTGGATGACTTGGGAGCTTAAGAAGGGTATTTTCTCTTGAATAGGAGAAAGATTGTTACTTTGGCATAAGGCCCATTCTGGCACATCTGTTATTGATTAGAAGTGAATGCTGGTCAGTCAGGATGCAAGAGTGCTGGTCCGATATCAAGCTCAGCCTTCAGGATGAAATACTGCAGGAAATCTGAAGGATGGCATAAACTGGCTCTACACAGTCTTTCAAAAGACCCTTTCATAAGCTATTGTACAAAGACCTGGTGTACAGAAATAGCCTGAGTGATGTCTACATGTTAAGAAGATGCCATAACATCTACATGTAGGATCTATTCTTAGAGGGGAGCAGTGGAATGGGTGGTGGAATCCTTTTGCAATCATTTTAAAAATATATAATAAACATGCACAGTTCAACCCAATGAGTGGCTTTTTTTTTTTTTCCTTTAAAGAAAGAGTCTCTTTCTGTCACCCAGGCTGGAGTGCTGTGATTATAGACATAAACCACCATGCGTGGTCTGTTCATGTTTTTAATTTTTTTATTTTCAATTTTTTTTTTAAATTTAGCGATGGGGTCTCACTGTATTGCCCAGGCTGGTCTCAAAGTTCTGGGCTCAAGCAGTCCTCCCATCTCAGCCTCCCAAGCGTTGGGAATACATACGTAAGCCACTACACCAAGCCTGTTCATTTTCTTAATGGTGTCTTTTGATGAGCAGAAAACTTTAATTTTCATGAAGTCTAACTTAAAAATTTTATGGTTTATGCTTTTTTGCTTACCACCAGGTCATAAGGATATTCTCCTATTCTTTTTGTAGAAATTTTATGGTCCAGAGTATTAGTTTACAACCCATCACAAATCTTTTTTTTTTTTTTTGTATGAAGTGAGAGAGGATTGAGGTTAATTTGTATCTATTTGGGCATCCAGTTCCAGCAGTATTTGCTAAATAGACTTTTCTTTCCCCATTGAGTTGAGTTGACACCTTTATTGAAAATCACTTTATGTTTGGTAGTTCGTCCTCCAACCCTGTCCTTCTTTTTTGAGATTGCTTTAGCTCCTTGGTATCCTGAACATTATTATACAGACATCTTGGTGTCTCTCTCTCTCTCTCTCTCTTTTTTTTTTTTTGAGACGGAGTTTCTCTCTTGTTGCCCAGGCTGGAGTGTAATGGCACGGTCTCGGCCCACCGCAACCTCTGCCTCCTATGTTCAAGCAATTATCCTGCCTCAGCTTCCTGCATAGCTGGGATTACAGGCATGCACCACCATGTCTGGCTAATTTTGTAATTTTTTTTAGTAGAAACGGGATTTCTCCATGTTGGTCAGGCTGGTCTCGAACTCCTGACCTCAGGTGATCCACCCACCTTGGCCTCCCAAAGTGCTGGGATTACGGGCGTGAGCCACCGCGCCTGGCCTCTTTTTTCTTTTTTTAATCTAATGCAGAGATATTCTTGAATTTTAAAAACTTTTACAAAAATTGGGAATATACATTTTAGGCGTGTAAATTTTTAAATTTTAAGTCCTGACTGTATTTTAACTTTGGTAGCCTATTATTATCAAAACATGGGCATTCTGTGTAACTCAGTAAGAAATATCTAGTAGTTGGTTTTACTTAATAAACTTACTAAATCAAGCCAGTATGTACTATGTACTATGTTCTGGCCACTGGACTTGGCACTTGGAATATGGTGGTGATCAAGATGAACATGGCCCCAACTCTCAAGAGGCTTACAACCTAAGAGGCCAAAATTGGCCTGCTCTGAAACAAAAATAGACAAATGATGCATTTCAAGCCTTGTGATGTGAACAGAAATTTTTTAATATTCTTCATTACGCAGCAGCTGATAGCAGCATCACAATTTGATAGGGGCCAGGCACGGTGGTTCATGCCTATAATTCCAGCACTTTGGGAGGCCCAGGTGGATGGATCACTTGGGCCCAGCAGTTCGAGACCAGCCTGTGCAGTGTGGCAATACCCTGTCTCTACAAAATACACAAAAATAATGCCTGCCATTAGCCAAGCATGGTGGTATGTGCCTGTAGTCCCAAGCTACCTGGGAGGCCAAAGTGGGAGAATCACCCTGAGCCCAAGAGGTTGAGGCTGCAGTAAGTGGGAGATCACACCACTGTATTCCAGCCTGGGTAAAAAAAAAAAGGCAGACTCCATTTGAGTAAGATGTATGTGCAGTATACAGATACCATTGCTGTTTGTTTTTGAATGAAAATGTTTCCTGAGGCTATAGCATGAATATTGGAATGAGTATATATATGTCTGCCCTCCCTTCCCCTCCCCTGCCCTCCCCTCCCCGTCCCGTCCATCCATCCCATCCCTCCTTCTTTCCTTCTTTCTTTCCTTCTTTCTTTCCTGTCTTGAGACAGAGTTTCTCTCTGTTACCCAGGCTGGAGTGCAGTGGCGTGATCTCGGTGCACTGAAACCTCCACCTCCCATGTTCAAGTGATTCTCCTGCCTCAGTCTCCTGTTGGGATTACAGGCGCACGCCACCCCACCTGGCTAATTTTTGTATTTTTAGTAGAGATGGGGTTTCACCATGTTGGTCAGGCGGGTCTCAAACTCA
Organism: Nomascus leucogenys; assembly: GCF_006542625.1. Classification (NCBI taxonomy): domain Eukaryota; kingdom Metazoa; phylum Chordata; class Mammalia; order Primates; family Hylobatidae; genus Nomascus; species Nomascus leucogenys. The sequence continues at coordinate 30,381,664 of NC_044393.1, read as the reverse complement.
TGATCTCATGATCCGCCTGCCTTGGCTTCCCAAAGTGCTGGAATTACAGGCATGAGCCACCAGGCCCAGCCATGTCTGTCATTTTCTTTGTTAACCTAATTTCTAAAGATTACTCATCTTTTAAACTATTCTTTGAAACAAGTTGTTTCATACCTGTGATTTGTACTGTCACTCAAGGTTTTTTGTTTTTTGTTCTTTGTGTGTGTGTGTGTGTGTGTGTGTTTTTGTCATCTTTGTTGTTTTGTTTTGTTTGAATCCTGGGGAACCAGAGGTGTTAGCCTATGTTTTAAAACTCACATTTGGCAGTGGTATCAACAGCTGTCACACTGAATAATTGTCATGTCATTATAAAGGTTTCTGTTGCTCACTAATCTGTAGGTATAAATCTGGATTTTAACCACATGTGATTGGTAAAAATTAGTTCTTGTGAGAGATTCTATGCTGTAGTCCATCTGTTCCCTATTCTCAAACCCAGAATGAAAAGTTAGCCTTAGAATTTGCAAGTCAGCTAACTAAGAGGTATATTATAATAGGAAGATGGGCTGACTGAAGTCTCTGGAGCTAAGTTGGGACCTGTATGTGGGCACTGCTGGCAGAAACATAAGTGTGTGTGGATAAACTCTTCATTAGTGGAAAGGAATCTTAGTTTTCAGCTGATTTTCAGTGGTGGACATGACCCCAAACGGAATCTGAGATGATGTAATAATCATCTGTTATTTGATTGTAGATTCAGCTAAATCTTCCCTTTTTTGTCTCAGTCTACTTGAGGTGTACCTTCCTTAAACCCATATCACCCAGCTACATCATGAACTCCTTGAAGGTTGGAATATCAGCTTCATGTTTGTGTCCCAAACACTTCGTACAGTGCTTGGGTCATGTTAGCCTTTCGATGATGTTGATAAAATGAATCAGTGGCCGGGCGCGGTGGCCCACGCCTGTAATCTCAACACTTTGGGAGGCTGAGGTGGGTGGATTGTCTGAGGTCAGGCGAGACCAGCCTGGCCAACATGGTGAAACCCCATCTCTACTAAAAATACAAAATCAGCTGGGTATGGTGGCACATTCCTGTAATCCCAGCTATTTGGGAGACTGAGGCAGGATAATCACTTGAACCCCAGAGGCAGAGGTTGCAGTGAGCCGAGATCGCACCATTGCACTCCAGCCTGGGCAACAAGAGTGAAACTCAAAAAAAATGAATCAGCAAGGTAACTTCTTGCATTAGGAATGACAGCACAGGCCGGGCGCAGTGGCTCACACCTGTAATCCCAGCGCTTTGGGAGGCCGAGGCAGGAAGATCACTTGAGGCCAGGAGTTCAAGACCAGCTTGGCCAACATGGCAAAGCTCCATCTCTACTATGCCGGGTGCGGTGACTCATGCCTGTAATCCCAGCATTTTGGGAAGCCAAGGCAGGCGGATCACTTGAGGTCAGGAGTTCGAGACTAGCCTGGCCAACATGGCAAAACCCCATCTCTACTAAGAATACAAACATTAGCCAGGTGTGGTAGCACGTGCCAGTAATTCCAGCTACTCAGGATCCTGAGGCAGGAGAATCACTTGAACCCAGGAGGTGGATGTTGCAGTGAACGAAGATCGCACCACTGCACTCCAGCCTGGATGACAGAGCAAGACAGTCTTAAAAAAAAAAAAGAGGAAAGACAGCACTACCTTTTATTAAAGCCAACTTCTTACTTTCCCCATATTCCCTTCTAGTTTTTCCTTATACATGTGCATACTCTTTCCATTTTATTTTCGTGAGTATACATTATATCCGGCTCTTTCCTTTTACGTTACATCAAGACCTTTTCTGTGTTGCTATATATTTATCTGTCATTATTTCAGTGGAGAAGTAGGCCCAGAATGTGCATTGTTTTTATTAACATCACATGCCATTGTTTCCATTAGATTGTGTTACCATCTAACTGTCCTTTGTACAAGAACACTATTGTATTGATTTGAAAAATCAGTTGTTTTAGTTTAGTCATTACTACAAAGTTATAGGTACATGATAATTGACCTTTCCCCAGGGCCAAAGGCCAAGTCCCAAGCCATAACCTTGCCTGGGTTTCATTTTCTTTATCTGGGTAGACTTGAGTATATGACTTTATTATTTATTTATTTTTTTTTTTTTTTTTTGAGACGGAGTCTTGCTCTGTCGCCCAGGCTGGAGTGCAGTGGCACAATCTCGACTCACTGCAAGCTTTGCCTCCCGGGTTCACGCCATTCTCCTGCCTCAGCCTCTCCGAGTAGCTGGGACTACAGGCGCCCGCCACCACGCCTGGCTAATTTTTTGTATTTTTAGTAGAGACGGGGTTTCACCGTGGTCTCGATCTCCTGACCTCGTGATCCACCCGCCTCGGCCTCCCAAAGTGCTGGGATTTACAAGTGTGAGCCACTGCACCCGGCGAGTATATGACTTTATAGTTTAAAGTTCTTTGACTAATTGTTAACCTTATTTGGGAGATGAAATGATTTTTATGAACCAGTAATTCGAATATAATGTATGATGAAGTTTTGAGGCTTTTTTCCCCTTTAAATTAAATAATTTAGTAAAATTTTTAAAAATTATCTTGTTTCCAAAAAAGGATAATTACATATAATTGAAAATGAATTATTTGTTGAATTGGATATATTTAAGTTCTTAAGTCAACTTGTTTGGATTTAGATGGTGACCCAAGTCTACCAGCACTGCATTTAATAACCATTTCATTAGACAGATGCTGTCTGCAGGGCGTGCTGTTATATTATGCATTCATCCTCAGTACTTGACTGTCCTCTGGGAGACCAAGTGTCTCAAAATCCTGTAAGTACTTTCCTGTACCCCTTCTCATACCAACCATACCACACTGTGAACTTGCTGTGTATTTTTCCTTCTTGATTGCATACCTTCACCATTGTCATTTGGTTTAAGTGATCTTTATTTATTTATTCATTTATTTATTTAATTTTTTTTTTTTTTTTTTGAGACAGAGTCTTGCTTTGTTCCCTAGGCTGGAATGCAGTGGTATGATCTTGGCTCACTGAGACCTCCACTTCCCGGGTTCAAGTGATTCTCCTGCCTCAGCCTCCTGAGTAGCTGGGACTACAGGTGCCTGCCACTATACTCAAGCTAACTTTTTGTATTTTTAGTAGAGATGAGGTTTTGCCATGTTGTCCAGGCTGGTCTTGAACTCCTGACCTCAGGTGATCCACTTGCCTCGGCCTCCCAAAGTGCTGGGATTACAGGCATGAGCCACCATGCCCAGCCAGATTAAGTGACTTTTTTTTTTTTTTTGGAGACGGAGTCTCGCCCTGTCACTCAGGCTGGAATGCAGTGACGCGATCTTGGCTCACTGCAAGCTCCACCTCCCGAGTTCACGCCATTCTCCTACCTCAGCCTCCCGAGTAGCTGGGACTACAGGCGCCTGGCTAATTTCTTTGGTATTTTTAGTAGAGACGGGATTTCACCATGTGTTAGCCAGGATGGTCTCGATCTCCTGACCTCGTGAACTGCCCGTCTCGGCCTCCGAAAGTGCTGAGATTACAGGCGTGAGCCACCGCACCTGGCCTTAAGTGATATTTTTAAGAGTTGAAGATTTTTCCCTCAGCCCATCAGGTAAACTCTAGTCGGCTTCTTTAGCTGGCTTCTTAGTAGAAGTAATAACAATAATAATATAGATGATGATGGTCATGATGACAATTATAACAATAATATATTTTGTAAAATGCTGTGCAGTTTAGAACAGGATTACTAGCATCATTTCCTGATTACAGAACAGGTTGGAGACAGAGGCAGACTTAATTGCTTATTTTATAGAGCTTGAGCCACTGTTTGGGTGTGTTTAAGCATTTACTATATACCAAAACATGATATCCTTTAAACTACCAGTGGGATTTTGACAGGGTAACTGAGATGCCTTTTATCATATTACCAAGTTGCTGGGATTGTAACCCAGGGCATTTGGTCTAATTTGGGAGCATGTTTCCATTCATCTCCGCTGCTCAGATGGAGAAGGATTGGGATTTAGGGCTTCTGATCTCAAACCTTGTTTTTTTTTTCTGTCATGCTTGCAGAATATTTTAAATACCCTGTTCCGTTGTTCCCTCAACCCAAACTACCTGTCAAAATTTTGGTTTTGAAAATGAGGTCCCTATAGCTAGATCATGCTGCCTGTGTGTGAAGAAAGACTAACATGTTAGGAATGCGTGGCATTCCAGTGGGTGTCTAATAACTCTTCTGGAGAAAAGCAAATTTAGTCAAAAAGCAAATGAAAATATTTTATAAGCAATGTTTCAAAATGATTCAAGGAAATTGGTATTTACCTCTTATCCCCATCGTGTCATCAGTTCCATTGTCATGTTCTTTGAATACCATGAGCATGTGTCTATTTTTTTAATAAATAATTGTAATCATACTACATATATATAGGAAGGTCCCCCCATATAGCATTGTATTATATGCATTTTGCCAAGTGTTGAATGAATGATCCTTCATAATTATAATTTTTAATGCCTTCACAGTTCACATTGACATGCTGTTCCACCATTTAATTAACCATTCCCCTGTGATATAAATTGCTTTTTCCCTTGAGTTATTTTCTTAAGGACAGATTTCCAGGAGTGAGGTCACACAGTCAAACATGAACATTTTTCTAGCAGAGAAATTATTTTTTAACCTCACTAATTGAATGTTGGTACTTTGAAATACATTTATTTCTGTGCTTTTTGTACCTAGTACTTTAGTAATTGGATACTGGAACTAATGGAAGTGAACAAGCATATAGATAATCTAGAAAGCCTTATAGTCTTAACTGGAAACACATAATTATTTTCTCTCAAAATTCACCATCCCATTTTGTTATGCTTTGGCAGAGCAATCTAGAACTGTGGCAGAGTGGTGGTCGAGGAAATGTGGGGAAATTTATATTAAAACCTTAGCCGTGGTAAATTGAAAGTTAACTTTTAAAGCAAAGCTTAACTGTAGAAGAAAAATAATGATTATTTCTCATGTTTGTTGCTGAATTCTAGGTTTTATTCGTCTGCCTTCTTTTTTTTTTGAGACGGAGTCTCGCTCTGTCGCCCAGGCTGGAGTGCAATGGCGCAATCTCTACTCACTGCAAGCTCCGCCTCCCGGGTTCACGCCATTCTCCTGCCTCAGCCTCTCCGAGTAGCTGGGACTACAGGCGCCCGCCACCATGCCCGGCTAATTTTTTGTATTTTTAGTAGAGACGGGGTTTCACCGTGGTCTCGATCTCCTGACCTTGTGATCCACCCGCCTCGGCCTCCCAAAGTGCTGGGATTACAAGCGTGAGCCACCGCGCCTGGCCTCGTCTGCCTTCTTTACATATATCTGTCTCTAAAAAGGTAGCTAATTAATGTGTTATGGTAATTACAGTATGCAAAAGGACTGCCAATGCTGATGTGATCTGATCAACATTGTGATTATTATCATTATTATCACTGGGTTTTTTTGTTTTGCTTTTTGAGATGGAGTCTTCCTCTGTCACCCAGGCTGGAGTGCAGTGGCACAATATCAGCTCACTGCAACCTCTGCCTCCTAGGTTCAAGTGATTCTTGTGCCTCAGCCTCCTGAGTAGCTGGGACTACTGATGCATGCCACCATGCCCAGCTAATTTGTATTTTTAGTAGGGACGGGGTTTCACCATGTTGTTCAGGCTGGTCTTAACTCCTGACTTCATGATCCACTCGCCTCACCCTCTCAAAGTGCTGGGATTACAGGGGTGAGCCACCGCACCTGGCCTGTTATCGTTGTTATCTCAGTTATAGACATAGGAAAACTGAGGTTCCTGTTGATATTATTGCCAAAACAATGCTCTTGATCTCATTCTATCTTTCTCTGAGGTTTTAAGCAGAACCTGGATATATGTGAGCCATTTATATTCTATAGCAGATTTTTGCATTGGCTGTGAGTTCAAAATAGATAAAAATTTTAAGATTGCTTCAAAGTCAAGAGATTCTATATAATCAAAAATACTTCTTGGTTAAAGTATAAAGGGCCAAGGTGACATGTTTGGAAAGTATAGATAGAAGGCTCTGAATTAGGGAAAAGTCCTGTAATTCCACAGAGGTATGTATTTTGACCCTTAATTTCTCTTTTCTTTGAAGGTTCATAATTAAAGTGCAGAAATTTAGAATTGTCGTGGTTTGGAAGCTATGAACTTGAGTGATAGCTTTCTCAAAGTATATTGGAGAGTTTCATAGAATTGTCTCTACCCAACTCTGAACTTCTCTGTTTATTTTATTTTATCTTATTTTATTTTATTTTTGAGACGGGGTCTTACTTTGTCACCCAGGCTGGAGTGCAATAGTGTGATCACGGCTCACTGCAGCCACAACCACCCAGGCTCCAGTGATTTTGGCAACCTAAAATGGGGGGACTACAGGCACCCCCCACCATGCCTGGCGAATTTGATGGCATCTTTTTTAGAGACAAGGTCTCCCTATGTTGTCCAGGCTGTTCTCAAACTCCTGAGCTCAAGCAGTCCTCCTGCCTTGGCCTCCCAAAGTGCTGGGATTACAGGCGTGAGCCACTGCACCCGGGTTTTTTTTTTGGTTGTTGTTTTTTTTGTTTGTTTTTGGGTGGAGTCTTGCTCTGTCGCCAGGCTGGAGTGCAGTGGCACGATCTTGGCTCACTGCAACCTCTGCCTCCTGGGTTCAAGTGATTTTCCTGCCTCAGCCTCCCAAGTAGCTGGGACTACAGGCGCCCGCCATAACGCCCGGCTAATTTTTCGTGTATTTGGTAAAGACAGGCTTTCACTGTGTTAGCCAGGATGGTCTTGATCTTCTGACCTCGTGATCCGCCCACCTTGGCCTCCCAAAGTGCTGGGATTACAGGCGTGAGCCACTGCATCCGGCCAATTTTTGTACTTTTAGTAGAGACAGGGTTTCACCATGTTGGCCAGGATGGTCTCAATCTCCTGACCTCGTGATCCGCCTGCTTCAGCCTCCCAAAGTGCTGGGATTACAGGCGTGAGCCACTGTGCCCAGCCCCGTACCCAGTTTTAATTATATTTTCTTAACTAGACCTATGTGGAAAAGAGGTTGTATGCTTCCAAGACAAAAATTGAATTATTTCACATGTATTTCCTTTTAACTTGTTATGTCTGGGCTGTTTTGGCATTTAAAGCCATTAATCTTAACTCATGATTTCACTCCCAAGGAAAATGAGAGTCAGATGTTCACATCTGGACCATTTGTTTCATTCAGATAGTTGAAATTGCATTAGAAAATTTTGATAGTGATGAAGTCAAGAATTTAGAATGAATCATTGAATCCTCCCATTGAAAGGGAAGATCAAAACCTCCAACTTAATGTAGAACTATAGACTGAGAGAACTATTAGTTTTTGTTGATTTTTCTTAAACAACATTACTGAGGTATGATTGACATGTTAAAAAGCTGTACATATTTAACATATACAACTCCATGCATTTGGGAATAAGTACACCCCTGTGAAGCCATCAGCACAAAAGTTTCCTCTTGACCCCTTTATTATTTTTTGTGTATGGTATGTAGCTATTTTAAAGTATTGTTAGTCTTTGTTTTAACTTTGTTGAAGTGTTAATTAAAGTGATGAACTTGCAGAAGAAAAAGTGAACATTTTAAACTATTTTTTATAAATAGAATAGAAACTTAGGTGCAAATGAACAAATACATAAATATATATAGATCAACAAATGAATAATGAACAAATATGTATGTTAATGTAACATATATTAATATAATATATATGTTAACCATAAAAGTACCATGGCCATTCAGCTCGTGATATGCATTTCTTTCTTTTACCTTTATTTTTGGCTTGTTTGAAAGATTTATGCTACATTATATTTTCCTTTATTCCTTAAATTAAAGAACAACACTATATTTGAGGGCAGTACACCCTAACCAAGTAAGGTTGATCACACAATGCAAGGATAGTTCAACATTAAGAAGCTGAAAAGGGCTGGGTGTAGTGGCTCACGCCTGTAATCCCAACACTTTGGGAGGCTGAGCCAGGTGTATCACTGAGGTCAAGAGTTCGAGACCAGCTTGACCAACATGATGAAACCCCGTCTCTGCTAAAAATGCAAAAATTAGCTAGGCATGGTGGCAAGTGCCTGTAATGCCAGTTACTCGCTGAGGCAGGAGAATCACTTGAATCCAGGATGCAGAGGTTGCAGTGAGCCGAGATGGCGCCACTGCACTCCAGCCTGGAGGACAGAGCGAGACTTCCCCTCAAAAAAAAAAAAAAAAAAAAAAATATAAACAAGAAGCTGAAAGGAGGAAAAAAAAAACCCATTTCCATAAATACATCCCTTCCCCTAAAAAAAAGATGCATTTGATTAAGCTGAAGACCTATTTCTAATAAAAACAAGTAAAAAGCAAGTTTGTGGTAAGTAGAAACTTCAAGGTTATACATGCAAAACATGTGGCTTAAACTAGAGCTCTGCAACATAAAAGTGGTGAAGAACAGCAGAGGACAGTTGGAGCTGTGGGAGATGCACAAATGAATGCCTCTGGCATGGAGCTTCAGGGTTGGAAATCAAACACTAGAAGCCCAGCCAGGCACAGAGAGCAGCCAGTTGCTGAGGGGACATCTCCCTTTGTCTTTATCTGTTGTGGAGATGTTTGATAGTCCCATACCCCCAATGCATTGTAATAAAGCACTCCATTTGTATATGCATCTTAATAGTCCTCAATGATTTAGGCCCCCAAAATGAGCAGTTAAGAGAATTACCTTTATTTTGTTTACTTTCAAAAAAGTAAGAATAAACCCAAACTCAATTCTTAATTTCTCAGCCTGAACAGTGTGAGGTCATAGTTGTCCACATTTCTCTGGAAACAAGTAAAGATGAATTCGTTTCTTTGTCATGGGTCTGTACTATAGGTTGTTCTCTTTTTATTTCATTTGATTGTAAACAGCAACTCTGGCAGCTGGACAATATTAAATGATTGCTGTAAGCAAGGAAACAGACTTTGAGGAGGAAATATCCCGACTATCAGAGAGCTAACAGAGCCTCAATTTCAATCCTGATCTGTCTGAATCCAGCCAATGCCTCATACCCACATCAGAGCTGTTCAATTGAAATACAATGTAAGCAACAAATAGAGACCACATATGTAATTTTAAATATTCTTATAACCTTATTTTTTAAAAAAGAAACAGGTGACATTCCCTTTGATAATATGTTTAATATACTAGGAAATTTCATTATATAATCATTATAAAATTATTAATGAGCTTGTTTTCATTCCTTTCCTTAGTACTGTTTGAACCTTGGGGTCTGGCATGGTGGCTCACGCCTGTAATCTCAGTGCTTTGTGAGGCCAAGGTGGCAGGATCACTTGAGGCCAGGAGTTTGAGACCAGCTAGTGAGACCCTATCTCTAAAAAAAAAAAAAAAAAAAAAAAATAGAAAAATTAGCTGGACGTGTTGGCATGCACCTGTAGTTCCAGCTACTTGGGAGGCTGAGGTGGGAGGATCTCTTGAACCCAGGAGGTTCAGGCTGCAGTGAGCCTAGGTTATGTGACTGCTCTTCCAGCTTGGACAATGCTGTCTCATCTTTTTTCACACACACACACAAAAAAAATCTGCAGTCCTTTTTTCCTGTGCACAAAAAGCTTCCAGAAAATAGTTAAACCATCAAACTCTAAGGTAAATTTTTTTAAGTACCTGTTGGCCCAGACAGAGGGCTTAATTAGTGAAAACTCTTAGAAACCAGATTGAGTTAAACGCATCTAGCTTTGTTTTTTTTCTTGGCCCCCCAAAGGCTATGTGCATGCCCCAGGAATATACTTGTTCTTTGATTGGGCACAATAAGATTGTTTTCTTCAAATATTTGAGAGTGGTAGGACCCCAGAAGAACTCTTACCAACTGATGGTGAGTGCCAAGATCTTCTCATTTATCTGGCAGTGGCATATTCCATCTCTGCAGCAAGGTAAAGCCCTGGGTGCTAGAAGTTCCTTCACAGAACCTAGGTGTCAGCCAGTCGTGGATATTGTCCTGTGGCTTCCCATAATGGAAGAAAGCTAGATCTTTGCTTCCTGCTACTCCTGAGCATGCAATTTTGATTTTTGTGGTTCTGTATCTCAAAACAAAAGCTGATGGGCTGACTGGGCCTTTCTTTATGCTGGGGGAATATAAAAACTCGGTTTTTCAAATATTAAGGTACATGGAGCCAGGTGGAACCCAGGCTCTTTTAAAGATTGATGAGGGCAGGTGCAGTGGCTCCTGCTTGTAATGCGAGCACTTTGGGAGGCTGAGGCAGGCAGATTACTTGAGACCAGAAGTTTGAGACCAGCCTGGCCAGCATGGTGAAACCCCATCTCTAATAAAAAGAAAAGAAAATAAAAATTTGCTGCTGAGCGTAGTGGCAGGCCCCTGTTAATTCCAGCTACTCGGGAGGCTGAGGCAGGAGAATCACTTGAACCCGGGAGGCAGAAGTTGCAGTGAGCCGAGATCACACCATTACACTCCAGCCTGGGCAACAAGAGTGAAACTCCCTCTCAAAAAAAACAAAAAACAAAAAACTGATGAATAATAGCTGGGCACGGTGGCTCACACCTATAATTCCATTGCTTTGGGAGGCCAAGACAGGTGGATCACTTGAGGCCAGGAGTTTGAGACCAGCCTGGCCAACATGGTGAAAACCCATTTCTACTGAAAATAGAAAAAAGTTGACGCATGCCTATAGTCCCAGCTACTGGGGAGGCTGAGACACGAGAATTCCTTGAACCTGGGAGGCCGAGGTTGAAGTGAGCCGAGATCTCACCACTGCACTCCAGCCTGAGCAACAGAGTAAATCTCAAAAAAAGAAAAAAAAAAAAGATGAATAAATGTGTACAAACAGAAAAGAAAAATATCACATCCAAGTTAACTGAGGATGGCAATGTAATTAAAAAGAATGTTTTGAAGTCACAATTAGCTTTGTGGTTACCTTACTACTTGAAAGATGGGACTGGGCACGTATACCATTTCATTGGACAAACTTATTTTTACTTAATAGAATATAATTAAAATGCAAAAGTTAATAGCACATTAAAGTTTAATAGTTTTCTTTGAGACAGAGACAGTCGCTGCTCTCTTTTGCTCCTCAGACTGGTCTTCGTAGTCTTCAGGTTGCTAAAATCTGATACTCTCCCAAGTCCATTCTCATGAACAATTCTACATCCCAATTGTGGGTTGGGGGGGTCTCCTGTAAGTCATGGTCATTCTGTGTTCATGCTGTCTCCATTTCCAAAAACCCTCCAAAATCTCTAGATGTATTTAAATCTTCCCCAACACACTTGGTCCAACATGTTGCTTCTGTTTTCATTGTCTGTCACCATGCCTAGGGCACAGCAAACAAGAGTAGTGGATTGATAACAAGTGTTAGTTGATGAACATGAAAAAGATGACATAGGCCGGGCCCAGTGGCTCATGCCTGTTATCCCAGCACTTTGGGAGGCTGAGGTGGGCGGATCACGTGACATCAGGAGTTTGAGACCAGCCTGACCAACATGGTGAAACCCCGTCTCTACTAAAAATACAAAAATTAGCCAGGCATCGTGGCACGTGTCTGTAATCCCAGCTACTCTGGAGGCTGAGGCAGGAGAATTGCTGGAACCTGGGAGATGGAGATTGCAGTGAGCCAAGATCATGCCACTGCACTCCAGCCTGGGTGACAAGAACAAAACTCTGTCTCAAAAAAAAAAATTTATATATATATATAATTATGTAAAAATTACATATATATATAAAATTATGCTATGTAGTTCTATTAATGCATGATATTATAAAAATACAGTTGTAAACAGGTTACATTTACTCTAATTCTAGGCCACAGACTATTCAGTTAGTCCTAAAAATTCATGCAACATAGCAAGGCATTGTAGCACATCCCTGTAGTCCCAGTAGTCCCAGGGAGGCTGAGGATCACTTGAGCCCAAGAGTTTGAGGTCAGCCTGGGTAACAAAGCCAGACCTAGTGTCTTCGAAAAAAAAAAAAATACAAAATTCATGCAACATTACTTGACACTAGGAAGACAAAGTAAGTATGAAGATGGAGTTATATGAATGGGTCACTGCCACTTAAAAAAAACCCCTCAAAAATACATCAACTATTAATGCGTTGTCATGCATATAAGGAAGACAGAATAATGTCTTATGTATCATGACTCCATTAACCTCTATAAAGAAGCTGAATATCTACATTTTAAAATTGTAGACTAATGGAGATATTATTTTGTTTATATTAACTCTCTACCTAGGCTTTTCCATTGTAAAGATGCTATATTTATCTAGATCCATCCTCCCCATACACACAGCACTGTTTTTCTTTCACATTGAAAAATTATGGCCAGGCACCCTGGCTCATGCCTGTAATCCTAATAGTTTGGGAGGCCAAGGCAGGCAGATCACTTGAGGCCAGGAGTTGGAGACCAGCCTGGCCAACAAGGTGAAACCCCATCACTACTAAAAATGCAAAAATTAGCTGAGCTTGGTGGCATGTGCCTGTAATCTCAGCTACTCAGGAGGCTGAGGCAGGAGAATTGCTTGAACCCAGGAGGCAAAGGTTGCAGTGAGCCGAGATTGCACCACTGCACCCCCAACCTGGGTGATAGAGTGAGATTCCGTCTCAAAAAAAAAAAAAAAAAAACAAAAAAAAAAAAAAACCTATTACATAATAAACTGATTTGCAAATCTCTTGACTGTTTTTTTTTTTTTTTTTTTTTTTTTTTTTTGAGACAGAGTCTCACTGTGTTTCCCAGGCCGTGCAGTGACATGGCTGGGCTCACTGCAACCTTCGCCTCCCAGGTTCAAGTGATTCTCCAGCGTCAGCCTCCCTAGTAGCTGGGATTACAGGCACCTGCCACCATGCCCAGCTAATTTTTGTATTTTCACTAGAGATGGGGTTTTGCCATGTTGGCCAGGCTGGTCTCGAACTCCTGACATCAGGTGATCTGCCTGCCTCTGCCTCCCAAAGTGCTGGGATTATAGGCGTGAGCCACCGTGCCCAGCCTTCTGACTAGTTTTCAATACAAGATAGCTAGATTTTTATATCTGCTTCTGCATTGATCATGTAATCTCTGTAAAAAGCTACCATTCACTCATGAAAGAGAGTAAAAAGGATAAATGACCTCTTCTTACTGCGATCATGAAAATTGTTTTGACCTTTCCCCTTCTCCCCACACATATCCCAAAGGGTCTCCAGGGCCCCCAACGGTCCCAGGACCATATTTTGGGAACTGCTGAGTAGATCATGGCATTCAAGCCAAGGTAAAGAGTTTATGTTTTATCGTAACAGCAATAGGAAGCCATTAGAAGAGTTCAGGTCTGTGACAAGATCTGTTTTAGGCTTTTAAATCAGCACTTTGGATACTACATGATGAATGGACTGAAGGGGTTAAAAGCAGAAGCAGAAAGAATAGTTAGGAGGCAGATGAAGCAGTCCAGGTGAGAGATGACAGTGGCTAAATTCTAGCAGTAGAGATGGGAGACATGACATACTGTGACATATTTAAGAGCTGGACTGTCAGGATTTACAGCTATATTTCTTTCTTTTCTTTTTTTTTGAGATGGAGTCTCACTCTGTTGCCCAGGCTGGAGTGCAGTGGCACGACCTCGGCTCACTGCAACCTCCACCTCTTGGGTTGGAGCAATTCTCCTGCCTCAGCCTCCCGAGTAGCTGGACTACAGGCGCCTGCCACCACACCTGGCTCATTTTTATGTTTTTAGTGGAGACAGGGTTTCACTGTGTTAGCCGGAATTGTCTCGATCTCTTGACCTCGTGATCCTCCTGCCTCAGCCTCCCAAAGTGCTGAGATTACAGGTGTGAGCCACCGCGCCCGGCCTACTGCTAGATTTCTTCTAGAAGGTTCTGTGTTCCAGAGACATTTAGCACAGATGTATCAAATGCTGGAACCCAAGAGACCTGGCTTTTTGATCGTAGGAAAGCCATTAACTAGCTGTGTGAGAAATTGGTAGCGTTTTTCCCTGTCTCCAGAAAAAAAACGTGAGGGTTATATTTGGCCAAGAAGACTAAAGTTAGTTGATTCTCCATCAGTCTCAGATACTCTGAGTTCTCTGAATTTGGCTGCATATGTGTGGCCCGGGCAGTAATGTGACACACCTTTGAGTGGGTGGGATTCAGTCGATTTTGATTGTGGTAGGGGTGGCTTCCATACAAAGGCAAGATGCTAATCAAATTTAATTTAAGTCTTTTCTGTTCATGTGAGAAATACTAAGTTGGTGGAGACCTGAAACAGATGGTGTGCAGTTGGAGTAGATAACTATATTATTCTAAATAAATATTTGCTGGAGCTGGGAAGCAACAATCCATATTTCACTTTTCCCTATTTACATTTTCAGGTCAACTGTGTTGCTACTCGTTTTAACTTGCATTAAGGTTATCAACAGAGTTGGCAATTACAATATATCTTTAAATGTTGAAATAATTAGCATTGGAAGAGACCCTCAGCACATAGTGGTGTAATGATTCTTAATGCATTTCTGGTGGATAGCTGTCTAATAATATCTTATACTTGAAAAATCTTTTTTTTTTTTTTTGAGTCGGAGTCTCACTTTGTCACCCAGGCTGGAGTGCAGTGGCCCAATCCCGGCTCACTGCAACCTCTGCCTCCTGGGTTCATGTGATTCTCCAGCCTCAGCCTCCTCAGTAGCTGGGACTACAGGCGCACACCACCACGCCCAGCTAATTTTTGTATTTTTAGTAGAGATGGGGTTTCACCACGTTGGCCAGGATGGTCTCGATCTCTTGACCTTGTGATCCGCCCACCTCAGCCTCCCAAAGTGCTGGGATTACAGGCATGAGCCACTGCGCCTAGCTGAAAAATCTTATACAGTACTTGTTTTTTAATTTTTATTTTTTTAATTAATTTTTTTTTTTTTTTTTTTTTTGAGAGCGGGCTTTTCTCTGTCACCCAGGCTGGAGTGCAGTGGCACAATCTCGGCTCACTACAACCTCTGCCTCCCAGGCTCAAGCAATCCTCCCGAGGAGCTGGGACTATAGGTGTACACCACCACTCCCAGCTAAATTTTTGTATGTTTTGTAGAGATCAGGTTTTGCCATGTTGGCCAGACTGGTCTCGTACTCCTGAACTTACTTGATCCACCTGCCTCAGCCTCCCAAAGTGCTGGGATTACAGACGCGAACCACCATGCCTGGCCTACAGCACTTTTTAATCTGTTACTTTATTTGCCTTTTAACACCTCCCTTCCTCTATTTTACCGATGAAGAAACCAAGGCTCTGGCGTGACTTGTCCAGGGTTCCACAGTAGCTGATAAATTGGCAGAAAAATCAGGATTCACAGTCACAGTTTCATGACCAGTTTTCTTTCTTCCACAATAGCCTGCCTTCGACTATTCAAGAATATAAATCTCTAGCTGGTCTGGAATTTGGCTGTTTTGCCAAACTGACCTTTTCATCTCATCTTTTGCTGCATACAGCTTTTTACATTTATTGTATATTCTGTTTCAGCTAAGAGATGGTCTTAAATTGAGGGAGTAATGAAAATTTTATATTAACTCTTTTCTGGCTTAAGCTACTATAGCCACTGTATCTGTCTCAGTTAAGTTCTGGGGCGAGATCTGTGTGCAGTCTCTTAAATGTTAATATATCCTTTGTTACACATAATATACTTGTTCTCACCTTCATTGTACCTGTATTCTTAATGATACTTTGATGAAAGCAACTTTTCAAATAAGTAGGTTTAAAAAGGCATTTTATTAATCATTGGTCTAATCATTTTAATAACCTAAACAGCTAGCATGTATTCCTGTGTTCTTTGTATATTTAGTCTTGAAATTCACAGTGCTTACAGCCTGGTAGATTATACTCTTTACTTGGCTTCTGGTTTTTCCCCTTATTTCCTTGGCTTTTCTTTTTCAGTCTCCTTTTTTAGTTTCTTGTCTTTCGTGATCTCTAAGAATTGAAATACCTGGAGATCTGTACCCACTTCCTCTAAGATACCTGTTCTTAGGCTTTCCGTAGAATCTATATGCCATTAATTGAAAATATTTCATCACAACCTCAGACTTTCCTACCCCAGGCCTCAGCTCCACACTTTTATATCCAGCTGCTTATCCAGAATTTCTATTAGAATATCTACTGAGCATTTTAAAGGTAATCCTGATCTTCAGTTGCTCTTCCCCTGTTTTCCTTTACCAGTTCCTTCTTCTCAGTAAATGGTAACTTCATCCTTCCAGTTGCTTAGGCCAAAAACCTCAAAATTGTTTCTTGACCTCTGTTTTTTTTTTTTCTTTCTTTTTTCCAGTCTCACTCTGTCAACCAGGCCAGAGTACAGTGGCACAATCACAGCTCACTGCAGCCTGAAACTCTGGGACTGAAGGAATCCTCCTGTCTGAGCCTCCAAAGCATCTGGAATTATAGGCAAGCACTCTCAAACCTGGCTAATTTTTTTTTAGTTTTGATTTTGTGGAGTCGGGGTCTTGCCATCTTGTCCAGGCTGGTCCCAAACTCTGGATTCAAGCCATCCTCCCACCCTCAGCCTCACAAAGTGCTGGGATTAGAGATGTGAGCCACTGTACCTGGCCTTTTGACCTCTATTTTGTATTTATTTTTGATTTATTTACTGCTGTCACCTCAGTAGTAGGAGACTTAGTAGTTACTCGAATATTTTTGAATAAATAGATGAGAAAATTCTAAGATTCAATTTAGGAAAAGTTACTCAAATTCCTTATTTAACTGCATTCCACTAACCGGGGGTTATGTTAAGACAGGGGTCTCCAACCCCCAGGCTGCATACCGGTATGGATCTGTGACCTGTTAGGAACCGTGTGGCACAGCAAGTGGTGAGCCAGCGCATTACTGCCTGACCTCTGCCTCCTGCCAGATCAGCCATGGCATTAGATTCTCATTAGGAGTGCAATCCCTGTTGTTAACTGGACATGCGAGGGATCTAGGTTGTGCACTCCTTATGAGAATCTAATGCCTGATGATCTGAGGTGGAACAGTTTGATCCTGAAACCACTCCCTACCCCACCCCCAGTTAGTGGAGTGCAATGGCACGATCTCAGCTCACTGCGACCTCCTTTTGTAGTTCTTCGGTAGGTACATGGCCTCCCAAGTAGCTGGGACCACAAGTGCATGCCACTGTGCCCAGCTAATTCTTTTATTTTTTTGAAAAGACAGGGTCTCATATCGGGGCATCTGCCCCGATATTCACGTAGGTTCTTTTCTATTTTCCTTAAGCATCAGCCAGCTTGAGAAATAAAGGGACAGAGTCCAAAAGAGAGAAATTTTAAAGCTGTGCGTCTGGGGGAGACATCACATGTCGGTAGGTTCCGTGATGCCCCACAAGCCGCAAAAACCAAGTTTTTATTAGGGAATTTCAAAAGGGGAGGGAGTGTGCGAATAGGTGTGGGTCACAGACATCAAGTACTTTACAAGGTAATAGAATATCACAAGGCAAGTGGAGGCAGGGCGAGATCACAGGACCACAGGATGGGGCAAAATTAAAATTGCTAATGAAGTTTCGGGCACCATTGTCATTGATAACATCTTATCAGGAGACAGGGTTTTGAGATAAACCGGTCTGACCAAAATTTATTAGGCGGGAATTTCCTCTTCCTAATAAGCCTGGGAGCACTATGGGAGACTAGGGTCTATTTCACCCCTGCAGTCTCTACCAGAAGAGACAGGCGCACCTGGCGGGGGGGCTGTTTATAAGCCTATACCTCCAGGCGCGTATTCTCTTTCCCAGGGATGTTCCATGCTGAGAAAAAGAATTCAGCAATATTTCTCCCGTTTGTTTTTGAAAGAAGAGAAATATGGCTCTGTTCCGCCCAGCTCACTGGCAGTCAGAGTTTAAGGTTATCTCTCTTATTCCCTGAACAATTGTTGTTATCCTATTCTTTTTTCAAGGTGCCCACATTTCATATTGCTCAAACACACATGCTGTACAATTTGTGCAGTTAATGCAATTATTACAGGGTCCTGAGGCGATATACATCCTCCTCAGCTGACAGGATTAAGAGATTAAAGACAGGCATAGGAAATCACAAGGGTATTGATTGGGGAAGTGATAAGTGTCCATGAAATCTTTACAATTTATGTTTAGAGATTGCAGTAAAGACAGGCATAAGAAATTATAAAAGTATTAATTTGGGGAACTAATAAATGTCCATGAAATCTTCACAATCCACGTTCTTCTGCCATGGCTTCAGCCAGTCTCTCCGTTTGGGGTCCCTGACTTCCCGCAACAGTCTCACTTCATTGCCCAGGCTGATTTTCCAGCTTTTTAATCAGTTATAGCAGAAGTCAGTAAACTGTGGCCTACTGTCGGCCAGGCATGGTGGCTCACGCCTGTAATGCCAGCACTTTGGGAGGCCGAGGCGGGTGGATTGCCCGAGCTCAGGAGTTCGAGACCAGCCTGGGCAGCAGGGTGAAACTCCGTCTCTACTAAAATACGAAAAAATTAGCTGGGCTCAGTGGCATGTGCCTGTAGTCTCAGCTGCTTGGGAAGCTGAGGCAGGAGAATTGCTTGAACCTGGGAGGCAGAGGTTGCAGTGAACAGAGATGTCGCCACTGCATTCCAGCCTGGGTGACAGTGAGACTCAGTCTCAAAAAAAAAAAAACTGTGGCCCACTATCCATTTTTGTGAATAAAGATTGATTAGCACACAGCCAAGCCCATTTATTTGTATATTGTCTATAGTGTGCTACAACAGAGCAAAAAAAATGTTTACTGTCTTGCCTTTGGCAGGAAAAGTGTCCTGATTCCTGAGCTATAATAATGATAAATTAATTTTCCAGTATATGTATAAACATGGAATGTAAAAAATTTATTTTTTCTATCAGTGTTAGTACGTGTTAAAATATTAATTTTGTTTTAATTGTGTTCAATCTTCTGTCTTCAAAGGTCCTTATAAAATACTTTCTGGTAATTTCCCTCTTTTTTTTTTTTTTGAGACGGAGCCTTACTCTGTTGCCCAGGCTGGAGTGCAATGAATGGCATGATCTTGGCTCACTGCAACCTCCACTTCCCAGGTTCAAGTGATTCTTCTGCCAGCCACAGCCTCCCGAGTAGCTGGGTTTACAGGTGCCCACCACCATGCCTGGCTAATTTTTTGTATTTTTAGTAGAAATGGGGTTTCACCATGTTGGCCAGGCTGGTCTTGAACTCCTGACCTCGGGTGATCCACCCACCTCAACCTCCCAAAGTGCTGGGATTACAGGCGTGAGCCACTGTCCCCAGCCTCTGGTAATTTCTTTTCTTTGAGTCCTTATATCTCCATTTTTGTTGAATGATAAATTGTTTGTCATTATAAATGGTTGTTCCTGGCCATCTCGGCATATGAAGCCTGCATGTTATTAGGAAGTTGGATGTGTTGTCAGATTTGTGGCAGAGTTACAAAGATGGTAAATGCTCATCCTTAAGCATGTACTATGTCCATAATCAGTTTAGCCAACTTTATAAGGCTATAAATGTAACAGTAATTTTGATGTTTCTTCCTCCATCTTTAGCAAGTTAGAATTATCACTTTTGGGAAGTGTGTGTGTGTGTGTGTGTGTGTGTGTGTGTGTGTGTTTGAAAGTCGTGTGTGTGTGTGTGTGTGTGTGTGTGTGTGTGTGATGGAATCTTGCTGTTGTCCAGGCTGGAGTGCAGTGGCACCATCTCAACTCACTGCAACCTCCACCTCCTGGGTTCAAGCAGTTCTTCTGCCTCAGCCTCCTTAGTAGCTGGGATTACAGACACCCGCCACCATGCCCAGCTAATTTTTGTTTAGTAGAGACGGGGTTTCACCATGTTGGCCAGGCTCGTCTTGAACTCCTGACCTCAGGTGATCCACCTGCCTTGGCCTCCCAACGTGCTGGGATTACAGGTATGAGCCACTGCACCCAGCCTGGAAATTCTTACCATATGACAATTACACATTCAGAACATTTACCTATCCTTGGCAGTGATTGAAGAGAGACTATGGTCCAGGAAATCTTTTTCCTTCAGCTGTAATACCGCCTTTTGGGGCACTATTCAAACTATATCCCATGTGCTACCTGGAGAGCCCATGTAGCCTTTCCAGCAAACACGTTAACATTGTATTAAGACTTGCCTGGCCGTCATACATGGTAATGTTCCTATTTCTTTATTTTCCCAGTACTGTATGTCTGTCTTTCCCATAAGTGAGGTCCCTCCCTACCTGCATCTCTGAACTTCCCTAAGGCCTGGCAAATCCAGGACAGTCAAGTAGATTGGGATCTGGATCCTCAAAATTCAGGACCAAATTATTGGAAGTAATCCAATTGTTCATTGACAAGGGATTGTTTAAATGAACTATGGTACCTCTTCAAAGTGTATTATCATACTGTTTTTTAAAATTGTGGAATTAAGAATTCCAGGACATATTGTGATATTATAAAACATAGAACCAAAAAAAAGGAACATTGTGATTTGTATGTGGTATAGATTAGTTGTCTATTCCTGCATAACAAACCATGTCAGAACTTCATGGCCTAAAATGATAAGCCTCCCCGCTCCCTTCTGTTAGTCTGATCCGCCCACCTCAGTCTCCCAAAGTCTTGGTATTACAGGCAGGAGCCACCACGCCCAGCCTGAGAGTCTGATTTTTGTTTTTTGTGGGGTTTTTGTTGTTGTTGTTGTTTTGGTTTTGTTTTTCTTTGTTTGTTTTTAGACAGAGTCTCGCTCTGTCACCCAGACTGGAGTGCAGTGGCGTGGTCTCAGCTCATTGCAACCTCCGCCTCTTGTGTTCAAGTGGTTCTCCTGCCTCAGCCTCCTGAGTAGCTGGGGTTACAGATGTGTGCCACCACGCCCAACTCATTTTTGTATTTTTAGTAGAGACAGGGTTTCACCCTGTTGGCCAGGCTGATCTTGAACTCCTGGCCTCAGGTGATCGCCTGCCTCAGCCTCCCAAAGCGCTGGGATTACAGGCGTGAGCCACCGCGCTCATCCTGGAGTCTGATTTTTTTTATAAAACAATGGATTTAATGGCTTCCTTGGCCAGCTTCTTTGGAATGATCAGTGTTCCTGTCATTATAGGAAAGATCTCTATATGGATCTTTATAGATAGATCTAATATAGAAAGATCTATATTCTGCACATTTTCTCAGTCACGATAAACAGGAACACTTGACCAAATCTTCTACCCCACACAGCATAGATAACATCTCAAACTCGGTAAACTGTTATTCTAATAGATTTTTTAAATTTTTATTTTATTTATTTATTTATTTATTTTATTTTTATTTTTGAGACAGAGTCTCACCCTGTCACTCAGGCTGGAGCACATTGGTGTGATCACAGCTCACTGCAGCCTCGACCTCCTGGACTCAGGTGATCCTCCCACCCCAGCTTCATGAGTAGCTGGGACCACAGGCATGCACCACCACATCCAGCTAATTTTTTTGTTGTTTTTGGAGAGATGAGGTCTCCCTGTGTTGCCCAGCCTGTTCTCAAACTCTGGGCTCATCCTCGTGTCTAGCAATTCTCCTGTCTCAAGGTGGTTTGGATTACAGGCATGTGCCATCATGCCCAACCATAATTCTAATATATTTTAAAATATGATTCAAGTAAAACGTGAGAGTATCTGCTGTATACCCACCATTGTTATATCCATTATGATACCCTTCATATAACTCTATGTTGAATTATCCCCAGGGACAGATAAAGAAAACCACTGTCACACAACTAGTGAGTGATGGAACATTCTTCACATCAGGCTCACCGTTTGCCTCAACGTGCTTTCTCCTTGAGACCTAAATTTTTCTTCTTTCCAGTTGCTTGGGAGTAGCCTTTCCCTTCAGATAACCTCATTATTTTCTTATCTCATATTTACACCTCTGCTCTTTGCCAGTCTCTAATTAAAAAAAAAAAAAAACTCAAAAGCAATTTATAATGATTTGTAAATGCCCTTGATTGTGGGCAGTTTATCATGGAAGATTCTTCTCAAGTAGCACGTTTCTGGGATGTCAGTCAGTAATACAGTGGTTCCCCCTTACCCACATGGAATATGACGTTCCAAGACCTCCGGTGGATGCCTGAAACCATGGGAAGTATTGAACCCCACATACATTCCTTTTGGACTGTAACTGAGCCTATGAGATGCAACAGCAAAACGAGCACAAATGTCTTTTTCCTTCTTACAGTAGATGTCAGCAACCTCAGCATAGGAATTTTTTCTTTCCTTATGAAGTCAAGAACTTCCACCTTTTCACTTAGTACTTTACAGCTTCACTTTGGTGTATCCAAATTGCCAGCATCACTCCTCTTTTACTTTGGGGCCATTATTAAGTAATATCAGGGTTACTTGACCACAAGCACTGCAAAACCATGACAGTTCATCTGATGGTAACCAAGATGGCTACTAAGTGACTTATGGTCGGATAGTGTATACTCCGGACAAAGGGATGATTCACATCCCAGGTGGGATGGTGTGGGATTTCATCACACTATTCAATATGGTGCTCAATTTAAAACTTATGAATTGTTTATTTCTGAAATTTTCCATTTAATATTTTTGGACCTTGGTTGACTGTAGGTAACTGAAACCGTGGAAACTGAAACTGCAGATAAGAGGAAGACTGCTGGGTGTTCAATGTTGCTTTCCTGTGGAGCTACAGAATAGTTCTACTCTTTAGTTTCATCTTTGATTCTTTAAATTCCTATGTAGGAAAAAATATCACTGCCATCACACAGAGAACTGTTTATTACTTTATTCTTTCATCTGTTTTCTGTTTTCAGGATATCATTAGCAAATTGCACACAGTGAAGAAATTATTCAGACATACTTTTTCATTTTGACTCATCAAGTTCTTTGGCTTCCCATGGTTTAGGTGTTGAACCATAAGTCATTTTGGAAATACATGCGGTCATATCTGGGTTTTGTTTTTTAATATATACACACATATATAGGCATACATGCATTTATTTTAATACATATATACAAATATATTCAGAATAATCAAAACACAAACTCATAGGGTGACTAAATTGTCAGTTACTTTGAATTTAAAATTGAGTTTAAAATAATCAAAACACAAACTCATAGGGTGACTAAATTGTCAGTTACTTTGAATTTAAAATTTAATTAGACCTTATGACAAAACCAAGGGTTATTTTGACTTCCTGGGACTAAATCGTTATGGCTGTTTGATATGCTAAGCAATGGTGTTTATGGACTCAAGCCACAATTGAGGGAAAAGGATTTCTTCTTCTTCAACTCTATTTAAGGTTCTCCAAGATTGAAGAGAGTTCAATATATGGTTGATTCTTTAATGGGATCCAGCTAGAATGTAGCACATAAATCATTTTCATAAAAATTCAAAAAGGAAGTTACCATAACTAGGATGACATAAAGGCATGTCATAGCCTTCTTCCTACAGGGACTTACTATAATCCTGTGACCCCAAGCAGAGGGTTAAAATGCCTACTTTGGAACATACCCTTTCCCATCATCTGAGCAACTGCTGAATTTGTCACCTTGTAAACCACTTGGATAGATCTCACTCCATGAAGGGCATTCATGCCACCCAGCTTCCAACAAAAATACCACTTTACATTGTGCTTGGTGATTTTGCAGCTATTAATTCTTGGATCATTCCATACATTATCTCTGAGGTTCCATGGATAAATCGTTGATAGTATTACCCATTTTCCACAGAAAACAGATGTTAATGTTAACTTGGTCAAGGTCACATACCTAGTTAATAGTATGTCCAGAATTTGACACCAGGATTTCTGTCTTCTAATCATCATTCCTGTTTATTAAGCACCGTCTTTATACCTTGCAGTGATTTAGGCATCATCTTTAATCATTACCTGTTTCCTGACAGGTAGATCTTACTGTCATTCATTTTACATATGTTGAAAATGAGGCCTAGAAAGGTGAAATGAATTGGTGAAATTCACTTGCATTGTAACAGAATGAGAATTCACACCGAATATCTCAGTCTTCATACCTGTGTTTTTTCTGCTTCATTCACTTGAAACATGAAGAAAACACTAGTGTTGTAGGTTTTGGGTGATGAAATGAAAAGTATCAATCTGTAAACAGTTTTCTAGCGGCTGGGTTTGGCCCACTATCAAAGCTTTTGGTTGGTAAGAGCACAGAGTTCAGCGTTCTGCAGTTGGGCTGCTCTAACTTTTTTCTTCTGCCAAGTGCTGACTGTTAAAACTCATCTCACTGCTAAGCCTTCCTCAAGTCTTTGGCACCCTTGCTATAGAGCCAGGTGGTCTGAAGAAAAGCTCCCTCTAGGTTGTTGCACACTGTACACAACACATTACAGTGCGAGACAACTGTCAGTTCCTTCCTTTCCTTCTCCCCTACCCTTCCAGAAAGCTGGGCCCCAGATGGAAGAGCTGGAAATGTGTCAACTGTTCTCTGAAGGGCATTGAGAAAATACTGTCAGGAAGAAAAGGCAAGCGCAACAGCTCATTAGTCCACTAATCAGACAGGACAACCATCAATTTCAGAACGAAAATGTCCTGAACAGAGAGATGGGAAGGGCTGGCAGAGTGTTGCCCACATGGTTCTGAGAACTGTACATTTTTGTCAGGGGATTTGTAACTTGGGGGCATTGCTTTCTTGATTGACTTTATTATATCCCTTTCCCAAGTGTGGCCACTGCAAACTGAAGCATAAAAATGGTATTTGGAGATACTTTTCTCCAAATACCATTGTGTCCCATCAATGCACAAAAATGTTCCTTGTTGCCAGGATTGTGAATACTCTTGTATGTATTGTCTTTATAGCTGTGCTCTCACAGAAAGAAAACTTGGACTTAACCTTCTTATTTGGGCCTTTGCTCCCCATTTTTTGCACTTTAATTTGAATTCAGCAGTTATTGGAGAATGAATGCCCGGTACTTAAGTGAAAAGCTAGGAACATAGCTCAATTTAAAGGTGATTATGGTAACCCTGGTCGTATTATTAACTAAGTATGTAACAAGTTCTCTTTGATAGGGAAAAATAACTTGTTAGATATATTAGAATATTACTCATTGGTATCAAGTCTGAGTGCTATTAGCTCAGACCTACCTAATTGCAGCATCGTGAAGTTTATCTAATTTATCTTTCTGGAATTTTGTTGCCATTTAATATTATCAAACAGCTGCCTATTATTAATTGTTCCCATAGATGAAGTAGCCTCTGCTTCATGTAGAATCAGCTCTACTTTTTGTCTTTTTGAACAATATATAGCATGAATGACATTTACATGTTTGAGGTCAGAGAGGTTGACTCCCTCTTTTTTCCTACTTGATGTAGTTGATATGTATATATATAATTTAGTACATCATTATTAATGGTGATTTTTTTTTTTTTTTAAGACAGAGTCTTGCTCTGTCACCCAGGCTACAGTGCAGTGGCATGATCTTAGCTCACTGCAACCTCCGCCTCCCAGGTTCAAGCGATTCTCCTGCCTCAGCCTCCCGAGTAACTGGGACTACAGGTGCCCACCACCACACCCAGCTAATTTTTGTATTTTTAGTAGAGACAGGGTTTCACCATGTTGGCCAGGCTGATCTCAAACTCCTGACCTTAGGTGATCCACCCGCCTCTGCCTCCCAAAGTGCTAGGATTACAGGCATGAGCCACCGTGCCCAGCGTATTAATATTGATTTATATACAACTGATTGATTTTATTTTCATGTCATGCAGTTGAGGCCTAAGTCTAGATAGTTCCCATATTAGCTTTTTTCCCCCCTAATAATTTAATTCGTTTATAAGGAGAAGTTAAAAAAATGCATTTGAGGTAAGCTGTATTTGTAACCTGGTTTCTTCCTTTCTCAGCCACTATCTAGAGACTGCTAACTTTCAGTTCACGTCACCTCTTGACCTTGTTTCCTCATTTTAGTTCCTAGGGTTGGAGTAACACAGTACCACAAACTGAGTGGCTTAAGACAATAGAAATTTATTCTCAGTTCAGAAAGCCAGAGGCCCAAAATTGAGGTATCAGCAAGGTTGATTCCTTCCCAGGGTTTCAGAGGACAAATGTGTCCCCATCTCCCTCCTGGCTTGCTGGTTGCTGTCACTCCTTGGCACTCCTCGGTGTATAGATGTGTCACTCTAGTCCCTGCCTCTGTCGCCACTTGGCGTGACTGTCCTCACATCGGCTTCCCTCTATGTATGTCTCTGTGTCTGTGTCTTATCCCTTCTTTAAGGGCACCATTCAGATTGGATTTAGAGCCCACCCAGACAATCTAGGATGATCTCCTCCTCTCTAGATTTTTAACTTAATGATATCTTCAAAGACCCTTTTGCCAAATCAGGTAACATTCACGGTTCCAGATGTTAGGACGTGGACATATCTTTTAGGGGGTCGCTATTCAGCCTATTATACCAAGCAGTCCTCTAGGGAAATATGTTGGTATTTCAAATTGTTGTCTGTTTTTGCAACCTTTTAGAAAACCCTAACCTTCATTTCTCTGATTCTCTGCAGTTGGTCCTGAGAAAAGGGTGCCAGCAATGCCTGGATCGCCTGTGGAAGTGAAGATACAGTCCAGATCCTCACCTCCCACCATGCCACCCCTCCCACCAATAAATCCTGGAGGACCGAGGCCAGTGTCCTTCACTCCTACTGCATGTGAGACCTCTTAGTTACTTATGTTTGTAGTTCAGAGTGACATTTGGATCTAAGCGACTGACTCGCATGAAGCCTTCCACATGTATTATTCAGTGCTTTCAAAGTGCTATTGAAAATATAGACACAGATATATATTTCTGGTTGTTTCTTTTATAAATTACTTATACCCTCTGAGAATAATACTTAGCTTATTTGGATATTTAGTTGTTTAAATATTTTGTTTTCATATTCTTTGGCTAGTAACTATTTTTATTTCTTTGACTCTAACAATAATGAATTTAAATTATTATATTACCTTACGGGATTCAAAGTAAGTTTTCTAAAATTATAGAATTAATTCTAAAAATGTTCCAGTGCTGTCATGGTAAGACTTTTTACAAAAGAGAATATTGTTGTATTAGTTTACTAGGGCTGCCATAATGAAATACCACAGACTGGATGGTTTAAACAATTTATTTTTATTAACTTTTTCACAGTTCTGGAGGCAAGAATGTAAAGATCAAGGTATTGGCAGGTTTGGTTTTACCTGGGCCTTGTAGATGGTTGCCTTCTTGCCATATCCTCACATGGTCTTTCCTCCATTTGTGTGCGTCCCTGGTGTCTCTTCCCCTGCCTTTAAGGATAATAATCATATTGGATTAGGGACTACTCGTAATACCTCTTTAACCTTAACGAACTCTTCAAAGTATCTCCAAATATAGTCATATTCTGAGGTACAAGGGGGTAAGACTTCAATGTATGAATTTGGCCAAGGCTCAGGCAGAATTCACTCCATAACCATTATGTTAGCTAATAATATAGGTAACAATATATTCAACTTCACTAACCATCAAGGAAATGCAAACTAACACCCAATACAGTACCATTATACACCCACCAGGATGTTCAAAATGATACCAAGTTTTGGTGAGGATGTATGGAGCAACTTGAACACTCATACAATGCTGGTTGGAGTGTAATTTAGTACATCTTTTGGAAATTGGCAGTTTGCACTAATGTTGAATTTCCACGTGCCCTGTAACTCAACAATTTCAGTCCTATATATCTATAATCACCAAAAGAACCCCAAATAAACTAGTGTACATACATGCACACAAGTGTCTTGATCTTCATTTGAGTTCTACCTTTTCATGCACATGCTGCCGCCCCCAGTTCACTTTGACACTCTGCACATCTTTTGCCTGTAAACCAAAATGTACTGCTATTTTTGGAATGCCCAAAAAGTATCAGAGCACTGAGCTAGATGCTGTATGTATTGTTTAAATGCCATTACACAAGCTTGCACACTGTCCTTGCTCAAAATTTTTTGTTTTGTGTGTTTATTATTTTAAAAGGCAAGAGAAGAGAATGTAGGATGTACAGCTTTAATTGGAAGTTTATTATTTTCCAAAACATTTGAAATTGAGTAGCTGGTAACTGCAGCATTCAGTTTGAGCCAGAGTGAATGAAAAGAAGTGTGATATCCGTTTTCTTAAATTCTAATTCCTATCCCAAAGTTGAACAGCCCTAGACATATATACTATCTTGAAAAGAAACAGATTTAAACCCCAGCCATCAATCAGATTTCAAGATACACCAATAGGTATATGTATATACAAATTCAGCCCTTTTTACTTCCATATTTGGCTGCTTGGCAGTGGTTGTGTTTCATTTCAGAAAATGTGATCATACATTTTTTACTAAAGAGACTACGAAAAAGCCTTTCTATACATCAGAGTAGCTAAAAGCATGGTAATGTGTTATTTTTATTGGTTCCTTCAAAAGGGAGCAACTTTCCAATGGCAATTGATCTTTCTGTGAAAACAAAGAAATGGCGGACTATTGCAACTAATTTTCTGGATTGCTGAGGTTGAGTGTTCAACTTTCCTTTCAGTAGATTTACTAATTTCCTTTAGTGGAAGACACAAGAAAACTCACCCCTTTTCTCAGCCCATTAGTCTTTTATGCAGTGAATCATTCAGCAGCATTTTCCTCAACACTTACCCTTTGCTGAACAAAGCAAAAATATACACTGTATACACAGCTTATAAAGCTTAAAGTATGCACATATGTATTGTGTGTTGTGTTATTAATAAGTGAAAATCTATTAAGGCAACACAAATATAGAAATAAACAAGCATAGGCCAGGCGCAGTGGCTCACACCTATAATCCTAACACTTTGGGAGGCCAAGGAGGACAGATCACTTGAGGTCAGGAGTTCGAGACCAGCCTGGCCAACATGGTGATACTCTGTCTCTACTAAAAATACAAAAAATTATCTGGGTGTGGTGGCACGTGCCTGTAATCCCAGCTACTCGGGAGGCTGAGGAAGGAGAATCGCTTGAACTCAGGAGACGGAGGTTGCAGTGAGCTGAGATCAAACCACTGCACTCCAGCCTGGGCAACAGAACAAGACTTGGTCTCAAAAAAAAAGAAAAGGTAAAATAGTGGAAGCACGCACATAGGCAGCACAGAGATGTAGTGAATCCACTAAGGTTACCTTCAAGTGGAGGAGCAGCAGCAGCATGTGTCAAAGAATGCTCCTTAACAGAGATGATACCTGAACTGTATGGGATGAAGAAGAGCTTGCCAGGTCAAATTTGAATAAGGTGCAGTGTAAGAAGAGGGAACAGAGATGGTTAACTGACTGTGACTGGCTTAGAGGAAGTAGTAGAGAAGTGGAAGATTTTTTATGATTAATAAGTTTGTTTTTGGCAAAATATGATTAAGTGTCTTTTTTCTAAGCTAGGTAAGGATTAAATGATTGGCTCTTTAAACATCGCTTATGTCTTAAATTGTTTCTTATGTTTTTAGATAAAGTTTCACTTTTTTTTTTTTTTTTTTTTGAGACGGAGTCTCGCTCTGTCACCCAGGCTGGAGTGCAGTGGCACGATCTCGGCTCACTGCAAGCTCCGCCTCCCGGGTTCACGCCATTCTCCTGCCTCAGCCTCTCCGAGTAGCTGGGACTACAGGCGCCCGCCACCACGCCCGGCTAATTTTTTTTTTTTTTTTTTTGTATTTTTAGTAGAGACAGGATTTCACCGTGGTCTCGATCTCCTGACCTCGTGATCCACCCGCCTCGGCCTCCCAAAGTGCTGGGATTACAAGCGTGAGCCACCGCACCCGGCCAAGTTTCACTTTTTTAGTTTTTTAAGGCTGGATATGATTAAGTGAAACCAGAATGATACTTAGTTACTAGATAATTTAGATTTTTACTTGATGCCAACAAGAACGTAGCTCAATGACAGGCACGGTGGCTCATGCCTGTAATCCCAGCCTCTGGGAGGCCAAGGCAGGAGGATCACTTGAGCCCAGGAGTTTGAGACCAGCCTGGTCAATATAGTGAGACTCCCTTATCTACAAAAAATTTTTAAAAAATGAAATTAGCTGTGCATGGTGGCATGTGCCTGTAGTCCCACCTACTCAGGAGGCTGAGGTGGGAGGACACCTGAGTCCAGGAGGTCGAGGCTGCAATGGGCCAAGATGGTGCTGCTGCACTCCAGTTTGGATGACAGAATGAGACCCTGCCTCAAAAAACAAACAAAACCATAGCTCTAGGGTTGTTTTCAAAATTAAAATTTTCAAGAAATGACTATTATGAACTAAATAGGAAAACCGTAATTAATCACATGTATTATAATTTGAGCAAAAATGTAGGATGGGAGTGTCCTGCATCGAATCAGGAAGATGCTTTATTGAACGACCAAGGGTTTGGCAATATTAATCTAGCACTGTTAAAACAGAGAGTAACTGGCTCTAACGGACATGAGTATTCTGGATGGCCAAAGAGATAGGTACCTTATTGCAGGAATAAGTCATTAAATCAGTAGGCCTAAAAAATATCCCTCATATTACCGTAACTCTTTTTTCTGGTGTCTTGCTCACATGCTACCTTCTGATTGACTGCTTAGTGTTGTGGGGACCTTGAAATTGGGAAGGAGATGCGATGTAAAAGATGGGCATGAGTATCCCATCACTGGAAAGATCTATTGGCCCAGACCCATCTCAAGCACTACCTGTTGCAGGAAGTCTTTCTTAAAACTACCCACCCCTGCCCATGGCACCTGTAGAGTTACATTTCCCTTCTTATTGCTCTGGGAGCACTCTGCTTTCTTTTTAACACTCCAGTGTTACTCTGTTACCATTTTTATCTGACAGCAATCTCATTGAGGACAGAACGAGTTTTGCATACTTTTATAATATGTGCTTTACAAAATTCAAATGAACAAACGAAGGAAAACACAAACAAGAAAAAATGAACAAAGGTTCCCTTGTTTTGCACGTAACCTGAGTCTTTCATTTTGGCTTTCTTTTAGTAAGCAATGGAATCAACCATTCTCCTCCTACCCTGAATGGTGCCCCATCACCGCCACAGAGATTCAGCAATGGTCCTGCCTCCTCCACATCATCTGCACTCACAAATCAGCAGTTGCCAGCCACTTGTGGTGCTCGACAACTCAGCAAGTTGAAACGCTTTCTTACCACTCTGCAACAGTTTGGCAATGACATCTCCCCTGAGATTGGGGAGAAGGTGCGGACTCTTGTTCTTGCACTGGTGGTAAGTACAGCCTCACTGTTGTTCTCAGCTGCCTAAGTATGTGGCTCAGGTCCAAAGTGAGCAGAGAAGTTCTAGATATTTCTGCTCATTTTCAAACCCATAGTAATATGGCAAATGCTACAGACTAGACTAGTTATTGAATAACTTGTATAAAACTGTTTAAATATAGGTTTCTTTTCTTTTCTTTCTTTTTTTTGAGACAGGGTCTTACTCTGTCACCCAGCCTGGAATACGATGGTGCGAACACAGCTCACTTCAGCCTTGACCTTCCAGGTTTAAGCAGTTCTCTTGCCACAGCCTCCTGAGTAGTTGGGACTACATGAGCGTGCTGCCATGCCCAGCTAATTTTTTTAATTTTGTAGAGATGGGATCTCTCTATCTTGTTCAGGCTGGTCTCAAACTCCTACCCTCAAGCAGTGTGCCTGTCTCGGCTTCCCAAAATGCTGGGATTACAAGCATGATGTTTAATTGTAGATTTTATATCAGTGCTTATCAAAGAAACAGTCGATAATGTTTACTTCTTATTTAAGGTGTTGATTTAATTCCAATAAGCAACTTTGGATTTTTCTTAAAACTGGTCTCAACAGGGCCACTGGTGTCCAACCAAGTTAATGCAAGGTTTTGTAATTTAATATATTCAGTGCTTAGTGCATTGTTTCCAAACCAAGGAGAGTAGAGAAGTAGCAAGTTTAATTTTCAAAACAATGATTTCTAAAATTACAAGTTACATGGCCTAAATAAATACTATCAAAATAACTAGTATCAAAGGGATTGCATTGTTCAGCTCCTCGTGCATATAAACTTGCTTAAGAATTTGCAAGGTACACATAATTTTTCTTTCTTTCTATACTGCACGTGGTGAACCTGTGGCATAAAGGAGTGATTTTCTGACATTGACAACTGGGTGGGGTTTTATTCTCAGTGTTTATAAGGGAAGTACTGCCAGTTCCCAATGTTTCTAATTGAATTTACCTCCAGTAAAAGCATTCTGTGCTCCTTTGTGTATGTTAACCCCTTTATATGGGATAAAAAGATGAATCACAGCACTAATCCTTGAAGCTGCAGCTCTCCAAGTGTAAATCTAGGGACCCTGAAGATTCTCCAGGATCCTTTCTGGAGATCCAGAAGGTGAAAACTATTTTCATAATATAGCAGTAGACTAAATGCAAAAGTAGATAGAATACAACTGGCTTGTATTCTGCTAGATATTAAAGAGACTTTCTATTATGCTAGATATTAAAGACTTGCAAAATGATAAAACAGTGCTACTCTTCTTACTGCATTTATTCTGGAAAATACAGATTTTAAAAATCACACCTCAGTCTGTACCAATATAGTTATTTTTTATTTTAATTAAATTCTCAGCTTTAATTTCTGATATGGTAATGTCAATAAATGTAATCCATATAAATTAGAGGAATTCTGAGACCAAACAGTTTAAGAATTATTGCCTTAAAAAATTTCTCAGTCTAAGGCTGGGTGTGGTGGCTCACGCTTGTAATTTGGGAAGCCAAGGTGGGAGGATTGCTTGGATGCAGGAGTTCAAGACCAGCCTGGGTACATAGTGAGACTATCTCTACAAAACGATTTTTTAAAAGTTAGCTGAGTGTGGTGGCACATGCCTGTGGTCCTAGCTACTCAGTAGGCTGAGGTGGGAGGATTCCTTGGGCCCAGGAAAGCTGTGTTTGCACCACTGCACTTCCAGCCTAGGTGACAGAGTGAGACCCTATCTCAAAACATAAATTAAAAAAATTTATCAGTCTATTATGAAAGGAACAACTTTCATACAAGGCAAAATGCAATAAATGACTTTTTCATCGTTTGTGAGGTTTAGTCCTGGTTACGTATGACTGTAGGTTATTTTCATTGCTATATAGTGTCATATTGTAGGAATACACCACAATTTATACCTTTGGGCTATCTGACATTTAAGTCATTTGTAATTTGGGGCAGTTTTGGGGTCTCCAGCATCACCCCCATGTGTGGAGATTTGCCAGAAGGAGTCACAGGACTTGACATACAGTTGTGCTCACAGCTAAGATCTGTTACAGAGGCATAGTAAGGAGACATAGTGAGAGAGACACAGTCTGGAGGAACCCATCTGCAGGTTTCCTTATGCTGTCTGCCTCTCCTGAATGGTAACACAGAGCTCCCTTTCCTTAGCAACAAAAATAACAGCAACATATATGCAGTGTTTCTGTCAAGGGAAGCCTATTACAGACTCAATGCCAAGGTTTTTGTTGGGGCCTGGTCACATAGGCAGTCTTTGCCTAGCACCTGCCAAATTTTACCCTCTTAGAAGGAAAACCCATGTTTAGCATGAACCATACTGTTCGCAGAACCACTCTACACACAGTCACCCTTATCAGTTAGGAGAAGTTTAGTTCTTTTTTGTTTTAAACCTGTTTATTCCTCAAATTTTAGACTACAACAGAAAAATCTTACTGGATCCAGAGTAAGGTTATTGGAGTTAAATGTCAAAATGAGCTTGAACGTAATTGGAAACAAAGCAGACATCAAAATGTTATGATGATTCCAGCAGCAAATTACTTTAAGTATTATCTATTCTTAAAAATAAGACTAAAAGTAAAAATCTCAAAAATTCATTTGTGGTGGGCGGATCACGAGGTCAGGAGATCGAGATCATCCTGGCTCACACGGTGAAACCCTATCACTACTAAAAATACAAAAAATTAGCCGAGCGTGGTGTCGGGCGCCTGTAGTCCCAGCTACTCGGGAGGGAGGCTGAGGCAGGAAAATGGTATGAACCCAGGAGGTGGAGCTTTCAGTGAGCCAAGATCGTGTCACTGCACTCCAGCCTGGGCGACAGAGCAAGACTCCGTCTTAAAAAAAAAAAAAATTCATTTGTAAAAAATTTGAATCTTTTTTTAGTTATGAAAAGTATATGTAGGTGTGTCCAATTATTTCTTTTAAATGGCCACATTTGGGTTACCTTTTTTTCCATAGTAAAATATACATTATAGAATATACCATTTTAACCTCTTTTAAGTACACAGTTCAGTGGTCTTAAGTACATTCATATCGTTTGTCCTGTTCACCATGTGTCCCTGTTCGCCATTGTATATTTAGAGCCTATGAGCACCACAGGGTTAAGGAATTTATACAATTGCTTTTTTTGAATTGTGATGAAATTTACTATATTAACTATTTTTAGGTTTACGGTTTAGTGACAATAAGTATATTCATATTATCATACAACCATCATCACCATCCATCTCCAAAACTCTTTTCATCTTGCAAAATTGCACCAATTAAACAATTATACCCCATTCCCCCCTCTCCCTAGACTCTGGCAATTACCATTCTACTTTCTGTCCCTATGGATTTAACTACTCTAGGTACTTCATACAAGTAGAATCATACAGTGTTTGTCTTTTTGTGACTAGCCTATTTCACTTAGCTTAATGTCCTTAGGGTTTATCCATGTTATAGAATACGTCAGACTTTCCTACTTTTTAAGGCTAAGTAATATTTCATTTTATGTCTATTATCACATTTTATTGATCTGTTAATCCCCCAATGGACACGTGGGTTGCTGCTACCTCTTCAGTTAAGAAAAGTTTTATATCAATGTAGGAAACTGTTTGCCATCCAGGGTCCTAGATGCCAGCCAATGTCTCAACCTTACAAGTAGGCCTTTCTAAGGCTAGCAGTTTTAGGCCTACTATGTTAACTCTTTTTTGTACAGAGCCATTACAAATAATGTTCCTATGAACATTCTTATACACATGTGGAAGCATCACACGCAACACTGGAATTGTGGTTTCATATGTGTGGTGTGTACCTGTAGTCACAGCTACTCAGGAGGCTGAGGCAGGAGGATCACTTGGGCCCAGGAGTTTGAGGCCAGCCTGGGTAACATAGCCAGACCCCCATCTCTAAAAATAAAGGCCACATAATTTAGTAGCTGGAGTTTATCTGTGCATTCTGTGTCCATGGTGTAAAAGAAGTAAGGTACTGAGAGTCCCTAACTATACCAGGAAGCAAGCACGGGCATTTTGCACTTCAAGGTAATGGTAAATGTTTTGTGCTTCACTTACTTATTATTATTTGGAGAATGTACTTTCTGGAGGATAGTTTGGCAATGTTTCTGGTACCATTCATCCTAAGAAAATAATAAACAATATACACCAAGATAATCAGTTCAACATTAAGTACCCCCTCCTCCATTGAAGCTAACTGAAAGGTCTGTAAAACCCTGAGTAAAGTACAATTTATCTGTTGTCGTTAAAAATCAAGTCTCATTCTGGTTCAGAGGCAAGGTAGAAAGACAAACTTCTCCCTATTCCCCCCAATAAATAACAAAAAGCCGTGGACATTACCTATAAAACAAAAATAATTAGACTCTTCACCAGGTGTGGTGGAGTGTGTCTGTAGTCCCAGCTACTTAGGAGGCTGAGGCAGGTGGATTGTGAGCCTGGGGGACAGAGCAAGACCCTATCACTTTTAAAAAAAAAAAAAAAAGAGAGAGAGACTCTTAAAGGTAGAGATTCACTCGTGGGACCCAAGGGACTACATAAGCAGTGAGTTCGCTGAGTTTTGTATTTTTCTGATATATCCCAGACCAGGTTATGCAGAAAATGTTGAGTTTAAGGGTAAAAATATAGGTAAGTAAATAAACTTTCCTTAGCTGGCACAGTGGAGTATGCCTACAGTCCCACCTACTCAGGAAGTTGAGGCAGGAGGATCACTTAAGCCCAGGAGTTCGAGGCTGCCATGAGCCATGATCACACCACTGCACTCCTGCCTGGGTGACAGAGCAATACTCTGTAGATAGAGAGCGAGCGAGAGAGAGAGAGAGAGAGAGAGAGAGAGAGAGAGAGAGATGGATGGATGACAGAGCAATACTCTGTAGATAGATATAGATAGATAGATAGATAGATAGATAGATACATACATACATACATATATATATACATAGGTAACTAGCTAACTAACTTTCCTTCTCCTGAGTTTTCTAAATTATGTTTGGTGTTGGCAGCAAAAATTACTTTGCCTGATATGGTTGTCACTATATGTAGAGGAAATAATTGCCAATTTTTATTATAAACCAGGAGGATAAAGATAGACAAGGTTTCTGTATTTCTGTATTTTGGTCAGTGGTGGTTACATGAAAATACACATATGGCAAAATGGTATAGAACTATAAGTACATTGTACCAATGTTAGTTTCCTAGTTTTGAGATTGTAACCCTTTGGGAGGCCAAGTTGGAAGGATCACTTGAGGTCAAGAGTTCGAGATCAGCCTGGTCAACATGGCGAAATCCCATCTCTACTAAAAATAAAAAATTAGCCAGGAGTGGCAGCGCACACCTGCAATCCCAGCTACTTGGAAGGCTGAGGCACAAGAATCACTTGAACCTGGGGGGCTGAGGTTGCAGTGAGCTGAGATCACATCACTGCACTCCAGCATGGGTGACAAAACAAGACTGTGTCTCAAAAAAAAAAAAAAAGATGTAAGCATTGGAGAAAGCTCAGTAGAGGATACATTGGAGTATAAGTGTTGCCCTTGAAATCCAGAGACCAGATTCCCCCAACATCTTACCTCTCAACATTCTTCTCTCTGCTCTGACACATCTTTCCCAAAGCTGCATTTCAATTTCCTCAAGGACAACACTGCTGTACAGAACTCCTTGTCCCCCTAAGTTTGATTCAAATACATCTTCTCTGGCCAGGTGTGGATAACACCTATAATCCCAGAATTTGGAAGGCCCAGGCCAGCTTGAGGCCAGGAGCTTAAGACCAGCCTGGGGAACGTAGCGTGACTCCTTCCTCTACAAAAAAAAAAAAAAAAATTAGCCGGGCGTGGCCAGGCGTGGTGGCTCACACCTGTAATCCCAGCACTTTGGGAGGCCAAGGTGGGCAGATTACGAGGTCAGGAGTTCAAGGTTGCAGTGAGCTGTAATCATGCCACTGCACTCCAGCCTAAGTGACAGAGCCAGACCCTATCTCTGAAAAAAAAAATTTTTTTTAAGCAATATGTCTTCTCTGTGAGTCAGTAGTGTCCTGTACATGTGTACCTCCCTCATACTATAATGAATAGCTTAGTTGACTCTTTTCCCACTAGACTATGAGATCTTTGAGGGGAAGAAACAAACAATTATGCTGTTAATATAAAATAAGGTTTTATAAACTAGCTGAAGGAGGAAGGTGTTTATCCCTCTCATACAGGACTGCCCTATATCTACTATGTATGTAACCCTGAGTCCATTTCTCTGGCCTAACTCACTGTTTACCTGTGTCACACAATCCATCCTTTCCGCTTGTCTACCCACAAGTATATTTAAAATCATTCATGTAGCCCTTCCATACATTTAATCCTATTTGTGTTTGCTTTTCAAGACTTGATTGCTTCCCTTGCAGTAGGTATAAAAGAGTATCATTCTCTTACACTTAGTTTTTATTCCTGATTACCAGAATTACAGGTTTCTTTTGCTGTATTGTGCAAATGTCATATACTTGAAACAGATACACAGTTAACTTTAAAAAAATTTTTTTGGTATGAAATGTGGGAAAGTGTTCAAACATTTTCCTTTAATATGCTTAAATTGGACATACCCCTTTTCCCTGAAGGAAAATATATTGTTTACCGAATAATAAATATGATATATTTGGAAAATCCAACATAATTGCATACTCAGAAATAACTGTTATTATGATTATTCTTCCAGGCATTAAATATATGATATAATATGCATGTGTGTGATTTTTGTAAGTGGATTCTTAGAAAATATAATGTTCTGTTTCTAGTTTTTCACTTAACAGTACTGTAGATACCTTTTCTGCCTTAATGTGTACAAATCTGCTCTATCCCTTCCCTGCATAAGCATTCTGATACATGACTCTTGTAATTTTAATGTAGCTTCCTGTTGGTAGATCTATATATTTTCCTCCTTTTTTTTTTTTTTTGTTAGGAAAATATATTGTGATAGCGTGGGGGTAAGTTGCATGTTACATACTATGTTTTTGAACACTTATGAAGTTTCTAAAAGTAAATTCCTAGAAATGGTAATAGCTCTTTCAGGGGAGCAAGCAAGAATTCAGAATAATCCCCACATTTCATTTTGTTCGTTTGTTTTAATTTGTTACCATACAGTGTTATTGGGAATTGAAATACAAATATTGTGTTAACTTTGAAGAAAATATTTTTATTTGTTCATTCCTCATTCCTTTTTTTTTTTTTTTTTTTTTTTTTGAGACAGAGTCTCGCTCTGTCACCCAGGCTGGAGTGCAGTGGCGCGATCTCGGCTCACTGCAAGCTCCACCTCCCGGGTTCGCGCCATTCTCCTGCCTCAGCCTCTCCAAGTAGCTGGGACTACAGGCGTCCGCCACCACACCCGGCTAATTTTTTGTATTTTTTTAGTAGAGACGGGGTTTCACCGTGGTCTCGATCTCCTGACCTCGTGATCCGCCCGCCTCGGCCTCCCAAAGTGCTGGGATTACAAGCGTGAGCCACCGCGCCCGGCCTGTTCATTCCTCATTCCTAATTTGAGGCCTAGACTTTTGGGAAAACACAGGACGTCCACCCTTTTAGAGAACAGTGATAACTTACCAGTGGGGGTTTGCCTGTTGGGAGTTATTCTGATATGCATAATGCATACAGGCCACTTGAAGGTAGAAGGCAACTATTCTTTCTTCTTTTGCTTCTGGTGGTTTTTTTTTTATTATTATTTTGAAGATTTGGGGGAAGTTATGCCAGGAGGTAGGGGGCAGAACTTGAAAAATAAATGAACTTTCGAAAAAATGTGACACTGGGTTATTGAGTCCAAAACATCTTAGAGTTGACATCCTAGGCCGAGTCAGTATCTCTGTAAGAGGGAGCATTGTAAGCTTGATTCCCTGTTCCTGAAGTGACTTGCAATGAACCCCTCAGTATCAGGGACCTGAGTTCCTCTCTTCTTGGGTAGTGAGAAAGGCAGTGCCCTATTCTGCAGCCTAGGCTGCTGGGCAAAGGGGAGAATTTGGTGGTGGTGAAGGGAATCAAGGAGGGTTTCTGTCATAAGAAACCAGTGTGGTTTACCTTTGCCAGGCGTCTGAGTTCCTAATAATGTTCCTGCAGTTATCCTTTTTCTTATGATTTAAAAGACTTTAGCAGCTGAGCACGGTGGCTCACCCCTTTAATCCCAGCACTTTGGGAGGCTGAGGCAGGAAGATAGCTTGAGCTCAGGAGTTCAGGACCAGTCTGGACAACATAGCGAGACTGCGTCTCTACTAAACATTTAAAAAACAAAATAAAAAGACCAGGCGTGGTGGCTCTCCCTTGTAATCCCCACCACTTTAGGAGGCCGAGGCGGGTGGATCACAAAGTCAGGAGTTCACCGTCAGGAGATCACAGGAGGTGGAGGTTACAGTGAGCCGAGACCGCGCCACTGCACTCCGGCCTGGGCAACAGAGCAAGACTCCATCTCAAATAAATAAATAAATAACATTTAAAAAAAAGTAAAAGAGTTTGGCACTATACGTTTTGGAAGTCCAGTTTTGGAAGTTGAACAAGGTTATTTATCTTTTCAGAACTCAACAGTGACAATTGAGGAATTCCACTGTAAGCTCCAAGAAGCCACAAACTTTCCCCTTCGTCCTTTTGTGATTCCATTTCTCAAGGTAATTTGATAAGATAATTACTGAATATAATTTATCTTGAATATTTCCTCAAATTCTGCTAATCCCTGTTACGTGATTTAAATCAGAGGCACTTGCCACGTTTTTAGATCTTTATTTTGGGCTGGTTAGAGAGGTCTGAGTGCAGTTAACAGATAAACGTCAGGTTTAGTGAGATGAGAATTGCAAAAGCCTTAAGTTGTGGTCTGTGTGCAGACACTGCTGCTAACACACAGAAGTAGCTAGCGGAGAGAATAGGAGGTGCTTTGGCTGGAAGTGTGAGAGTGGAAGGGAGGCTGAGCTCCTAGCAGAAAAAATAACTGGTCACTAATCTTTTGGGTATAGTCAGAGTGTGAAGAGTGTTATCTGAGAAGAGGCTGTCGGACAAAAGGCAAGGTCCTTGCAGTTTAGACTTACTCTAAGGTCAGGAGAGGATGTAGGAAGACAGTGTTTGTGTCTCCCTGAACCCCAGATAGTCTAGTTTCTAAAGATGTCTTCTGCAATAATGTTCTCTGGAGCATAAATTTTGGAGAGATTGTTCTGTGTTATCATGCTTACATGATAAATGAAATGAGGCCATGTTATATATGTTATATTTACATGGAATAAAATCTTTTAAACAGCTTTTAGCAGGGCACGGTGGCTCACACCTATAATCCCAGCACTTTGGGAGGCCAAGGCAGGTGGATTGCATGAGCTCAGGAGTTCAAGACCAGACTGCCCAACATGGCAAAACCCCCATCTCTGCCAAAAAAAAAAAAAGAAAAAAAAATTAGCCAGGCACTTGTAGTCCCAGCTAGTTGGGAGGCTGAGGCAGGAGAATCACTTGAACCTGGGAGGCAGAAGATGCAGTGAGCTGACATTGTGCCACTGCACCCCAGCCTGGGTGACAGAGTGAGACATTCTCAAAAATAAAATAAAATAAAGAATAAAAAAAGAAATATTTAAGAGTAAGCTGCAAGGCCAGGTGTGGTGGCAGACTCCTGTAATCCATGCACATTGGGAGGCCGAGGCAGGCAGATTACTTGAGGCCAGGAGTTAGAGACCAGCCTGACTAACATGGTGAAACCCTGTCTTTACTAAAAATAGAAAAAATTGGCACATGCCTGTAGTCCCAGCTACTCGCAAGGCTGAGGCAGGAGAATTGCTTGAACCTGGGAGGTGCAGGTTGCAGTGAGCCAACATTGTGCCACTGCACTCCAGCCTGGATGACAGAACAAGACTCTGTCTCAAAAAAGAAAAGTAAGCTGCAGACATTATACATCTAAATACTTAAATACAGGTATCAAATCAGGAAAGTAACATTCATATAACACTGTTATCTATAGACCTTATTCATATTTCACCACATGTCCCACTAATGTCTTTTACAACAAAGAAAAACTTGGGAGGGAGCGTAGTTCTGGATCTGACTCAGGATCACCCATTGCATTTTGTTGTCATGTCTCTTTAGTCCACTTTAATCTGGCACAGTTACTCAGCTCTGTGATCTTGACATTTTTACAGAATACAAGATAGTTATTTTGTCTGTGCACCTGGGGTTGGTTTTCTCTGGTGTTGATTTGATTAGAATCATTTTACAGAAAAACTGTATTCAATTGTTACTGTATTTTGAATTTTGTCAATATTTATGGAAATTTGTTTTCTCTCTTTTATGAGTATCTCTATTATACCTTTAATTTTACCTCCTTTTTTGGGGGGCTGGGGGGAGATAAAATCTCGCTCTGTCGCCCAGGCTGGAGTGCAGTGGCGCGATCTCGGCTCTACAACCTCCGCCTCCCAAGTTCAAGCGATTCTTCTGCCTCAGCCTCCAGTGTAGCTGGGAGTACAGGCACGTGCCACCACACCCAGCTAATTTTTGTATTTATAGTAGAGACTATTAATAGTAGAGACCATATTGGCCAGGCTGGTCTCAAACTCCTGACCTTGTGATCCACTCTCCTTGGCCTCCCAAAGTGCTGGGATTACAAGCGTGAGCCACCGCGCCCAGCGTCTAATTTTGCCTCTTAACAAAGCCTAGAATATTTACTGTCTGATCAAATAAATATGCCCCTTTT
This sequence comes from Nomascus leucogenys, assembly GCF_006542625.1. NCBI lineage: Eukaryota > Metazoa > Chordata > Mammalia > Primates > Hylobatidae > Nomascus > Nomascus leucogenys. Next base: position 30,339,911 of record NC_044393.1, on the reverse strand, counting down.
ACTTTCTTTTACCTTATTTTCATTTCCTAAGAAAATGTAACAGCATCATACAGATGAGTTATCTTGCTAAAGTACTACTACCAGTTTTTTAAAACCTTATATTGGAGCACAGCAGATACATAGGAAAATGCATCTGTCTAAGGTGCACAGCCTGTATCATGGCTCAGTTCTAATGGCATTGAAGCCTTGGCTGCTCTGAGCAGCCTGTGGTGCCTTTTTGAGCCCTGAAACAGCTGTGCTGGTTCTATCTTGGTCTCCTTTATGTATGTCAGAGCTGGTAGACAATTATTTCCCCAAGACTCTAGAATCAAGAAAGATTTGTGAAATTTGTGTTAATAGGAAATAATTAGCATGTTTTTCATTCATCATGGGACACATGTCAGCAGTGTAAAGATCTGACATGGTGTTTTTTTTTTTCAATTAAGTTTTTACAGTTGCAACAAGATTGAGGTTATAGAACAGACTTTAAAAGAGTTTTATATAGTCAGATTCCCTATTCTTAACTCTGTTATTTTGGAAAACAGCATGAGGTAGGTTGTTATGGCAGCTTTTTGGCTAGCATTTGGGGTTTTGTCAATTTATTTCTGCTTTAAAACAGTCACTAATTATGGTGCCTGCTAAATTAACCCTCAGTGAAGGGATGGCTACTTGCATGTATTAAAACTCTCCTTTCACTTGCTCATCTGTCCCTTGGGATTAAGCCTTTGCTTATGAGCTCAGCCTGCATTGCTTTTAAATTTGGTGAGAAAAATATAATTTCTACTTTATGGTTTTTTTGTTAAAAATGGGAAAAGTAAATTCTATATATGCAGGAAATCAAGTTCTGAGCTTTAAAAGATGTATAGGGTTTTAAAATGTGATTTGTTCCTATTACAGGTTTTCTCTAAGTATGAGAGACAGGAAAATATCTACTTAATGAATTATCTTTTTACATTTTACATCACTCCCAGTGCTCCTTTTCAAACTCCCATGTTTCAGAATAATCACAGTTTCCAGAATTCCGTGGCAGCTTTTATACAGAACTGGAAGGAAGGTTGAGTAGTGCTATCAGAGATGAGTGGGGTCCAGAAGAGAGAAACCAGGGCTTGGAATGACTCCCACATAGGCAGTAGTAATTCTCTCACTGACTAAAGTCTTCAGAAGCATATATTTTAAAATTATTATGTTCAACAACCCTTTATTGAGCTTTGACTGTATACTAGGCCACAAAGGTAAATAAGGTACAGTCTCTTCCTTAAGCAGATTTACATCTGGTTGGGGCAAGAGACAATTGAACCAGTAATTCAAGTGCAATATAAGAGATATCACTGACTCACAGAAGAAGCATATGAAAATCAGACTGCCAAGGAGAGAAAGGCTTTTATCTTGTATCATCTGCTTTGTGAAAGCCCTTTAAGGTGCTGAGCCCTCTTGTGTAGGGCCCAACACTGGAAAAACTGCCTCTTCCTTTCAAGGCCAACCTGCCCCTGCTGCAGCGAGAACTGTTGCACTGCGCTCGGGCGGCCAAGCAGACCCCATCCCAGTACCTGGCTCAGCACGAACACCTTCTGCTCAACACAAGCATTGCATCACCTGCTGACTCATCAGAGTTGCTCATGGAGGTACACGGAAATGGGAAGAGGCCCAGTCCGGAGAGGTGAGCAGATGAGCTTTGCTGTCCCTGTCTTCCTGGAACCACACTGGCCCTCCCCTTTGCTTATAAAAGAAAGAGAATTTGATTGCTGTGGTTGTAATGTCTCAAACTTTTTTTGAGACAAGGTCTGGCTCGGTCACCCAGACTGGAGCGCAGGGGCGCAGTCTTTGCTCCCTGCAGCCTCCATCTCCTGGGCTCAAGCAATCCTCCCACCTCAGCCTCCTGAGTATCTGGGATTACAGGCACGTGCCACCATGACCAGCTAATGTTTGTTCATTTGTTTTTGGAGAGATGAGGTTTTACCATGTTGCCCAGGCTGATCTCAAACTTGTGAGCTCAAGAGATCTGCCCGCATTGACCTCCCAAAGTGCTGGGATTATATGGATGTGAGCCACCATGCCCAGCCCAATGTCTCAGACTTTCTATGGTTATTTTTGCTTTATTCCAATACCTAGCTGCATAATACATCTAAAATCTATGGGAGTAGCTTCCAGACATTAGTATTTTTCAGAAATTCTTCAGATGCCTGCACACCCGGTCAGAAACTCTACTCTAGAGAATTTATGGGTCGACTGTTCCAGAAGCCTCAGGAGTACAGTTCTGCCTTTTCTTGGATGCTGTTTGTAGAAACAATTGAAAAAAAAAAAAAAGAAAAAAAAAGAAAGAAATACAATCTGCCAAATGCCTTTTATGTCAAACGCATTTTTTTCTGATATGAGAAGTTTTGAAAAAGTATAGCAATTAATTATTAATATTTGCCAATGACTCACCTTTACTGAGATTTAAATTAATACGAATTTATTTTAGAAAATCCCTATGAGTGGCTATAAAAATATTCTATGGGTTATCAAAGAAGGCAATATTAGATAGGCTTTAATGACATTTTTTTAAAATTAAAAAAAAAAGTAGAAAATTTATTACAGTTGAATCTGAGTGACCGAAAACCCTGCCACTACACAATTGGACCCACTGTTAATTTGACTGGCTTTAAAAAAAAAAAAGAAAGAAAGAAAGATGCAACTGGATTTGTTATATGAGCCTTTTTCCTCCCATGTAGTTTCTTTCCAGTAACTCACCTCCACAGTAACAAATTTGACCTTAATACTTTCCTAAGTATGGTTGAACCCATAACTCAGAAAAATGCTGTCATCTCCTTAGTCTCTCCTTTACTTTATGAGGGTTAATGTTTCTGTCTGGTTATGAATGGATTTGACCTGTTTTTTCATGCTGGTATAAGTCAGCAATTTACCTGAGGTGCCTGGCCCTTGAAGACAATTCAGCTCATGCCTCATGTCACACCTTTCCTTAGAGGCTTCCTGTTTATGCCAGCGTGTAGCAAAATACCTAACACATAGTAGGTTCTTGGGAAATGTCTGCATGAACACTTGTTGACAGGAACAAATATGCACTTCTGCTTCTTCTACAGGAGAGAAGAGAATAGTTTTGATAGAGATACAATTGCTCCTGAGCCTCCTGCCAAGAGAGTGTGTACCATCAGCCCTGCTCCTCGGCATAGTCCTGCTCTCACTGTGCCCCTCATGAATCCTGGGGGCCAATTCCATCCTACCCCTCCGCCTCTTCAGCATTACACCTTAGAGGATATTGCAACTTCTCACCTGTATCGGGAACCCAACAAGATGCTAGAGCATCGAGAAGTTCGTGATAGACACCACAGTCTTGGTAAGCAACCAAAGCAGCATGGTAAATTCAGACTGGATTCTTGGATTTCTTTCCAACTCAATGATAAAGTCAAATAATATCATGATTGCTTTTTCCCACTGATTGGATAAAACAATATTATACATAGACTGTTAGAATCATAGTTCATCTTATTTGATATTAATCTCATTTGATACCTTGTTGCTATGATATGATGGAAGTACAGCTAGGTGTGGTGACTGGTGTCTGTAATCCCAGCTCTTAGAGAGACTGAGGCGGAAGGATCACTTGAAGCCAGTCTGGACAACATAGTGAGATCCCATCTCTACAAAAAATTTTAAAAACTAGCCAGGCTTGGTGGCATGTGCCTGTGGTCCCAGCTACTAGGGAGGCTGAGGAGGGAGGATCACTTGAGTCCCGGAAGTCAAAGCTACATTGAGCCATGATCTTGCCACTGCATTCAGCCTGGGCGACAGGGTGAGACCTGTCTAAAAAAGAATAAAGGGGTATCGCCTATTCTCAAATGGTTCAGAAGAAGAGAATGAAAAAGCAAAGAAGGTAAAATATTAACATTTGAGAACTCTGTTTGAAGATAGGTGAGAATTCTTTGTGCTCCTTTAGCAGCTCTTCTATAAATCTGAGTTTATTCCATAATAAAAGTTTTTAAAATTAGGCTAAGCTCAGTGGCTCATGCCTGTGATCCCAGCACTTTGGAAGGCCAAGGCAGGAGGGTCACTTGAGGCCAGAAGTTTGATACCAGCATGGGCAACGTAGGGAGACCTCATCTCTACAACAACAATTAAAAATGAGGCAGGAGGGACTGGGCGTGGTGGCTCATTTCTGTAATCCCAGCACTTCGGGAGGCTGAGGCGGGCGGATCACCTGAGGCCAGGAGTTTGAAACCAGCCTGACCAACATGAGACCTTTCTGGCTAACATGGTGAAACTCTGTCTCTACTAAAAATACAAAAAATCAGCTGGGCGTGGTGGCAGGCGCCTATAGTCCCAGCTACTCAGGAGGCTGAGGCAGGAGAATGGCGTGAACCCGGAAGGCGGAGCTTGCAGTGAGCCGAGATCGCGCCAGTGCACTCCAGCCTGGGCAACAGAGCAAGACTCAGTCTCCAAAAAAAACAAAAACAAAAACAAACAAAAAAAATGAGGCAGGAGGACTGCCTGAGCCCAAGAGGTCAAGACTGCAATGAGCCATGATGGTGCCACTGCACTCCCCTCCTGGGCAACATAGTGAGACCCTGCCTCAACACAATAAAAAACGTTTTTAAAATTAAGCAGGAAAGATGCAAGATTTCACCTTGGAGGAGAAAGTGCATGGACATTTAGGTCAGGAGGTGAGGCATATCGAAATCCTGGCTCTGCATCCTAACTAGCTGTGTGATATCAGGCAAGTTGCTTGGTCTCTCTGAGCCTCAGAAGATAATTGAGGTCAGGAGATTGAGACCATCCTGGCTAATATGGTAAAACCCCGTCTCTACTAAAAATACAAAAACTTAGCCGGGTGTGGTTACGGGCGCCTGTAGTTCCAGCTACTTGGGAGGCTGAGGCAGGAGAAGGGCGTGAACCCGGGAGGTGGGAGTTGCAGTGAGCCGAGATCATACCGCTGCACTCCAGCCTGGCGACAGAGTGAGACTCCGTCAGGGGTAAAAAAAAAACAAAAACTGGCTTGCTTTGATTGGAAATACAACAGTGAGGGGAAGAAACTGGCTTGCTAATGGTTTCTCCTGCACATTTTTTGCCAGTATGACTTGAGAAAGAAGTATGCTAAAAACTAGGTATGGGGTCTCACTATATTGCCCAAGCTGGACCCCTGGGCTCAAGTGATCTGCCTGCGTCAGCCTCCTGAGTGGCTGGGACTATAGGCCAGCCCCACTGCACCTGGCTTTTATTACTACATTTTTTGACAGATTGTACAAATCATGAGGAACTCAATATATACTGAAATAAACAGATTCTCACACTAATACATAGTCACTATGAATATTATGTCTATAAATTAAGACTGGTAATGGGTGTTGTGTTAATGACTCAAAGACTAAGCACTGTTACTGTATGTGACTTAAGTTTAAAATAGTAGACAATTCTTATTTGTATACCCTTAATTCACACAGTTGTTCCATTCCTGGAAATTTCAGTATGTATCAAAACTATCCCCCCACCAAAAAAAATTTTTTTGAAGTTACTGATAATATTAAGCTGTTTCCAAGTGGTTGTACCAATACAAACTCTAATTTTGGTGGTTAATTATTTGCATTGCACCACATCCTTGCCAACACTTAATATTATCTGACATTTTAATTTTTTCCAATATGTTAGATGTGAAATGCTATGTATGACATACCTGTTTATTTCTTTTACCTCTTTTTCTTTAGGGCTATTTCATGTTTTACAATTGATTTGTTGGAGTTTTTTATATAATCTGAATAGTGATCCTTTGTTGGTTATATTGTCATTTTGTGGGTCCCCCACCCCATTGTGAATCATTGCCTTAGTAGTGTGATCGAAGTTATTATGAATGTGTGCATATTTACTTGGTAGAATTTGCTTCTGTTGTGTTTTTCCTGCTATCTTTGAATTTAATCTCTAATTTCTAATAGGTCTAAATGGAGGCTATCAAGATGAGTTGGTAGATCATCGTTTGACAGAAAGGGAATGGGCTGATGAATGGAAACATCTTGACCATGTAAGAATCTTGTAGTGTGTAATGTCCCTAACGCTTTATTACTTTTTTTTGAAATAGGAGTCTCGCTCTGTCACCCAGGATGGAGTGCAGTGGTGTGATCTCAGTTCACTGCAACTTCTGCCTCCCGGGTTCAAGCAATTCTCCTGCCTCAGCCTTTGGAGTAGCTGGGATTACAGGTGTACGCCACTGTGCCTGGCTAATTTTTGTATTTTTAGTAGAGACAGGGTTTTGCCATGTTGGCCAGGCTGGTCTCAAACCCCTGACCTCAAGTGATCTCCCCACCTCAGCCTCTCAGAGTGCTGGGATTACAGGTGTGAGCCACCGCACTCAGCCTACTTAATGCTACCAATAATTAATGGAACATGTATGCTTGAAGTGAACATAACCACAGCCATGACATCCTTTGCTTTTAATAAAAGCTGGTTTAGCTACTACTCCCTCAGCTAAGGAATTACAGAGTCACTCCCTAATCTTTGTGATGGGATGATCACTTCAGGTCAGAAACCAAATAAAGTCATGTAGTATAATGGTTAAAAACAACAGTTTGTTGCCAGGCGCAGTGGCACATGCCTGTAGTCCCAGCTACTCGGGAAGCTAAGGCAGGAGGATCTCTTAAGCCCAGGAGCCAAGACTTCAAGTCTGGTCTGGGCAACATAGCAAGACGGAATTCATTTGTATTTGTTAAATTTTTATCAAAAGAAACTTTTTTTAAAATTTTTTTCAATTCTGCTCCTTCTGTAGTAAAGAGATTGTTTTTTAGCCCACATATTCATGTTTCGTAGTTTTAGAACACAGGTCAGTAACAAACTTCTAGGTAATTCAACCCACAAAAATTGTTTGTATTCCAGAATTATTTTGCACTCTGAAAGATAGCAGCCTTCCTCATCTCATCAAAATTCATAATTTCTGTTAGAAATCTGTGTATGCCTTATTTTATGGCTCAGCCACAGCAAATTTACAGAGTGCTGCAGACCCCAGGGACACAACAAATGCTGCAGCAACATGAAATCGTAGACTGTTGGCCAGAAGGCCATGCATCTGAGGTTTTGTCCAAACACCGGAAGCCCTGGTAGTTATTGTCCTCGATAGGTATGTCAGCCTCAACACCAATGTCCTTCCTAGCTGATGGAGAAACAGACAGCAATAAAGGGTTTTAAATGTAAACTTGATATTCCTAAACCTGTACTTTAAGGAACCTGAATTCCTCGTATTGCGTTGGCCTGATTTACAGTGTTGGTTGTTTGAATGTTCTTATCTCATCTCTGCCTGGCCCCCTCTCTGACTCAGGCGCTGAATTGCATTATGGAAATGGTAGAGAAAACAAGGCGCTCCATGGCAGTTCTGCGGCGCTGTCAGGAATCAGATCGTGAAGAACTCAACTACTGGAAAAGACGGTACAATGAAAACACAGAGCTGAGGAAAACGGGGACCGAGTTGGTCTCCAGGCAACACAGTCCTGGGAGTGCAGATTCTCTCAGCAATGGTAAGGGGAGAGTCTATGGGGAACCCAGAATAAATGTCAGCCTTTAGAGCCCACCAATATGTCACAGAAGGCTTTTTCTACTTGACTTTAAAGAAAGGTGGTACTCAATTGTGGATTTAGGGAGACTCAGGTGATTATGAAAAATAAATGAGAAAATATATGAAGCCCCTGGCATGTTTTGGTGGGTGGCGCGGGAAGAGGGTTTTTTGTTTTGTATAGACGGGGTCTCGCTGTGTTGCCCAGGCTGGCCTTGGACTCCTGGCCTCAAGCAGTCCTCCTGCCTCACCCTCCCAAAGCACCAGGATTACAGGCCTGAGCCACTGTGCCCAGCCTGGTACCTGGCGTGTTCAAAAAATGTTAATTCTTCTTCGTGGAGAATGAGAATATTTGTGATTTTGTTCTGTCTTTAACTCTCTACATACACGTGTGCTAGGTGTTGGTCAAAGAGTGTTTGGTTGTCAAATTCAGCCTGGCTGGATGTATGTACTAGGCACTCTTGTGTCATCACTTTTTTTTTTTTTTCTTGAGACGGAGTCTCGCTCTGTCGCCCAGGCTGGAGTGCAGTGGCGCAATCTCGGCTCACTGCAAGCTCCGCCTCCCAGGTTCACGCCATTCTCCTGCCTCAGCCTCTCCGAGTAGCTGGGACTACAGGCGCCCGCCACCACGCCCGGCTAATTTTTTGTATTTTTGGTAGAGATGGGGTTTCACCGTGGTCTCGATCTCCTGACCTCGTGATCCGCCCGCCTCGGCCTCCCAAAGTGCTGGGATTACAAGCGTGAGCCACCGCGCCCGGCCAATGTCATCACTTTTATTTCTCACAGTAGCCCTGAAAGTTGTTTACCTTACCTTCCCTCCTCCTGTCCCCAGCCCACCATTCAGGAAAATACCACTCAATGCACCATGGCCTGGTGGCCTCCTACAAAAGGTTTTACCGTACCACGCTGGGTTGTTTCCCCTTGCCTTTCAGAGTCTGAAGCAGCAGCAATCCAGAGTACATCCAGCAAGCCTCAGTTATTCCCCTCAAAATGTTCCAGCATATTCACCCAGTAACTGAGAAGGTGCCCTATCCAAAGGCATAGCTGAGTGACAGGCCATCTGTGATCACACTCTTCCCACACACTCCGAGTTCCCAAATGTTCACCATGGAGAACAAGTCTCTTACGACAGACCTAGCATGTTCCATTGAAGGCAGCTATTAGTCTCTAAAAGACTGTAAGGAAAACTTGAGGCAAAGCCAGAATTAATACGGTATGTACAGACAGTGGGAGCTAAAGGCTCACCTTTCCCCACCCCACCCACAGCAGCAGCTCTGGAGCCAACCATGGAATTACCACCATTAGGTGGAATATCTAGCACAACAAGGCGTCAGTCAACACATACGTAGAGTTATAGTATGATTTCTTTCGTGAAAACTCCAAAAACAGGCCAGGTGTGGTGGCTCACGCCTGTAATCCCAGCACTTTCAGAGGCTGAGGTGGGCAGATCACAGGGTCAGGAGATCAAGACCATCTTGGCTAACACGGTGAAACCCCGTCTCTACTAAAAATACAAAAAATTAGCCAGGCGTGGTGGCGGGCGCCTGTAGTCCCAGCTACTGGGGAGGCTGAGGCAGGAGAATGGCGTGAACCCAGGAGGCGGAGCTTGCAGTGAGCCAAGATGGCGCCACTGCACTCTAGCCTGGGCGACAGAGTGAGACTCCATCTCAAAAAAACAAACAAACAAAAAACTCTAAAAATAGACAAAGCTAATCTTCTGGTCTCCCTCACTTTCTGAACATTTGCAGATCCCTGTGCGACTTTCGGACAGGGAGAAAGACTTTTGGAGACTTAGCTAAAGTTTACATCCAAGCCATACCTCATCCATCAGTAAGTCCACATGTGTGCAGGCGAGAAGCATAGAGTACAGAGGGAGCTGCAGTCGTGAGCCAGTGGTTGCTGAGCCAAGATACAGCTCTTGCTGGAGTCGTTCAGGTCTTGCTGGAGTCATTTAAACATGGCTATGCGTGACCACTACTCACCTTTCTCACCTTTTGCATCAAGGCTTAGCTCTGGGGAGCATATTTTCTGATTTGCCTGAGACAGTCCAGTTTATGCCTGTATCCTGTTATAGTTATTACTAGCATTTCCCTCATTCTCAACAATGAAGGCAATCTGGATGATAAGTTATATTGTCACTCTAGGTTTAGCTCTTCATGGATACATGTTTTCGTCTATCAAGTTTCTGAGAGGACTATCAACCTGATTTAAATAGTATATTTTAGTGTCGTTTATATGTTTATCTCATGTTTATTTCCATGTTTATTACTTGTCCATTTTAGTATAGAATGACAGTATAATTCATATCCTAAATAAATGTACTATGCAAAATGTGAACCAAAACGACTCCAAAAAGTGCCACTGGTCTGATTACATGAGGAGCTTGGGCACAGTTGGCTTCATCAAGAAAGTTTTACTGTGAAATGAGTTCTTTTTTTTTGTTTGTTTGTTTGTTTTGAAATGGAGTCTTGCTCTGTTGCCCAGGCTGGAATGCAGTGGCACGTTCTTGGCTCATTGCAACCTCCTGGGTTCAAGCCTTTCTCTTGCCTCAGCCTCCTGAGTAGCTGGGATTACAGGCACCTGCCACCATGCCCAGCTACGTTTTGTATTTTTAGTAGAGATGGGGTTTCACCATGTTGGCCAGGCTGGTCTCGAACTCCTGGTATGATCCACCCACCTTGGCCTCCCAAAGTGCTGGGATTACAGACATAAGCCACCATGCCCGGCCTGAAATGAGTTCTTAGACACATAGTTGTTTTACATTCTGACATATTTTTATACCAATAATCACACTTTGAGTAGCATTGTCCTATATTGGGTAGTATTCTTAGACATTTCAAAGAATTTCACCAATGACTTTTTTTTTTTTTTTAAACAGAGTCTAGCTCTGTCGCCCAGGCTGGAGTGCAGTGGCATGATCTCAGCTCACTGCAACCTCTGCCTTCTGGATTCAAGGGATTCTCCTGCCTCAGCTTTCTGAGTAGCTGGAATTACAAGCGCCTGCCACCACACCCAGCTGATTTTTTTTTTTTTTTTTTTTTTAATTATTATACTTTAGGTTTTAGGGTACATGTGCACAATGTGCAGGTTTGTTACATATGTATCCATGTGCCATGTTGATTTCCTGCACCCATTAACTCGTCATTTAGCATTAGGTATATCTCCTAATGCTGTCCCTCCCCCCTCCCCCAACCCCACAACAGTCCCCGGAGTGTGATGTTCCCCTTCCTGTGTCCATGAGTTCTCATTGTTCAATTCCCATCTATGAGTGAGAACATGCGGTGTTTGGTTTTTTGTCCTTGCGATAGTTTACTGAGAATGATTTTTTTTTTTAGTAGAGACGACTGGTCTCCAATTTCTAACCTTGTGATCCAGCCCCCTCGTCCTCCCAAAGTGCTGGGATTACAAGCGTGAGCCACCGTGCCTGGCCTCACCAGTGACTTTTAAATAAGTAATTAGTGTTTTTGTTTGAGACGGAGTCTTGTCTGTCACCCAGGCTGGAATGCAGTGGCACGATCTTGCCTCACTGCTCCCCAGGTTCGAGCAATTCTCCTGCCTTAGCCTCCCGAGTAGCTGAGATTACAGGTGTGCCCTAACACAGCCAGCTAATTTTTGTATTTTTAGTAGAGATGAGGTTTCACCATGTTGGCCAGGCTGGTCTCGAACTCTCAGCCCCAAGTAATCTGCCCGCCTTGGCCTCCCAAAGTGCTGGGATTAATGCCTGGCCAAGTAATTAGTGTTTTTAAAGTCTTGGGTTAGCTGGGTGCAGTGTCTCACGCCTGTAATCCCAGCACTTTGGGAGGCTGAACCAGGTGGATCACATGAAGCCAGGAGTTCGAGACCAGCCTGGCCAACATGTCAAAACCCTGTCTCTACTAAAAATACAAAAAAGTTAGCCAGGCATGGTAGCACATGCCTGTACTGCCACCTACTTGGGAGGCTGAGGCACGAGAATCACTCCAACCTGGGAGGCGGAGGTTGTGTTAAGCCGAGATCACACACTGCACTCCAGCCTAGGCAACAGAATGAGACCCTGTCGCAAAAAAAAAAAAAAAAAAAAAAAAAAAATTCAAATTAAATAAATAAATACATAAATAAAAGTCTTGGGCTATGCAGAAATCCATGGTGTGGATAGTTATTGAAGTAAAGTGGTTTGGTGATTTGGAGAGAAATTGACTAGAGGCTTTAGATGGCATTATTACTCTTCCCATTTAAATTAATACAATGTAGGTTTCCCTACCTGAAAATTTATGATTCACAATGAGATTTTCACAAACAGATTTTGTTCAGGCAGCAAGGAATGTATTTAGGTGTTATTAAAGGATGCATAAATAAGTGCAAAAACCATAAGGAAAAGAAGACAATGCTTATCACAGAGATCAGGAGAATGGTTTCCTCTGGCTGTGTGGGTGGAGCATGCAGAGTTAGTGAGTTCTAGCTACATCTATTCTTGGGACAGGATTGTCAGTCTGGCTAGCATTATTTAAATATTACTATGGCTTGCCATGTTTTTCCTCTTAGGGATTTGGGGTTGCTGGTACTGTTCTGTTTCCAGAACTCAGGCTTATGATATTAAATTGTATATTAATATTTTTATTATATTGTATGTTAATATTGTATGAACTGGTCAGCCATCTAATTTTGCAAGTAAAATTTTTTTGTTTGTTTGTTTGTTTTTGTTTGAGACAGAGTCTCGCTCTGTCACGTAGGCTGTAGTACAGTGGTGCAATCTCGGCTCACTGCAACCTCCGCCTTTTGGCTTCAAGTGATTCTCCTGCCTTAGCCTCCCAAGTAGCTGGGATTACAGGTGCATGCCACCATGCCCAGCTAATTTTTATATTTTTAGTAGAGACAGGGTTTCACCATGTTGGTCAGGTCGGTCTCGAACTCCTGACCTGGTGATCCACCCGCCTTGGCCTCCCAAAGTGCTGAGATTACACGCATGAGCCACTGCATCTGGCCAAATTTTTAAACAAAGAAAAAAATACTTAATCAGCTATCAGTTTTTCCTCAGAATGACAGTCAAGCTCACATTCTGGGCCCTTCTGGATGTTAATGATTCTGAGACTCAAAAATCTGAATATAGTCCACCTGTGGTGGCTGACGCCAGTAATCCCAGCACTTTGAGAGGCAGAGGCTGGCAAATTGCTTAAACTCAGGAGTTCAAGACCAGCCTGGGCAACATGGTGAAACTCTGTCTCTACAAAAAATATGAAAATTAGCTGATTGTGGTGGTACGTGCCTATAGTCCAGCTACTTGGGAGGCTGAGGTAGGAGGATGGCTTGAGCCCAGGAGGCAGAACTTGCAGTGAGCTGAATTCGTGCCAGTGCACTCCACCTGGGCAATAGAGCAAGACCCTATCTCCAAAAAAAAAAAGAATCTGAATATATATGTTTAATGAGTTCAATAAGCAGGCAAGTTTGGGAAAACTGCCTCTAGTTAAGTCCACATCAAATGGACCTCATTCACTGTCACAGGGCTTCCAGGCAGCTTTTTAGTGACATGTGTGCACAATTAAGGGTGACCACTCTCTAGAGGTAAGCCTCTAATATTGGAGACTGAAATAAACAGAAATGGGAATTAATAGTAGCTCTTCAGGGAAAAGAAAACTACCAATAATGTAGCATTGTTAGTATCTCTGGTGAGAAAAAGAGAAGAACATTAGAAATCTACCCAACTCATATATCCAAATCATGAATTTCAAAAAGAGTGAGCAGAACAAGTAGAGAGGATGGAATAGTTATTGAAATAATTCCAAAAAATTACCAAGACCTGCAAGACAGTTCCAGGTTGAATCAGTCTACCAAGCAAACAACACAGGAAAATAAATAGACTTAGTCATTTAGCATCATTGAAAATTGGAAGACAATTCTGAAGGAAAATTATTTTAATTTAGAATTCTATACTTAACCAAAACAATTAAGTGTTAGATTAGTAACCTACAATTTTTCAAAAAATGCGCCTCCTGCCTACCCTTTCTCCACGGTATCTGCTGTAGGATATGCCTCAATGCGTGAAGTAAACCAGAAAATGGGAGACACTGAATTCCCGAAAGAGCATCCAACACAAGAAAGGAAGGAAAGGAATCCCTAGGCTGGTGAAGGAGAGTCCCCAAGCATTAGTGGCAAAGCAGGCCTAGACTAAAGCACCCAGTCCACGCTGGAACAGCCCAGAACCTTGCTGGAGATTTCCTTAAGAAAATGAAATTTATAAAAGATTTACACAACAGGAGGAGAATTTGAGATTGAATTGGAAGTAATTACATAGAGCAGCCTGGCACAATGGCTTACAACTGTAATCCTAGCTTTTTGGGAGACTGAGACAGGAAAATTACTTGAGGCCAAGAATCCAAGACCTGCCTGGAAACCCTGAGATAGTGAAACCCTGTCTGTGCAAAAAATTTAGAAGGGAAATTAGGCAGTCATGGTGGTACATGCCTAAAGTCCTAGCTACTCGAGAGGCTGAGGCAGGATGACCTGAGCCCAGGAGCTCGAGGCTGCAGTGAGCTAACGATCAGCTGCATCACTGCACTCTAGCCTGGGTGACAGACAAGACCCTGTCACACACAAAAAAGTAATTCGTAAAAATGCTGCCTTTCCTCCCCCTACATTTTTCCATAGGCTCAATGGTTAGCAATTAATGTATTCTTGTAGAATTTTCTATGTACATATTTAAAGATAATGTTTCCTAATGTTTTATTTTGAAATTTTTGAAACACATAGAAATTTTGAAAGAGACCACCCTGGCCAACATGGTGAAACCCCCCATCTCTACTAAAAATACAAAAAGAATAGCCAGGCAGGGTGGCACACACCTGTACTCCCAGCTACCGCTCGGGAGGCTGAGGTAGGAGAATCACTTGAACCCAGGAGGCAGAGGTTGCACTGAGCCAAGATCGCACCACTGCACTCCAGCCTGGGTGACAGAGTGAGACTCTGTCTCAAAAAAAAAAAAAAAAAAAAAAAAAAATCTGTGTGCACTTATGTTTATACGGTTTATGTTTTAGGGGATACTGTACCTTAAAAACCCATGTTTGGCCGGCCGCAGCAGCTCACGCCTGTAATCCCAGCACTTTGGGAGGCCGAGGTGGGCAGATCATGAGGTCAGGAGATTGAGACCATCCTGGCTAACATGGTGAAACCCCATCTCTACTAAAAATACAAAAATTTAGCCGGGTGTGGTGGCGGGCACCTGTAGTCCCAGCTACTCGGGAGGCTGAGGCAGGAGAATGGCGTGAACCCCGGGGGGGGCGGAGCTTGCAGTGAGCCGAGATCGCGCCACTGCACTCTAGCCTGGGCGACAGCGAGACTCCGTCTCAAAAAAAAAAAAAAACCCATGTTTATAGGGGAAAAAATTAGGACATAAGAGGTAAGTAAAAAGAAGAAAGTGAAGATCACTTTTAATCTCACCACTTTGAAATACTGTTAATTTGTTCATTTGATGGGGGTGTGTGTTTTAAAACTAAATATTTACTGTACTATTTTATAATCTGGTTTTTAGCCCTTATATGAGAATTTTTTTATACTAAATGAAATATATGTTTGAGTCTAAGTGGTGAATGAGAAATCTGATCAAAAATAAAACTGCTGATCATAGACAGCTTCTGACCCTATGCTTTTTATGTCTCTTCTGCAGATTCTCAGAGAGAGTTCAACAACAGGCCAGGTACAGGATATGTACCTGTGGAGTTTTGGAAAAAAACAGGTATGTGTCTGACTGCTCGTAGGTCATGCATACTCACTAATTTGTGGGAGCAGAGAACAGATAACCGGGCGAATGGTTGGTAACTGGGTCCTTTGGTTGTATAATAACTTGCTCCTCATAGAGCTCTAGGCTCCTGCCTCTCCCACTCTGGCTTGTCCTGCATGTCTCCTGATACCTGTCTTGTTAATTTGCAGGTCAGGAGTTTGGAATAGCTCCCTCCAGTCCCTTTCACACTCTTCCACTGGGTCACGCTGAGGCAATAAGTACCTGTTGACATGCCCTGTTTCTGGGCCTGCAACAGAGTTCATTTTGCCTGATCTCTTCACTGGTGTCTACAATATACTGTGTTCACACTGCTGCCACGTTTGTGCCCAAATTCTGCTCTGGGCACAGCTCTGTAATCCCCCTGTGCTTTTTTTCACCTTCTCTGTGCCTACCATAGTGAAGGCTGTTCTTGGTAGACCTCCTTTTTTACAAGAATAAAGGAGGGTGGGGACTGCCTATTTTGTAAGTTCGAGGATGAACCTCGCATCACTAATGTCAGCCTTATCCAAATATTGGCATTCTTTCCCTTCTTGCCTCCCCATCCCAGTTTCATTTTTTAAGTCCAATACAACTTTTGGTTTTCTTACTAAGATAAAATTTATTTCTACAAAAATGTAATACCTACATTCATAAAGACTCTTTTAAGAGCATCTAGACAGTAGTAAATAAATAAACAAAAGATATGAACAGACACATTATGCTATGAGAAATACAAATAAACATATTGCAAAATATTTTTCCTTACTAGTAGTCAGGATAATGTAAGATAAAGCATATCTGATAACCCCTTGTCTTTAACCTTCCATTATTGACAGTTTTAAAAGACCTTGTTGATGACACTCAGTAATTGATCAGAGGCTTATATAAGAAATTAAGTGAGTACCTGCAGATTCTTGGAATCATTCCTCACTTTTCCTTTTTTTTTTTTTTGAGACGGAGTTTCGCGCTTGTTGCCCAGGCTGGAGTGCAATGGTGCGATCTCAGCTCACTGCAACTTCCGCCTCCCCGGTTCAAACTATTCTCCTGCCTCAGCCTCCGAAGTAGCTGGGATTACAGGCATGCACCACCACGCCTGGCTAATTTTGTATTTATAGTAGAGATGGGGTTTCTCCAGGTTGGTCAGGCTGGTCTCGAACTCCCGACTGCAGGTGATCCACCCGCCTTGGCCTCCCAGAGTGCTGGGATTACAGGGGTGAGCCACCGCGCCCAGCCTCATTCCTTACTTTCATGCCTTTGAATGTTCCCTTTCAAAATCAAAGGGTCCAGACTTAAATACAAATTATTAAAGAAGCAACAGTATGGGCGGGGTGGAGTGGCTCACACCTGTAATCCCAGCATTTTGGGAGGCCAAGGTGGGCAGACCCAGCTACTTGGGGTGCTGAGGGGGAAGGATCGCTTGACCATGGGAAGTCAAGGCTGCACTGAGCCCCTGTGCCACTGTACAAAAAAGTATTATTTCACCATTAAAAACAATTTGGGGGAAAACTACATTAACTTGTAAAAATCCTTGCAGTTGAAAATGGGAAAATATAAATTATGTTAACAGAAAGTGGAATAGAATTTTGGGAAATGAAGATAATCATAAGGTGAGAGAACAATTACTATGTACAAGATCTCTTTTTTTTTTTTGAGATGGAGTTTCACTCCTGTTGCCCAGGCTGGAGTGCAATGGTGCAATGTCGGCTCACCACAGCCTCTGCCTCCCAGGTTCAAGCAATTCTCCTGCCTCAGCCTCCTGAGTAGCTGAGATTACAGGCATGCACCACCACGCCCTGCTAATTTTGTATTTTTAGTAGAGATGGGGTTTCTCCATGTTGGTCAGGCTGGTCTCGAACTCCTGACCTCAGGTGATCTGCCTGTCCCGGCCTCCCAAAGTGCTGGGATTACAGGCGTGAGCCACCGCACCTGGCCTTTTCTTTTCTTTTCTTTTTTTTTTTTTTTTGAGATAGAGTCTTGCTCTGTTGCTCAGGCTGGAGTGCAATGGCACAATCTCAGCTCACTGGAACCTCCACCTCCCAGGTTCAAGCAACTCTTCTGCCTTAGTCTTGCAAGTACCTGGGATTACAGGCACCCCCGACCATGCCTGGCTAATTTTTGTATTTTTAGTAGAGATGGGGTTTCACCATATTGGCCAGGCTGGTTTTGAACTCCTGACTTCAGGTGATCCACCCGCCTTGGCCTCCCAAAGTGCTAGGATTACAGGCGTGAGCCTGTAATGTGCCCAGCCACAAGATCTCTTTTAAACTAGTGACTTTGATTATTTGGGACATACCTTTGGTTAACTATGGTTAAGAGCCCAACTTTGGTGTTGGGCCAGCTAGATTTGAGTCCTTGCTCTGCTACAGTGCCATGTGTGACCTTAGATGACCTCCAGTAAGATAGCTAGCCAAACCGAGATGATTACTAATTCATGCTTAAGCTGAGGGGATAAAATGTACCTGAGAGCATTGTTACACTGGCTCAGTAAGAGGCATCTGATAAGAGACTTATGAAAGGTTCTTGGCCTTTAGGGTGAAGATTTTCTTTTCTTAAGAGCCATAAGATGGAAGGTTGTTTCATGGCAGCCTAGAACTCTGTGTTTGAACCTCCCTTGAGCCTGTGCCATGTGCAAGAGGTAAATCGTGAGGGAGTGTCCTTAGGCTTCTGGATTGTCTGGTCCTGTGGACTTATGTAGGGAGCTACGTATTTTGGGACTTCACATTCACATTCTCATTGGGCTGAGGCTCAAACACATGGAATGTGTTATTTTGTGGTGTCTACATTAGGGAAATCAAGCAGGGCATTGGTGATAGGAGAAAGTGATCAGGAACCAGGTAGGATGATGGTAAGTGGACAGGGTTTAAAAACCCAGGGCTTTTGGCAGTCTGCCCAATTCTATGTCTTTAGCCCATGTTTCTCCACCTAGTCTTATTTATTTAATTGCCTCCTGGCCATTTACACCTGGATGCCCCAGAGGCACCTCCGCCTTCTCACTTGCCTCCACGCTAGCTTTGGACTGTCCATTTCATTGCCTAGCTCTACCATTCTTCTCTTTCACCTCCACTTCCAGGCCCTTCGGTGCTCCCAACCTTTTTCTGCCTCATCCCTTCTTCAGTGCCCCTTACTCCTGCCTAAATTCAGCCTCTTCTATCAGTCCAATCATTGCACCAGCCTCCCAGTTGCTATCTCTGTTTTTAATCTTCCTCTTGCATAGAATCGTTTATGGAGTTTCCTTTGAAAATAAAGTCAAGCTGGATGGCACGGTGGCTCACGCCTGTAATCCCAGCACTTTGGGAGGCCGAGGTGGGCGGATCACGAGGTCAAGAGATGGAGACCATCCTGGCTAACACGGTGAAACCCTGTCTCTATTAAAAATACAAAAAATTAGCCAGGTGTGGTGGCGGGCACCTGTAGTCCCAGCTACTCAGGAGGCTGAGGCAGGAGAATGGTGTGAACCCGGGAGGCGGAGCTTGCAGTGAGCAGAGATTACGCCACTGCACTCCAGCCTGGGCGATAGAGCGAGACTCCGTCTCAAAAAAAAAAACAAAGGAAAATAAGTTCAAGCCGGGGGTGGTGCCTCACCCCATAACACTTTAACACCAACGCTTTGGGAGGCTGAAGTAGGAGGATCACTTGAGCGCAGGAGTTCGAGTCAAGCCTCAGCAACATAGTGAGACATCATCTCTACAAAAAAATTTAAAAATTAGCCGAGTATGGTGGGACACACCTGTAGTCCTAGCTACTCAGAAGGCTGAAGTGGGAGGATCATGATTCAGAGAGGTCAAGGCCACAGTGTGTTGTGATCGCACCAGTGCATTCCAGCCTGGGCAACAGAGCAAGGCCCTGTGTCAAAAAAAGAAAAAGAAGGTCAAATTTCTTAGTTTGGCATGCAAGACTTTTTGCAAAAACTCATTTCCATCTGCCGTCTCAAGCAAAACACATGTCTTGATTCTCCCCTGCCCACTGAAGAGCTGATCACTTTTCTCCTTGGAACACTAGTCTCTTACGATGACATACACGATGGCACCTGAAACACTTTCATACTTGGTCACAAGCAGTCAGGAGAGTGTGGCCTGTGTCTAGTCACTTGCGTCCACAGCCCTAGCTCGTTGCCCACCTCCATCTCGGTACCCAGCCAGCACCTGCATGGATGGACACGTGAGTGTGAAGATCATGTGTTCCTCCCTGTGGAGTTTTAGAAAAGATCATTTTGTGTCAGCTCTCTCCTTACTTAGAATTGCCGTGGGATGGGAGGGAAAAGATTTATCGGCCAGTTGATTTTACTGTCACTTTCTTCTAGAAGAAGCTGTGAATAAGGTGAAAATTCAGGCCATGTCAGAAGTACAGAAGGCCGTCGCTGAGGCAGAGCAGAAAGCCTTTGAAGTGATTGCAACAGAGAGAGCACGAATGGAGCAAACCATAGCGGACGTCAAGCGGCAGGCCGCGGAGGACGCTTTCCTCGTCATCAACGAGCAAGAGGAGTCCACGGAGGTCAGAGCTCTGCGCCCTGGGGGCCGGGGTGAGCGGCTGGAGTGACCATGCCCGCTGCCTTCCTCTCATACGCTGGGCAGGAAGACACAGGCAGTCCACTCTTGAGCTCGATGAGGATAATTTTTATCCAGTGCCAGAAGAGTTTTGGTTCTCACTCTAAGACTCTTTTACATGCCAAGATATTACACTGTATTTTTACATACATACACATATATATATATAGAGAGAGAGAGAGAGAGAGGCTCAATATGTTGGTTTAAATTTTGAGAATTCACCCTAAAGACAGAGTTTGTGTAATTGCACGATGATGATGATGACCAGCATTGACGGAGTGGGCTTACTGTGTGCCAGACACCCAGCAAAGTTGTATATTTTCTTTTTGAGTCTCACAATGGCCCTAATTTGCAGATGAGGAGACTGTGACTCAGGGAATGCAACTGATATACTCCCTTGGTGCTGAAGTCAGGATACAGGAGTACGTAAGAAAGTGCAGGGTCCTATAGCACCTAGGCCTTTTTTTTTTTTTTTTTTTTTTTTTTTTTGAGACGGAGTCTCGTTCTGTCCCCCAGGCTGGAGTGCAGTGGTGTAATCTTGGCTCACTGCAAGCTCCACTTCCCGGGTTCATGCCATTCTCGTGCCTCAGCCTCCCGAGTAGCTGGGACTACAGGTGCCCGCCACCACGCCCGACTGATTTTTTGTATTTTTAGTAGAGACGGGGTTTCACCATGTTAGCCAGGATGGTCTCTATCTCCTGACCAGCACCTAGGCTTTTTACAAATAGGATAGCTGGTTTATGGACTGAAGTAACAGGTTGGGTATATCTGCCTGATTGCCCAGGACCCAGGGCCCAAGGCCCAGGACTTGGTGATGGTTCTATACAGGACGCTTGGGTAGTACAGTGAGGAGAAAAATCAACAAACTGAAAAAGTAAACAACCTGTGACAACATGAGAACAGCCCTTTTGAATTTAATGCAGTTTTTCTGTAAATTCCATTTCAGTCATTTTTCAGCTTTAAAACAAGAAACCAGTTTCTTTCTGTAAGTAGGTAGATCTCATCTACTGGATGGGAGACCGGCTGTCTTTGGGACATTCTCTTGAAGTTCAGCACTCACTCTGTCACCGAGGCTGGAGTGCAATGGTGTGGTCTTGGCTCACTGCAACCTCCACCTCTGGGTTCAAGCGATTCTCCCACCTCAGCCTCCCAAGTAGCTTGGACTACAGGTGCGCATCACCATGCCTGGCTAATTTTCGTATTTTTAATAGAGATAGGCTTTCGCCATGTTGGCCAGGCTAATCTCGAACTCCTAGCCTCAAGTGATCGACCCACCTTGGCCTCCCAAAGTGCTGGGATTACAGATGGGCTTTTTTTTTTTTTTTTTAAACAAACAATAGAAATGTTATTTTCTTGTCATTTAAATGGTCCATTTCAGTATCATACTGTCACACATGGCAATGTGCAGATGAAAATGCCTAAATACCATGTGGCTATCATAGAGGATGTGGTGAAATTCCTCATTATAGCTCTTCAATACAGATACTATGGATTGTGAGAAAATAGTTTCTTTAATCCCCCTCCCTTTTCGTTCTCTCCTCCTCCTTTGTCTTTTGTGTGTGTGTGTGGAGAACAGGGTCTCGCTATATTGCCCAGGCAGGTTTTGAACTCCTGGGCTCAAGCTATACTCTCACCTCTGCCTCCCTGAGAGCTGGGATTACAGGCGTGAGCCACCACGCTCAGCCTCTCCTCCTCCTTTTTCTTTAGAATTGTTTTTGAGGCTGGGCGCAGTGGCTAATGCCTGTAATCTCAGCACTTTGGGAGGCCAAGGTAGTATGAACGCTTGGGCTCAGGAGTTAAAGACCAGCCTTGACTAGATGGTGAGACCCCATTTCTGCCAAAAAAAAAAATTTTAAAAATTTTTTGTCACGCACATGTAGTGCAGCTACTTTGGAGGCTGGGGCAGGAGGATCGCTTGAGCCCAGGAGGTGCAAGCCTGACCATGATTGTAACACTGCATTCCAGCCTGGGTGGGAGAGCAAGACCCCATCTCTTTAAAGAAAAAGAAGAAAAAAGGTGATGACGATGGCAAGATGAGGGGGAAAAAGAGAATTGTTTTTGAGAGTGATATATCTGTTTCTGTTCTGTATGTTTAATTGTGTATGTATAGCCATCCATATCAGTATCTGTATTTGTCCTTATTTATCTACTTTTCTCTCTGTGTTTATCTTTAACTATGTCTGTCTCCAAAGAAAGAGTATAGCTTTTGGCTTAGAGCATAGATCCTGGATCTGGACTGCGTAGATTTAAATCCCAGCTCTCAGTTTTGAGAATTGTGCTTTTAAGGAATTGTAATTTTAAATAAGCCACAAAGTAGCCTCCAGATGAGGTGCACACCTGCACCTATCCCTGCAAAATCACTTTCAAAAGCAGGGAAGGGATAGAGGCCCTATCCTTTGGATGAGTTTGCATTGGACCAAAACAGCTGATTCTCGTCCATCAAGAATATTCAGCTAGAATATTCTTGTTGAAATTTAGCAGGTATCCCTGGAGTTTCTTGTTCATCTTGTGAAAGGTGGTTTGGTAAGGGGGAGGAAGGAGGCCAGGACTGGAGGTTAGGAGCCCTGACTTCTAGTCCGAGTTCCCTCTCACACTGGCAGTATACCCTTAAAGGAGTCAGTCTCCATCTCTGTTCAATGAGTATAGCAGCTCCTATCCTATTGGTCTGATAGTTATTAGAGAACAGGCACAGTGGCCCATGCCTCTAATTCCAGCTCTTTAAGAGGCCAAGGTGGGAGGGTCCTTTGAGGCCAGGAGTTCAAGACCAGCCTGGGCAATATAAGAAGACTCTGTCTCTACAAAAAATTAAAGAATCAGCCAGGCGTGGTGGCACATGCCTATAGTCCCAGCTACTCAGGAGGCTAAGGTGGGAGTGTGGGAGGATCCCTGGAGCCTAGGAGGTCAAGTCCAACCTGGGCAACATAGCAAGACCCTGTCTCCAAAAGAAAAAACAAAACAGCAGCAGCAGCCTTGGTTGAGTCAGATTATCAGTAAAAACAATGAAGATTATTCTCTAATGAGGGAAACAATATCAGCTGGGCGCTTGTAATCCTGACACTTCGGGAGGCTGAGACAGGCAGATCACTTGAGCCCAGGAGTTCAAGCCCAGCCTGGCCAACATGGCAAAACCTCGTCTCTATTATATATATATGTATAATTACAAAAATTAGCCAGGGATGGCATTGGCACATGCAGAAAGGAGTAGGATAAATGTTCGACATGTGGTCTTGGGGGAGACCCTGGCACAGAGTTTGGTTTGGTTTCTGACTATTAAGATGAGTCAAAAGATGAGTCCATGCCTTAAGCAGGAGAGTTGGCCACCTGCCCCAGGCTGGTGCTGTGTAAGGTATTTTCACACACACACCTCATTTCACTGTTCCTGTCATCTTGCAGGGAAGTAGTTTTCTTGTCTTACAGATGAAGGAAACTCAGAAAGGCAGTGTGTATTTTTCATAGTTAAACAGCAGTAGAGGGAGGAGTTGACCACAGGTGTATGTAGTTCCAAAACTGGGGTTCTCTACATGCACCCCTTGCTTTACTGTGCGGGGAATGAATGGCAAGCCTGCCTCTCAATCCCAGCAACCACTAACTGATGCCTGTATCTTGCAGAACTGCTGGAACTGTGGCCGCAAAGCCAGCGAGACATGCAGTGGTTGCAATATTGCACGATACTGCGGCTCTTTCTGCCAGCACAAGGACTGGGAGCGGCACCACCGCCTCTGTGGTCAGAACCTGCATGGCCAGAGCCCCCACAGCCAGGGCCGGCCGCTGCTTCCTGTAGGCAGGGGCTCCTCTGCCAGGTCCGCTGACTGCAGCGTGCCCAGCCCAGCCCTCGACAAGACCTCGGCAACCACATCGCGTTCCTCAACACCTGCTTCTGTGACAGCTATCGACACCAGTGGACTCTGAGCCCCGGGCTCTACTTACCCTGATGGCTGCTCAGCACCACAGAGTGCTTGGGCTGAGGGACTGGCTGTTGGAACCCGTGCATGTAGCTGCCGGGTCATCAGCAAGAAATGAACTGGAGGCAGGAAGAGTCCAAGCCTGAATAATAACGCCCCACAGCCTCTCTGGGCACTTGCTGTCTGTGGAGCCAGTGTGCCATTCTCTGCACATGGGCAGCCGGCCCGAGCTGCCTCCTCCATGGCTTTCTTGGTTTGTTCCTCTCTCCACTGAAGCTGACTCAGCCAGCCCCTTTTCAATGTAGACCACCAGCTCACCTCCCCGAGATAGCAGACTGTCCAATGTGCTCAGCCAGGCTGGAGGCGGCAGGCAGCAGGCTGTGAAGGAGGCCCCTCGGTCAGGGAGCGGCCTGCTTCACCCCTGAATAGCTCCTTCGGCCCCATCTCCACCCTCAGCAGATGACACTGATTGGCCCCACGGGGACTTGGGTAAGCAACAGGCGGCATTCAGGACTCTTCTCAACCCTGCTGTTCAGACTTGTTAAGATCTCAGAGTCCACAGGAAAGAAGTCACTGTTGCAATAAAAGCACCCGTAGTAGCAAAAACATAAACAAATAAAACTTCCCCCACGTCACAGATTATTTTGGACAAGATTTTCCAACCTTGCTGGCTACTTTAGTTTGGGACCCGTTTTTTTTCTCATTTGATTTTGCTTGTGCAGAAAATAGTTTCCAGCACATGGATTGATCTGAGAGAGAATGAGGCTCAGTTGTGGATAGTCTGTTCCCTCTGAGCATGTTGGCCAAACTAGTATCGTCAAATTATTGAGCGGATCATCTCTTGGAAATGCAGAACTTCCTTCACCACTTGGCTATTTGCACAGTCATCTTGTTCTGTGTCCTTTTATCTCTCAGACCACACACATCTGGAATTCTGTGGGCATGTTCTGCCCATGGGCTCCATTTGGCACCTGCTGAGCCACAGTTGTCCTGCTGGACGTGCTGTGGCAGGTTGGTAGGACTTGCCCCCACTGGTCAAGGCCTGGTCTCATCTGAAAAGCCCTCCTGGACCTCAAAGAATTCTTCAGACCTCATAGTTACAGGTCATTATGTCTACTATGTTGATTTATCATCAGGCACACAACTTCTGTTGCCTTCTCTTGTGTTATCTGATAGC
Source organism: Nomascus leucogenys (assembly GCF_006542625.1). NCBI lineage: Eukaryota > Metazoa > Chordata > Mammalia > Primates > Hylobatidae > Nomascus > Nomascus leucogenys. The sequence continues at coordinate 30,315,055 of NC_044393.1, read as the reverse complement.
GTCCCTCCTTGAGCTCATCAGAAAGGTTTTATGAAATGTGAGAACCATTTTGGGAAAAGCTGATCAATTTTTCTTCCTAGCTTCCCATTTTCAAATGGGACATCACCTATATCCCTTTCAGAATGTTAGGAACTGCCTCTCACATTCTTCTCTGTCTTTTTGGGTTTTGTTTTTTGTTGTTGTGGTGGTTTTTTAACACAAAGTCTCACTCTGTTGCCCAGGCTGGAGTGCAGTGGCGTGATCTTGGCTCACTGCAACCTCTGCCTTCCAGGTTCAAGCAATTCTCCTGCCTCAGCCTCCCGAGTAGCTGAGATTACAGGCGCCCACCACCATGCCCAGCTAATTTTTGTATTTTTAGTAGAGACAGGGTTTCACCATGTTGGCCAGGCTGATCTCGAACTCCTGACCTCAGGTGACCTGCCTTGGCCTCCCGAAGTGCAGGGATTACAAGCGTGAGCCACCATGCCCTGCCTGTCTTTTTGCTTTTGATGGGAGTCTGAGGACCCCGACCAGTCCTGCTCTCCATCTTTGAGCCTCTAGCATCCTCTCACACCCAGAAATCAGTTGGAGTAAGTTTGATTGGCCCTGCTTCAGCTGGCCTTTGAAGCACAAGTTTAAATCTCCACCTTCTGTGCACTGACCAGAGTCTAAAATAAAAGCTGTCAGTACCATAAAGGAAAAAGGATCCACACAGGTAGCCTTGTCCTTGCATACAGTTACATCTTACTTTAAGAATTTCAAGTCCTGGCTGGGCGCAGTGGCTCACTCCTGTAATCCCAGCACTTTGAGAGACCGAGGCAGGCAGATCACTTGAGGTCAGGAATTCAAGACCAACCTGGCCAACATGGTGAAACCCTGTCTCTACTAAAAAAAAAAAAAAAAAAAAAAAGCCGGGCGTGGTGGCACACACCTGTGATCCTAGCTACTCAGGAGGCTGAGGCAGGAGAATCTCTTGAACCTGTGAGCCAGAGGTCGCAGTGAGCCGAGATTCCACCACTGCACTCCAGCCTGGGCAACACAGCAAGACCCCATCTCAAACAAAAAACAAAATTAAAGAATTTCAAGTCCCTAATTTACTCTAACCAAGCATTTTCAGTATTACAAAGAAACCTAGTGCACTACACCTTTAAAATGCCTAGATTTCCATTGCCTAAAGTAAGGTGTGACCAGTGAAAGAACAGCAGAGAATCATGTTCCTTTGCTATGGAACACATAAGCCCCACAGTTTTCCAGTCAGCCTAATACATGGGTATCCCCTACCCCCATCTGCCTCCTTAAGCCACAGTCCTTGGTGGGGAACTCTGACTAAGGTGGATGGAGTCAGTACCCTGGACAGGGCCATATTTGTATGAGACATGGCTGTCTCACAAGGAGGTCACAGAGCCTCTACGCCAGCTTACTGGTTTTTCATGGATTTGCTGGATTAACACCTTAAGCAGGTTTTTTTGTTGTTATTTTGTTTGTTTGTTTTGAGACGGGAGTTTCTCTCTTGTCTCCCAGGCTGGAGTTCAGTGGCGCAATCTCGGCTCACCGCAACCTCTGCCTCCCAGGTTCAAGCGAGTCTCCTGCCTCAGCCTTCTGAGTAGCTGGGATTACAGGCACCTGCCACCACGCCCAGCTAATTTTGTATTTTTAGTAGAGACGGGGTTTCTCCATGTTGGTCAGGCTGGTCTCAAACTCCCGACCTCAGGTGATCCGCCCACCTCGGCCTCCCAAAGTGCCAGGATTACAGGCATGAGCCACTGTGTCCAGTCTTAAGCAGGTTTTTAAAATCTCCAGTGGCCATAAAACTAGCCAGGGTAGCTCATGCTTTTACTGGTTGGAATAAGGAGCCAAAACCACCAAAATAATATTTATTAGGGCCCGATGCTCATTTCTGTGGCTAAGGCTTAGGTTTGGTGTGCAGAGCCTGGCCTACTCCTGTGGGCTGTGGTTTGATTGGCCCTGTGACAGTTTCATTTTCTGAATCTTTGTAATGCTTTTCCACCCTGCTCATGTGCTGCCCAGAGGCTGATCTGCAAACCTGGGCAGTATTCCACACTGAAGCTCAGTTTGCAAACCTTTTGCTGTGTTAATTCTGGTCAGTTTCACACAGAAGTCACGAGGGCCTCTGCCCAGGACCTTCTATTCGCATTTCAAGAATCCCTTTCTGAAATTCTCCAACTCTCTGGTCAGGAGGAGCAGCACCATTGGGGCGGGGTGGGCAGCTAGAGATGCAGGAGCGAATCCAGGTTCCTTGTGTGGTTCCCAGCCTCTGCTGACAGCACCTCAGCTACCAGGTGGGGAGTGGAAATTCAGGCTGCTTAGAGGACTGACCTCTACAGTTAATGTTTGCAGTGACATAAAAGGCAAAGAGGGGCTGGCATGGTGGTACAGAAGGTATCAGTCAAGCGCAGGCTCTTCAGAAACCAAAAAGCAGATGCAACATGTGACTGGCCATCAGCCAGACATGTCTAGGGTGAGACCAGTGCTCAGCACCACCTGCCAAGAAACACTGATGAGTTGTGGGACGCTATGGTCGGCCAAGTGAGGAATGATTGCAGGGACCAGAGAAGACCAAAGATGCCCGATGTCCCCAGAGTTTCTTGGCTGGGTTTCACATCTTTGCTTGTCCTTTTTGTTCCCACTTGCCTGCACTGTGCCTGACTCCATCCAGTGGGGAAGGTGACTCAAGAAGTTGTTTAAGCCTAGGCCTAGGCAGTCCACCTCGGGAAGTGGGGGCACTCCACACTGGGGGGCCCTGCAGCTCCAGGGCTGCTGCTCTAGCAGATGCGCTCAGGCACGGTTGGGTGACCGTGGGGTCACCGATTGGGTAGATTATTTCTAGGGCCGTGCCAGGTTAGAAATGTATGTCTGGAAACAAGACACATCTTCCCACAAGTCCACACCTGGCGTCGACTGCTGCCCACTCTCTGCAGCTTGGATCTCCTTTGCCCATTTGGGCCAGAAGGTCACCAGGAGTTCATCACTGCTTGGTGTCAACTTGACATCTTCAGCTTCCAGACAGAAAATCCATGCTTTACTTTGTACAGCCCTGTCCCAGAGTTAGTAAGCCTCGGCTTGTCACCTGCTTGCGAAGGGTATAGACATCGTTCTGGGTAGTTCTAGAGGATATCGCAACAAGTGTGTTTGAAGGTTCAGCACAGCTGGAATTGTACGGTAGTGAGCTCTTCAAAATGAAAACAGAATGGCCGGATGGCCATCTGTCCTGGAAACTGTAGAACTGAATAAATCACTGAAAATAGAACACTTCATGGAGGCTTTCTTCAGAACTGAACTAGAAACAAGATTTCCAGGCTCCCAGGTCAGTAGACCAAACCAACTTCCTTAGATTTTTTTTTTTAAAGCTGTTTGCAGAAAACTGGGTGGTAGCATGTCTGAACCAAATGGAAGAATATCCAGCGGAGCATCAACTGTTCCAGCACGGGCCAGATGGCCAGCTGTCGAGAGCAGCCCTGCGCAGACTGCGGTGGCGGCTGTGCCAGCGGCTCCGCAGGGCCCTTCCAACTCTGGAGTGTCTGTGGTTCTTGTGAAACCAAAACGTTGACTGCCTGCCTCTTTCCTCGGGCATCGACGTGCTCATTTCCAAAGATGATGGTGCAGGTGACCTTTTCCATCGTGAGCCAGGAGAAGGTTAGGAGGCCTGAGGGGCGGGCCTTGCGTCCCCTCCTCCCCCTCCACAGCCCCCGAGGTGGAGCTTCCCTCACAGACGCATCTGGTCGAGCCTACGGCTGCCCAGTGTACACTCAGTGATGCTTATACCAAATAGGGCATGTGCGCTGGTGTCTGTTGGGGACAGCCCCATCCCTACCTTGGAGTCGGCAGAGAAGCAGCAATAAGCATTAGGCGAATGAGTGAAAGGGCTGCTGTGCCGAGAGGCCTTCAGTCCCCTTAACGTGGCTTTCCAACTTCCTCACGAGGCTACAAAGGCTCCACTCACAAAAGAAAGCCAATAATGTAAATAAATAGAAAACGAAGCCTCCACGCGTGGTTTTTAAAGGGGGATGATGAATGTGAAACCACCCACAGAATGCGTTAGAGTCTGGTTTTTCTGTGCTTTGTCATTTTACTCTGATAGGAACTTTTGTTACCTAACTCTGTGCATAACTTATTTAATGTACTGTATAAATGAACCAAAACTGTTAAATATGTATTTAGTTTGTTCTACTTAAAGTAGTCAATAAAAAGGCTATATTCCTTTTCTGCCTCAAGCTGCAATGGGACCGGGAGGAAAGGTGGTCCCTACACTAGGAAGAGTCCCCTCACTCTAATTCCCAAGTCCTTGAGGAAGAGGGAGAGAGGGGCCCCAACTGGTTCTAGTCGTGGCCTGAAGAGCGCCCAAGGGCATGAAGCAGGGGGTGTCTGCACCCCATGTGCCTGGAACTGGCCTCTCTGGAAAGCCAGCTGCACCAACTGGTCAGTGCCCTGTGGGAACCAGGCCCTGTCTGCTGGAGCCCACCAGTGGGCCTGTGGTCAAGGGCCAACAACAGCTTCCAGACACTCCCTGTTATTTCTTCTCTCTTAAGTGGTGTTTTGTTTTGTTTTGTGGGGAGGGGGCAGGGTCTCTGTTGCCCAGGCTGGAATGCAGTGTCACGATTACAGCTCAGTGCAGCCTCCACCTCCCAGACTCAGGCAATCCTCCCACCTCAGCCTCCTAAGTAACTGGAACTACAGGCATGGGCTACCATGCCTGGCTGATTTTTTGTATTTTCTGTAGAGACGGGGTTTCACCATGTTGCCCAGGCTGATCTCAAACTCCTGGGCTCAAGTGATCTGCCTGCCTCGCCCCCGCCAAAGTCCTGGGATTACAAGCATGAGCCACTGCACCCGGCCAAATTATCTTGTAATAAGGAAAAATGAACCACAGAGAATCTGACCATCTGTCCTGCCTGAACAGGGTGGTGGACTTGTGGATATATTTTCTAGTAACTTAAGTATTTTCTTGTAAAATTTTAACACAAATGTTAACATACCTGGACTTGTCAAATACTCACTTATGTCCTTATGACACTGATGTTAAATCACAGGTAATTTTACTGTTGCCTTCCAATTTATTTGCTTAATGGTTGCATCATGTAATTGAGGCCATAATTTTTTTTAACTCTTCAACTTCTGTTGGGCAATTGGATCGCTTTCACGTTTTCCAGTATGGCATACATCTTCTATGCATACTCTTCCTTTGCATTATTTATTTCCCTAGGATAATTTTCCAAAGTGGGGGTTTTCGATACTGAACATTTCTTGGATCCTTGAAATCTGTACAAACTACTCTCCCTAAAAGCCCAACAGCTTGCGTTGCCTCCAGCAGCCCCTGGGTGGTACTTTCCGTGACCCTAAGGCTGGTGCAGGCACACCTGTGTGTGGAATTTCAGGCTGCCAGTCCAGTTTACCAGCTGGTGAGCTGAGGCCTCACTTCTGTCACTCAAATACCCATCTGTGCTTCTCCCTCAGACCCGCCTCTCCTGAACAGCCTTGCCCAAGAGGCTCGTTGGCACCACTAGCTTCACAATCCCCTAGAATGCAAGGGGAGAGGGACTGGTTACTAGATCTGGAGACGGGGAGAAGGGCTAGCCTGTGGCCTAGGGCTTGGCTGTATGATCTTTGGTGCAGGTGGTGCCAACTGCAAACCTTTCTGGGCTGCACTGTAATCTGCCCACCTAGAACAATGACAAGATCTCAGCCATGGGACTGTCAGCCCTGCACAAGAGCACTATGTTGGTGGAAAGGGAATGTACCATAGAAATGGCAGGCTGAAAATCTTCGTGACCACAAAACACCCAGATGCCAGATAAATTATAATGAATGTACTTTTAACTGCATTGCTGAGGTCACAGATAGGACATTCTAAGAACTCAAGAGTTGGAGGGAGACTGCCTCTAGGCGCAGTATGAGGCTTGGTTTTGAGCATATACAAAGTACAGAAACAAAACTGGGGCCTTTCCACAAAGGCAGGTAGCTCAGCACCTTTGGCACCGTGAAAAGGCGGCAGGGAAAATCTGCCCATCTGCAATGGAAACTGAATTGGAAACAGCTCTGCCCTGCTTGAGAAAAAGAAAGAAAAACTGGGCCAGGCGTGGCGGCTCACACCTGTAATCCCAGCACTTTCGGAGGCTGAGATCACTTGAGCCCAGGAGTTTGAGACCAACCTGGGCAACATAGTGAGACCCCCGTCTCAACAAAAATTAAAAACTTAGCTGTACATGTCAGATTTATACTGAAGGAAGGTCGGGGAATCCTGGTGCTGAGAAATTAAGATAATTAAGGACCTTCAAGATCAATATTGTGTGTCAACCAATTATAAGCTATCCGGAAACACGACTGAACCTTCAAGAAAATGAGCCATTATTTGCAAAGTCAACAGGAACAATAATTGATTTAACCCCTGGGACTTCAGATATTACAATCACCAGATACAGGCTGGGCACAGCAGTTCACGCCTGTAATCCCAGCATTTTGGGAGGCCGAGGAGGGCAGATCACGAAGTCAGGAGTTTGAGACCAGCCTGACCAACATGATGAAACCGTCTCTACTAAAAATACAAAAATTAGCCGAGTGTGGTGGCAGGCGCCTGTAATCCCAGCTACTCAGGAGGCTGAAGCAGGAGAATCGCTTGAATCTGGGAGGCAGAGGTTGCAGTGAGCCGAGATCTCGCCACTGCACTACAGCCTGCTGGGTGACAGACTCAATCGCAAAAAAAAAAAAAAAGCGCACCAGATACAAAATACAAAATATGAAACCTCTAGAGATGGCACTGAAAAACAATGAGCAAAAAGAGTCTGAAAATGACTAGGCAGATTTGAAAATAGAATTCTGGAAATGACAATCATTGAAATAATGCGTTATTCACCAATAGATTACATCAACCTGAAAAAGAAAAAGTAGTGGTGCATTACCTTTGTCAGAAAGAGAGCAAAGAGGTCGGGCGCGGTGGCTCATGCCTGTAATCCCAGCACTTTGGGAGGCTGAGGCAGGCGGATCACGAGGTCAGGAGATCGAGACCATCCTGGCTAACGGTGAAACCCCATCTCTACTAAAAATACAAATTAGCCTGGTGTGGTGGCGGGTACTCGGGAAACTGAGGCAGGAGTATCGCTTGAACCCAGGAGGCATAAGTTGCAGTGAGCCGAGATCACGCCACTGCACTCCAGCCTGGGTGACAGAGCGAGACTCCATCTTGGAAAAGAAAAAAAAGAGACAAAGAATTGGGAACTGTGAACGATCTGTCCCTCTGGAAGGTTAGGAAGGGAAAGTCTTTTTATGTGTTACCAAGGGCAGCATCGAAGAGCCTGCTAACTGCTGTTTCTCAGCAGAATGCGGACTGTCCTGAGGTGGGGATAGGATCTTGGGAAGCAAACATGTCTCTTGCCCATCTCCGCTTGTTTCTGACTGCTGGTATTTCAGGGTCAGTTTCAAGATTAGGCATGTCTCCTTCTTAGCCTTCCTCCCAAGAGGCTTGGGGGAACCAGCGACAGTCCCCACTCCACTCCTCAGGTGGGCTTCATTGCCTGCTGCCAGGAGCCCTCTTGTGGACAGAGCTGGACTTTCCCCCTGCGTTGCCACCATCCCTGAGCCAGATTCCTTTCCAGAGTACACACCAGCAGCTTTTCATTCCCCTTCGCTTCAGCGTTTTCTCAGGCTGCCTTTCCACCGCATGAGTTAATATTCTCTAGGTTCCTCCTACGGAGTTCCAGAAGTGATCGGGGATCAGTCTCCCCACCTTCTGAGGGCTGGCTCACCCGGCCCCTCGCACTGGGCTCGTCCTTGCTGCCCCGTCTGCCATTTTGCAGGCCCCGAGGCCTGGCATTGTTCCTTCTTTTGGTGTAGCTGCCTCTGCCTCCTCCAGCCGGGGCGGGTTTCTGCTACTGGAGGGTGCCCTCTCCCAGCGCTGTTTACTCCCGATGGCTAGCAGCTGTTGGTGCCAGGGAGTGGATCCCTCCTGCGTGACCTGGAGCAAGGCACTTACTGAGCTTTTTCCTCCGTAAGCTGGGGATGCTAACGATGCCTATACCTCTGGTGTGTTGAGAGTAAAATGCAATCAACAACATGGGTATAGCCCCTAGCACAGGGCCTGGCACCCAAGGCGCCCCTGTAAACTGGTTGCTGTTATAACCTGTTTCTCTCCCCGCCAATCTGTGGTTTCTTTGAGGATTGATCTTTGTGTCCAGCCCTCTATGTGGAGCCTGGTGTCCTGCTCAAGTAGTATGTTTTGAGAATAATTTTTTGAAGACCACTTAATTCTCAGTCCCTTTCGGCCCACCAGAGGCTGTGTTAAGGGGACTTGTTAGGAGAGCTGTAGGGCATTGGCCACCGTCTAGACTGTTGCTATCTCCAGCCTAGCCTGGCACTGGGCCAATCCCTGGGACAGGTTTGAATATGTACAGGTGAGTCACAGGTGCAGGTGTGAGGAAGGGGAGAGGGCAGGTGCAGGGAGTGGGTGGAAGGGTGGGGGTGGCAGCTGGCCAATGAGCCCGGAGCTCTCCTGACTTCGGGGCTCTGCCTGCCCTTGACCGAGTGCTGTCACCAGCCCAGGACATTTGATCATCTCCAGCACCTGCCACAAAGCAGGTGCCCAGCGCAGGATTGGGAAAGGCGCCCTAGCACAATGGCACTCACCTGCTCCTTACAGTGGAAGCGTTTCTGTGGTGAACAGGGGTGGCTTGGGACAAAAGCCACAGACAAGGTGACTGGGGTCGTAAATGGCCCAGCTCAGCTGGAAAGGGCTTTGGCTCCCAGGACATGAAATTATGACCTTGATGCTGAAGACAGTGGGTGCCATTGAAGGGTCTTGGCCAGAGAGGTGCGTTTTTCAAAATGGCAACACTTTGAAAGCCGCCTCTGGCCGTGTCTTTACAGGGAATGGACGGGGTGGGAGCCAGGTAAAGAAGTTGCTGCAGTCTTCCACGCCAGAGAGGACAGTGGCCCTGACTTGGGGGCTGGGGCGAGGCACAATGGTGGGGATGGCAGGCTACAGATGAGGTGGGCTTGTGAGATCGACAGACGAGGCAGAGGCTTGAGGGCTTCCTCGGGTCCCCACAGCCCCAGCCCAGCTCAGACGTCTGTTCTGTGGCTGCAGCTCCACCCCCACCCACTCCCTGTCTGGGACCCTCCTGTCTCCCTGTCACCTGCAAGACAACATTCCACTCCCATGCACCCGGCCTCCTCAGCTCGCCCCAGCCGTCACACTCCAAGGATTCCTTCTTCCCTCGCACCTGCCCGGAGATCTCTGCTCTTCTTCCACAGCTCAAACCAAACACCGTCCTAAGAGGCCCCCTGACCCTGCTGGACATCCCCACCTGCGTGCCCTCCTCTGCAGCTCCAGCCTTCAGGAGGGAGGGACAACACAGCCTTTCTTATTAAAAATCATAATAAAGAGGTGTCCACCTTCAGAACTGCACTGTAGGGGTAGGCAGGCAGGGTGCCCGGGCACAAAAACTGAGGAGACGCCCACCACAGATAAGTCAGCCTGAGGGCTTGGGCATGTTTAAAGATGGCAGTGGGCTGGGCACGGTGGCTCATGCCTGTAATCCCAGCACTTTGGGAGGCTGAGATGTGCAGATCACTTGGGGGCAGCAGTTCCAGACCAGCCTGGCCAACATGGTGAAACCCCATCTCTACTAAAAATACAAAAAAATTAGCCAGGTGTAGTTGTGTGTGCCTGTAATTCCAGCTACTGGGGAGGCTGAGGCAGGAGAATCACTTGAATTCAGGAGGCAGAGGTTGCAGTGAGCCAAGATTGCACCACTGCACTCCAGACTGGGTGACAGAGCAACTCTGTCTCAAAAAATAACAATAATAAATAAAGATGGCAGTGGGAAGTTTTTTTAGTTTTGAGGATTTGTTGCTACAGTTTTTGTGGAGGACAAAAGAACTCTTTACAACACAGGATGGAAAGCAGGGCAATGTCCTCCTCACCTGTCTTCTCTAACAAGAAGACACACTGCCCAGCCTGAGCAACATGGCGAAACCCCATCTCTACAAAAATTAGCTGGGCATAGTAGTGTGTGCCTGTAGTCCTTGGCTCACTGCAATCTCCACCTCCTGGGCTCTAGTGATTCTCCTGCCTCAGCCTCCCAAGTAGCTGGAATTACAGGCACACACAACTACACCCGAACAAGCCTCAAGCCTGCTCAGAGCCCCATGTGGTTCAGATGGTGGCAGCACTTTCTAGGAGCTCCCAGGGATCTGGGAAGTGGGGTGGCGGGAGGACAGCCTGGCACTGGACTGGCCAGGGTGCCACCAGGGACCTATGTGCAGGTGGCCCAGGGAGCCAGGCTGGTGGAAGAAACTGTCTCCCGCAGAGGCCACCGGGGAGAAACCGCAGGGAAGACCCTGCCTGGAGTCCCAGATGGGGATGCCCACCCTGAGCTGGTGCCATCTGAGTTGGCTTTCTAGCCAGGCCCCAGCCCAGTAAGGACGTGGCACCACCAGGGCGTTCAGGAACATGGAAACGGCACTCAACCCACCGGCCACCCCCTCACCCCGACTTAAAGCCTCCCATGGCCTCCTTGGGATGTAGCACCTCAGAGGCCCAGCCTCGCCCAGCCCTCTCCCCCTGGCACCCCCAGCTCAGCCCTGCTACTGGGTCACCCTTGGTTCAACCAGGCAAGCCCTCCTTCTCCTCAGGGCCCGTATGCCGTCTCCTCTGTCTGTAAAACTGACACCAACACTCCCAGGCCAGGTCAAATGCCATCCTGTGCTCCTGCGGTGCCAGGGGCCTCCTCTTCAGAGCAGCTGCTTAAATGTCCCTCTTGGTCACCTCCCCTCCATGCCCCCAGTAATGGAGGGGGGCAGGAGGACACCTCCAGGGGCTAGTAGGACTGAGCCATTGTCCAACTGGAACCACTCTGTGGGGTGGCAGTGACAAGTCCAGCTTGGTGAGAAGGACAGGTCTTCCCACAGGAGCGCAGCCGAGCGATCTGGGCCCAGAGAAGGCTCTGTGTGGGTGAAGCTAGAACCCCTGTAAAACCTGCAGAGACATGTCACCCCCTCCCTCAGGCAGGACCCACCACCAGGGTGTGTCAGGGCCGGGGACCCTGAAGTGGGAAAACTTGCGTCAGCTCTTGTGAGTATCCATTCTGCGAGCGTGAGGGCACAAGGTGGGAACCGGAGGGCTTCCCAAGAGAGGTGCCCTGCCTGGAGCTTCTGGCCTGGGACACGCACAGGCCCCACAGCCCAGACCTGCGAGAGACAGGAGGCGACACTGGAAGGGACCACTGCCTTTATTGCCTCTGTGCTGGGGTCCCAGCCTGGGGTTCAGAGGCCTCTGGGGGCAATAGGTGACCCTGGACCCAAATTATTGCTACTTGGCCAGGTCACCTTGGGGCTTCCCATACTGCCCTGAGAATGGGTGGGGTGAGGGCATGCAAATGATATGCAAATGGCATGCAAACCAACCCAAAGGCCTCTGGCACATCCATGGGTGCTGGAAGAGTCAGAGCCTAGTGGCCTGGGAGGGCGACAGGGGCACCCAGGTCAGGCCCAGCCTCGGGGGCAAGGTTTGAGGAGTTGGGGGGTCCCTGAGCATCAGCCCTGCTTCTGCCGCTGGCTGAGGAGGAGCAGAAGCCTGGTCCTAAGACAGCAGAAAGCAAGCAGGACCCTCGCTAGGTGGACAGATGGCCCGAGGCCCACCAAGACAGGGACGGGGCCTGTCCTGGGTCGCTCAGCCAGGCAGGGACAGCAGGAACCAGAATCCAGGTCTCCTGAGCCAGGCAGAAGCCAAAGTAGCTTGGAGGCTGAAGTGACAAACAATAAAATACAGGAATAAATAAATCAATAATAAATAGAAAGCAAGCAGCCCAGTCCCTGATCCCTGGGCTGAGAGCCCTTCCACCAGGCCCAGGTCCAGGAGGAGACAAGCCCTGGTCTTTGCGCTGGGCTGGCCAGTCCAGAAGGCTCCAGAGGGAGGCAGGCAGGGTCCCGGGGCCCTCGGCGTGTGCAGGTCTGGCTCAGTTGTTATTCATTATCCACCAGGAGGCTGGGGGTCAGAGGCGGGGGGTCAGGAGCCCTCAGGAGCCCACTGCCCCTCCAGGGCCACAGTGAGTGGGGGTCCACCGCATACCTGGGAAGAACACAGTGGTGAGGGTGTCCGGGGCCCGCAGGTGGTCGATGAGGACGCGCTGGAAGGCCTTGCTGCAGGGCAACTGCTGGTGCCTGCGGAGAGACCCAGGCTACCGTGACCTCGGTCTCCCCACTCCCACCCCATCCTGCTGCCAGGATCAGACCCCGGCCCTTCTCACACTGCTTCTGGAGCCTCAGTCCTCTCCCCTGTGGCACGGGGACGCTGTGTGGGTGGAATGAGGGCACTGCACATGATGCTCGGCATGGGCATTGTCACATACGTGGTGACAAGTGTGTATTCACTGAGTGCCTCCTGTGTCCCTGTGCTGTGTTCAGCTCTTTCCAGTCACCTCCTTTAGCCCACAGGAGTTGGAACTGTTATCACTTCCATTTTGGAAAGGACTTGGGGGCTCGGGCAGGTGGGGTCACTCATCTGAGGTCACAGAGTCAATGAGCAGGACAGCAGGATTAGAACCCTGACCTGACTCACTCCAGGGCCACATTCCACGGTGTTAGCTGCCAGACTGGCACTCATACCTTCTCCAGGAGGCCTCATCCTGCCAGAACTCATACAGGGTGAAGGAGGCACCATCCAGCATCTTCTGGGCAGACACACTGTAGGGCCAAAGAGATGGGCAGGCCAGGCCAGGGCTGCCATCACCTCTGCCTCCCTGGCCTGGGGTCTCATGGGAGCCCTGACGCACCCAGGATGGCCAGCCCCAGCACCCCTCTCTGCTCACCCGCTCCCCACCGGCCATCCCACCTGCCAGCTGGGGACTCACTGCAGACAATGGCTCTGGGCCCCTGTGAAGTCCATGTAGCAGCGCAGGGCTCGGTGGAAGTCCTGCAGGCCTTCCTCTGCCACTTGGACCTGCCTCTGGGCCACGAGGATGTGCTGGTGGGAGAGGCAGCCGGTCAGCTGGTGCGGAGCCGGGCACAGGGGAGGGACTGGCTGTGGCCTCCAGGAGGTTCCCAGCTGTTTTTCTGTTTGTTTTTTAAGACAGGGTCTTGCTCTCACCCAGGCTGGAGTGCAGTGGTGTGTGGGATCATGGCTTACTGCAGCTTCTACCTCCCAGGCTCAAGTAATCCTCCCACCTTGGCCTCCCAAGGTGCTGGAATTACAGGCATGAGCTACCACACCTGGCCCCCAGCCTTCTTGACTGATGCCAGATCCAACCTACCCTTTAGCTGGGTTCCTGCTGCCAACCTGCCCCCCAACCTCCCTGTCTCTATCCTCTCCCTGTCTCCAAGGGTGCTGCTTGATCCAGCCACCATCCCTCCTCCTGCAGTATGCCACCACTTCCTTCCACCCTCCAGCTTCCATCCACACTGCCCCAGACCTGGCTTTCAGAAATGCTGACGGGGAAGCAAAGCCCAGAGAAGGGCGATGGTTCCTGCAGGTTCTCAGAACCCAGCACCTGCCTGCCAGGCCTGAGGGCGGGGCACATGCGCACTGCAGAGGGTGGGTGGGCAGCTGGCCCCATGAATCCCCAATTCATGAGCACCCCCCGACACGGCCGTCCAGCCACTTGCCCCTCTCCTGGGCTCACCAAGTCAGGCCCCTTGGCCAGGTCCTCTTCATGCAGGGGTTCCAGCCGGGGGGCCTGTGAGGGCACAGAGTGTGGGCCGGGCCTCCAGCATGGGCCTGGCTCTGGCGGATACCAGGAGGGTCCTCCCTCGTGGGGCCCTGGCCCCATGGCCCTCACCTTGCACTCGAGCTGGTCGATGAGCTCCTGGAGGCGGTTCACCTGGAGCCGCCACTGCATCTCGGCTTCTGAGCTGCGCCCTGTGGGTGGGGCCCATGCAGGGTCAGGCAGGGGCCTCTCAGGCCCGGCAGGTTCTCAGAATGAAGTGAGGGCCAGTGAAGGAGTGGACCCCGGGGGAAGGGGGGATGCGGTGCCTGCCTCGGCCAGGCCTCCCACCCCACCCCAAGTGCACCTGTGTCAGAAGAGCCGGGGGACCAGGTGGATGACCGGCTGACGCTCCTCAGGGCCTGGCGTCCCGCCTGCCGGCTGCCGCAGGACCTGCTCTGCGCCTCCACGCTCTCTGCATCTGACCTAAAGGAAGTGAGGCTCACAGGGCCGAGGACTGGGGCCCCAGGACAGGACAAGCCTCGGTGGGGAAGAGAAGCCTCCTGGGACTCCGAGGCCTAGCCCCAAAGCCAGTCTCATTTCACCCTGCCATGGCTACCCTGCCATGGCTTCCCTGCCCGAAAATGCAGGCTCCAGGATGCTGGGACTGTGGGGATTTGGAATGCGGGTACAGTGGGCGCTTGTGCATTAGCCCCGCAGGTCAACAGCGCCCTTACATACCGCCAGCCACGGGCCTGGGCCTCCAGAGTATCTGACGCCCCCTCCAGCGAGCTCTGCAGGGCTTGCAGCTGGCTCACCGTCTCCCGCAGCAGAAAGCGCGTCACAAACTGGTCCACCTTGGAGGCCCTCTCGTACTCCTGTGGGGCGAGGAGGGACGGTCAGCATCTCCCAGCCCGGGCATTGATCTCTTGAGTGGGTCCCCTGCCTCTTGCCCATCAGAGCAGCGGTGGTGGTGCCAAGAGCAGGGGCACGCAAACCTGGCACAGGCAGGAGGGTACTGAGACCCGATGGGCAGGGAGGGTCTGGATCCCTCCTTGGCCGGGCCTGGCCTCCCTCCCCGGAGGTGTGAGGCCAACTCACAGGAGGCATCTGCCCACCGACGTGCCTGGCTTCTCTGGACCTCACAGCCCCTTCCCTGACGGTGCTACCACCTTCAGCATTGTCATAGCCAGTGAGTCCCAGGCACAGCTAGGCTGGGTGGGGGCTGTCACGAGGTATCCAAGGGCCAATGTTGACACGAGGCAAAATGATGGCGTGGTGTAGCCCCAGACTCACAATCTACATATTCACTCATTTATTCATTCACTCATGCACACAACACTGGGTGCTTTTGACTAGGAGCTGCTGATAAAAGACAATCAGGTTGCCGTCCTCACTCACACAGACACACACACCGGCAATGACCCCAACTGACACCGCCAGCCTCCTCCCAGCCCCTCTCAGGGTGGCAGAGAGGCAGGGAGGCTGCCCACATGCTAGGCCCTGTATGGCCCAGCATGGGATTCTGAGGCTCCTCAACTACCTTCAGTTCCTGGAGCTTCCATTTCCTCATCTATCAAACAGGAAAGATGAAACTCAGCACGTGGAGCTGCAAGAAGCTCCCAGGAGTTAATTCTCCTGCATAGGACTCAGCCCAGGGTCTGGCACATAAGTTCTTGATGCCAGACCTGCCAGCCATCTATCATCAAGTGTAATACAATAAAGGGCCTGCCCACTTGTATACCCAGGAGTCACAGACGTCCTGAGAATTGCCTAACCCCCACCACACACGCAACACACACACACACACGCGCGCGTGGGAGTCTTGGGGAGTTGTAGTCCAGGTGCCTGCCCTCTCCAAGGAGACTCCAGAAGCCCCATCCATCAGAGACTTCATCTCCTGCCATGACCTGCCTCAGCTCAGCCATCAGATGGGACCTCCTGGGCCAGGCTTATAAGCTAGGAGACAGGGACAGAGAAGAGGCTGGGTCTTTTCATTCTCAGACAGGCCAGGGTTTCTATCTCCATTAAATCTTTCCAAAAAATTCCTTTTTGGGTATTTGAGATGACTAGTTTCTGTTGCTTGCAACCAGAGAAGAGACAGAAGAACCCACTCAGAGCCAGGCACTATTGCAAGAAGAATTTCATTTAGTCTTGTTTTTCTGAGACAGAGTCTCACTGTATCACTCAGGCTGGAGTGAAGCGGCATGATCTTGGCTCACTGCAACCTCTGCTTCCCAGGTTCAAGCAATTCTCCTGCCTCAGCCTCTTGAGTAGCTAGGTTTACAGGCCTGTGCCACCACACCTGGCTAATGTTTGTATTTTTAGTAGAGACGGGGTTTCACTTATGTTGCCCAGGCTGGACTCGAACTCCTGACCTCAGGTGATCCACCCGCCTCGGCCTCCCAAAGTACTGAGACTACAGGCATTAGCCACCATGCCGGGCCTCATTTAACCTTTGTAACAATTTACGGGAACCATAATTGACCCCATTTTGCAGATGAGAAAACAGGTCCAGAGAGGTTGAGTACCTGGGCTAAAGTCACATAGCAAGTTAGTGGCAGGGCCAAAATTCATACCCAAACCACAGAAATCCCCCTCTATTCACCACTAAGCACCTTACATGCATTGCCTCATTTATGATCATTAGCTCAGTTTTACAGCTGAGAACCAAGGCTAGAAGTGACTGAGTGGAGCCCAGAGTCACCTGTGGGCCCTGGAAGGCGGTGCTCAGAGCCTGCAATTGGTGAGGTCACAATGTTGCCAGGGCCCAGGGGGGCAGAGCAGACGGAGTGTGGGCCATGGTCCCCAGTGGTGACCAGCTCTGCCATGGGAAACTATAGTTCCCACAAAAGGACCAAAGCACCCAAGCAGGACCGCAAGGAGAGGCCGGCTGCCATGGACAAGGCCTGGTGGAAACCATTCCTCAACCACCTCACTCGGAAGAAGCCAGCTGTGAGTGCGGGGGATGGGGAGCAGGGCTGGGGAGGCAGCTGGGGAGGCGGATGGGGGTCAGGGAAAGCTGGACAGGTGGGTGGGAAGGGATGCTGGGAGTCTAGGCCTTGTGTGCAGAAGTCCTAGGGGGTGAGGGAGGAATTCGAAAATCTCTCCCAAGGATGAGGATCCCAGGAGCCCATGTGGGTGTGGATGGGGGGTCCTTTCAAGGTGGCTCACGCCTGTAATCCCAACACTTTGGGAGGCCAAGGTGGGTGGATCACTTCAGCCCAGGAGTTTGAGATCAGCCTGGGCAACATACGGAGGCCCCATCTCTACAAAAATAAAAAATCAGCTGGTTGTGGTGGTGAATGCCCGCAGTCCCAGCTACTCAGAAGACTGAGGTGGACTACATGAGCCCAGGTGGTCAGGGATGCAGTGAGCCGTTGACAGCACCACTGCACTCCAGCCTGTAGGACACAGCAAGACCCTGTTTGACTCAGTCTTTTAAAAAAAAAAAAAAAGCCCAGAAGGGAGGGCAGAGATTCCAGAACCAGAAAGTGGATGAGACTTGAGAGCCCAGGGGGATGAGCATGAGTGGGATTCTCTCCCAACCCTGGACAAACAGGTGGAGATCCCAATACAGAGAATCAGTTCTAGTTGGTACTACTGGAGCTAGAGGCAGGGGGAATTCCCTAGTGTCCTCTCTTCAGCTCCTAGGCTCAGAACTTCCCTGCCTCCCTCTCAAATGAGCAGAGGCCCTGGACCAGGCGGGGGTGGGAGGTGCTGAGAGCCCCTGACATGCGGCCTGGAAGGGATCTCATAAATTAGACGGAGCTGGTCTCAGGAAGTCAGCCTGGGATGGATGAGGGTTTCCAGAAGGGAGGCGGAGTCCGGGGCGCCACGCAGCGAAGGGCGGGCTTCTCCGAGGCCTGAATCGGACAGGGGTCCCCTCCGGCGCTGTACATGGGAGGATGACAGGACCCGGGTGGATGAGGGTCCCAGGAGGAGCGCGGGGCGGCCCCGGGTCGTGGGCTTGGCCCTAGCGCGCTCTCCCGCCTCACGCCCCTGTTCCACCCCCAGACCAGGATCGTGCTGATTCTCCCCCTGGACAGGCGGCAGCCGCTGGCAAACGCTGGGCGACGGATTGACTACGCGCCGGGCGCCGGGCTGGGCTCCCCGGCGGCACCCAGGTTGCGCGGAGCGGGCGAAGGCAGTGAGCGCGAGCCGCAGATGCCAGTATTGCTGCTGCTGCGGCGGCAAGAGGCGCGGCGGCCGGAAGAGGGCGGAGCCGGAGTAAGGGGCGGGGCCAGGGCAGCGCTGAGCTGGCCGCGGCCGCTCTCGCGCTTCCGGTCCCCGGGGAAGGCTCCCCACGAAGCCGGCCCCGCCGAGGAGCAGCCGCGCAAACGGTGCCGCTGCCCTCGCCCGCGGCTTTAAACGCTTGGCCTGGACCCCGCCCAATAAAGAGTGCGTGGCAACCCTGCCGCCTGCGAGCCCTGTCGGACGCATCTGGGCGCGGAATCGGGGTGGGCAAAGCTCAGTCTAGGAGCCGCACAGGGGTGAACGGGGCGTAATGAAGGCAGAGCCATCGCCACGGTCTGGAGCCAGGGCTGTCTTTTGCTTTCTCCTTCCTTGTGCCAAGGGTCAGAACAGAACCCCAAACCTTGCTACAGTGGCGGGAGGCAGTTTCCTTCCCCCAGCACTCCAAACCCAGGTCACATCCTGCCCAGTCTGCAGGCTCAAGGGAGGTGGGGTAGGGCAAACCCAGGGACCTGCTTCCGGCAAAGCCTGACATCCCCCCAGCATCCAGAAATCCCTCTTAGGTATGAGGGAGGGTCCCAGGCCAACAGGCACCATCCTGGGTAAGAACAGCCAGGACAGCAGTCAGCTGGGGCAAGGCCTGAGACGTGGATTCTGCCTGTGGACGCACCCAGAAGCTGGAAGCCCTGGGCCTCTGGCCCCTCACTCCTATACATTGTGCTTGGTAACCCCAAAGCACTCAGGCCCCCCAGTCTTCCCCAAGGCACCTCTGTCTCCCAACCTACCCTGTCCCATCTCCTTCCCCACGTGACAAAGACTTCTTCCAAACCACTTACCTGTCTAGGGCAGCTCACTCCCCTGCTCATAAGCTTTCAATAGGTCTCCATTACCAACAGGGAAAAAGCCCACAGCCTCAGTCTCACTCCCCAAATCATTTAGAAGAACCCCTGCCACACTTTTTGTGGGCGGGATCCTGCTGCTGCTTCTCCTCACTCTCCCGGGTCCCAAATCCAGCTCCACACCCAATGCCACCCCTGGCCTGCCAAACCTGCAGCCCGCCTTCCTGCCACACTCTGGTGACCAACCTCAGGATGCTTCTTTTGGGGGCAGATGCAGCAGGACTGAAGTCCCAGCTCACTAGAGCCACCAGCCCAGCTTCTGCTGAAGATGCACTTTTGTCACTGTCACCATGATGAACATCTCCTCCACCTTGCCTGCACCAGGCTGGAGGCTGCAAGACCTATAACATCACTCCTGCTAATTGTGAGAACTGACTCTTCCCTACCATCCACATGGTTACAATCAGGGTAACCATGTTCTTCCATGGAGCTGCACCTCCTGCCCATACAGTGATTGGCCCAAGCTGGTCCTGTCAGCCCCTCCCGCTAGGATTGTGATTCAGGAGCTGTAAGAGACCATGTTCTCTACTTAAACATGCACAGGCTAAGCCAACCTTCAGAATAAAAACACAATGCAGGCCAAGCACGGTGGCTCACACCCGTAAACTCAGCACTTTGGGAGGCTGAGGCAGTCAGATCACGAGGTCAGGAGATCGAGACCATCCTGGCTAACACAGTGAAACCCTGTCTCTACTAAAAATACAAAAAACTAGCCGGGCATGGTGGTGGGTGCCTGTAGTCCCAGCTACTCAGGAGACTAAGGCAGGAGAATTGAACCCAGGAGGCAGAGGTTGCAGTGAGCTGAGATCGTGCCACTGCACTCTAGCCTGGGCAACAGAGCGAGACTCCGTCTCAAAAAACAAGCAAACAAAACAACACAATGCAGTGCACATCCTGAGTTCCCCACAGCCCCGCAGTCAGATTGTTCCTGAAACCTGATTTCACCCTTGCTCTTGATATCCATAACATGTAAGATCCTTGTAATAAAGTCCTTATTTTGGCTTACATTCACCTGAGTGTTCTACCTGCAACCAAACTGGTCCTGAGGAGGATGAGGCTTTGCAGAGACAAGAAGTGGTCTCTTTCCTGTGTGTGGGGATTATTACTACCTTTCGGAGGAGAAAACCGAACCCAGAGAAAGATCAAGACTTGCTTAGGACTGCACAGTGAGTCAGCTTCAGAACTGAGTCTTGCTGGGTGCGGTGGCTCACACCTGTAATCCCAGCACTTTGGAATCCGAGGCGGGTGGATCACCTGAGGCCAGGAGTTCGAGACTAGCCTGGCCAACGTGGCGAAACCCTGTCTCTACTAAAAATACAAAAATTAGCCGGGTATGGTGGTGCGCACCTGTAGTCCCAGCTACTTAGGAGGCTGAGGCAGGAGAATCGCTCCAACTCGGAATGCAGAGACTGCATTGAGCTGAGATTGCAACGCTGCACTCCCAGCCTGGGTGACCGAGACTCCGTCTCAAAAAAATAGTAATAAAAAAAAGAACTGAGTCTCAAACTCAGGCCCACGTGAATCCATCCGTGGAAGCCCATAAAGGTAGGGCCAGAGCCTCTCGGGGCTCTTCAGGGAAGCTGTAGATCTGTGATTTAAAAGCTTTTTCTTCAGCACTGGGAGGGTAGGGGGCCACACATCTGGCCAGAGTACATCAGATAATTCTAAGTGGTTTGGGAAAGGAATCAGACTGTGCTGAAGTGCTGAAGCCAGACCCCTGGATGCCAAAATCACTGCCCTTGGCTCTGTCCAGGAGAGATGATGGGTCCAGAGAGTTGTCATAAGGTAGGGGGCTGCGAAGTGCAGCTGCTGGGGAGTGAGGTCACAATGAGCCCAATCCAAGTTCTTTTCTGCCTTCTGACCAGCCCCTCCCCCCTCCACAACCAGGAACTTCCGTCAAGCCCAGGTGAGAGGTGCCAGGAGGCTGCCTAGGTCCTCAAGGGGGATATATGTCCAAATGGCGTTACCACAAGGCCCCTTCGCCCTCAAAGTTCTGCTCCTCCTGGGGGCTTCTTAGGATCTAAAAGGATCAGTCCTAGCCATCTCGTCAGCCATCTCAGCAAGGGCTGACGGGGCGAACAGCAAAGCAGAGGCGAGTCCTGAGAGCGTGGAGCCTGAAGCCCGGCGCCAGAGGAAGACCAAGAGGGTGAGATGCGGCTGGAAACCAACCAGAGCGGAGACTGAAGCCTGAACTAGGGGCCGGGCCTCAGGTTTAGGAACTAGCCACGAGCTGAAAAGGAGGCGGACGGCCCGGACAGAAGAGGCGGGGCTTTCAGACCAGAGGGCGGAGCCAAGAGCTGAGAAGAGTAGTGATCTGGTCCAGAGGAGGAAGAACTTAGGCCCCGGAGGCAGAGCCAAGGGCTGCAGGGGACTACTCCCTAGGACAGAGGCCGGGAGGTCTCGGGCCAGTGGCGCGGAGGGGCGGAACCTTCAGCCCCGCGGCTAGGCCGAGCCCGAAGGTGGCGTCGGTGTTGGGGAGCCGCCGCGTGCACCGGCCGCCCTCCCTGGGCCGCATCGCGGTGGTGGTGGACCAGGGCTCGGGTTTCACCAAGGCGGGCTTCGCGGGCGAAAACCAGCCGCGCATAGTGCTGAAGAGCTCCAGCCTGGTGCCCAGCTGGGACCGGCCGGTGCTGCCTGGCGCGCCGGGCTGCGAGCTGGCGGGCGGCGTGGCGCGGGCGCACCCCATCAAGCACGGCGTGGTGGCGGACTGGGAGGCGCTGGAAGGGCTGTGGGAGCGCCTGCTGGTGGGCGGCCTGCGGGTGTGCCCAGAGCAGTGGCCCGTGCTGGTGAGCGACTCGCCGTCGGCGCCGCCCGCGGGCCGCGAGAGGGTGGCGGAGCTGCTGTTCGAGACCCTGTCAGTGCCCGCGTGCCACATGGCTAGCACCGCGTTGCTGGCGCTCTGCTCCACCGGCGCGTTCAGCGGGCTGGCCGTGGAGGCGGGCGCGGGCGTGTGCCACGCCACGCCCATCTACGCGGGTCACTCGTGGCACCAGGCCACCTTCCGACTGAACGTGGCAGGCAGCACCCTGTCGCGCTACCTGCGGGATCTGCTGGTGGCGGCGAACCCTGGCCTCTCGCAGCAGGCCTTGCCCCGCAAGGCCATCACACATCTCAAGAAGCGCAGCTGCTACGTGTCCCTGGACTTCGAGGGCGACCTCCGCGACCCCGCCCGCCACCATCCGGCCAGTTTCAGCATGGGTAACGGGTGCTGCGTCTGCCTCAGCAGTGAGCGCTTCCGCTGCCCCGAACCCATCTTCCAGCCGGGCCTGCTGGGCCAGGCTGAGCAGGGGCTGCCCGCGCTGGCCTTCTGCGCGCTGCAGAAGATGCCCAAAATGCTGCGGACACGGCTGGCAGACACCGTAGTGCTAGCCGGCGGCTCCACGCTGTTTCCTGGCTTCGCCGAGCGCCTGGACAAGGAGCTGGAGGCGCAGTGCCGGCGGCACGGCTACGCGGCCCTGCGGCCCCACCTGGTGGCCAAGCATGGGCGTGGCATGGCTGTGTGGACCGGCGGCTCCATGGTGGCCTCCCTGCACTCCTTCCAGCGCCGCTGGATAACTCGGGCCATGTACCAGGAGTGTGGCTCCAGGCTGCTGTACGATGTGTTCAACTGAGTCAGGCTGGACTGGGGGTGTGGCACTGCGGTGGGGGACAGCTCTCTATCTAAATAGTCAAGTGTTTGGAGCTGGCAGGGTCCTCCTGGAGGTTGGAGCTGACTGGATGGGTCACCCCCAAACCCTTTCTGGGCCAGGAGGAGGTATTTGGGACCCATGGGACCCTCATTTTGAACTGCAGTTTGAATCTCCCCAACCACTGCCAGTTCAGAGAATGCCAGTTCAGCTGCCTACCCCCAGGGCCCTACTTTATGGCAATAAAGGTGATGCCCCACTTGTGTCCGTGCCACAGATATGGGAGTTCCTCCAAACCCTCATCATGTACCATCTGGACAAACATCCGATGCCAGGCCCCAAGGGGCGATCCCTTGAAAAGCTACTAAATCTCATGTGAAAGTCACCAGGAGGAGGAGCCCTGTACCTAGCCGTGTGCTCAGGTCATTGTTGACTATGAGTGCCTCAGTTTCCCCTTCTGTAAAAAGTGGGGTCAGGCACAATCCTGGGCCTGCTCACTGCTCCCTCCCCCTTACAAGAGCTATGGAGCAAAGGGAGGTGGAGATATTTCTTGAACACACAAAGGGAAGGGCGGCTTATTTTCTGGAAGTCACCACTCAAGGGCCTCAAGCCCTGGCTATCAGCACTGTTCGAGCTTGTGCATACACGTGTCCACATGTGCACACAAACGCGTGGGTGTTCACGTACCTGCCTACTCATGTATGTCCTCGGGCCAGGCCCTGCCCTGTGAACCTGTAAGCACGGCCTTCCACGCCTAGCCCAGCCCTGAATGATATCCCACGACAGTTGTGATGGGCCAGCAACTAAAGCAACAGCAGCCCCTAGTATGAAGCACCTAGTGTGTGCCAGACATTATTCTGGGTGCTGGAAGCAGAACAAAACAGACAAAAATCCCTGCCTTCGTTCTCACTCGTCACAGTGATGTATGAAGGGTAGCTCTATTGTTATGATGGTTTACAGATGAGGAAACAGGCCCAGAGAGGTCAAGAGGCACAGCTACAAAGTGGGAGCCAGGATTTGAACCCAAGCCCCTAGCTCTATAACCCTGAGTCAAGACTGTGGCGGATCCCACAGCACAGCAGATGCCCGCTGCCTCAAGTGGATCCCCCACCATCAGCCACTCCACTCACCAGCTTGGTGGCATCCATGGCAGTGAGCACTGCACGGTTCAGCGATTCCAATGCAGCCAGCACCGGCCGGTAGACACCCAGGTGCTCTGAGAAGTAGTCTGCAGGCAGAAGAGGTGCTCAAGGGTTCCTGGACCCACCACCCATCTACCCACCCTGGGATTCTGGCCCCCTGGAATTCCTCAGCAGCCAAGCAGGCCTTATATCCTGAGCCCAGCCCAACCTGTCCCAACAGGAGACCAGCAACAGTCCCTTGCCACACCTACCCTGGGGCCCAGGGGCCCCGGGAGACAAGAGCTCCCATGGGCCTACTCACCACACAGTTTTTCCGTTTCTAAATTGCTGCAGGGAAAAGAGAAGGCGCCCTTCAGACCTGGGCCTGGTAAACTGGGACTAATGGGGCCAATGCCCCACATCCCACCCCACCAACTCCCAGCTCAGCCTAACAAGGCCACTTCTGCTCCGCCCCAGATTAAGTTGCTCCTGTGGACAGAGTCCTTGCAGGGTTGGAGAATGGGTTCTACTGCCCCCACCAATCACTCTAAGGGCAAAGATTCAGACCCATTCTTGGCTGCCAAGAGGATCTCAGGCCAGGGGAAGATGGATGTGGACACAGGCCAGTGAGAAGTGGTCAGAGCTGCGAAGGGGAAGCCAGGTGCAGGGAAGTCCAGGGACGGCATGGGGTATTTAGTTGGTAGGTTAGGGAGGGTTTCCTAGAGGAAGAGCTGACTAAGTGAGGCCCTGAAGGACAAGGAACTGGCTGGGGAGTCTGGCCAGGAGGGGAGGGGGAGCACTGCAGACGAAGGTTCCAGCCCAAGTCTGAGACTGACCCCCAGGAAAGGGGAGAAGGGAAGTAGAGGGAGTAACAGCGGTTCGTGGGTGTGCACCCCGGGAGCAGGCATGGGGAGGAGGGTGCACACTCCTGCCAAGACACGTAGATGTGGGAGCACACAAGGGATAGATGGTGTGTGTGTTCGTGCACTGCATTCTCGGGTGGAAGCAGGCGGGGCCCAGCTGTCCCCAGGCATCCTCTGGTCCCTGTGGGAAGCGGGAATGGGGAGCTGAGCCATGGGTGGTGACTCAGACTTGGCTATTTTGGGGTCCCAGCTGGAAGCAGTGTAGTGGGTAAGGCTGTAGCTGGAGAGGGGGTAGGCAGGGGGGTAAAGTTGGAACTGAGCCCTGGTACCTTTCTCCCTGCCCCCTCTTCCTCATCCTACAAAAGGAACCAAGGCATCAGGGAATACAGTGGGGTAAAGACAACCTGGCCTTGCATCTACCCACAGCCCCCTCTCATACTCACTCAGTGAGATGCCCATCAATGCCGCTGAACACTTCCTGCAGCTCCCCCGGGCTGAGAACCCCATCGGCAAAGTAATTCTGGAATTCCTCAAATGAGAGCTTCCCATCATCTGGTGGCAGGGGGAGGACAGGGAGCAGAGGAGGTATCCCTGACCCTGACTGCACCCCTGCCACCAGGTCCAGGGTCCCAAAGGCCTCATAGCATCTGACAACCATCTAGCCAGGTGAGATGGGATTCTGAGCTCAGTGGGAGGCCTGACTGTTGGGGACAAAAGGACTGGGGTCCTCAAAGGTATCCAGTGAAGGCAACAGAACCTACTTTGCAGGCACAAAAGGGACAGAGCAGTATGTATATAGCATTGGGTAGGAACTCAGTAAATGTTTGCCAAGTGAAAAAACAAGCAACAGGCTGGGACACGGCCACAGTGTGGCAGGACCTAGACGTCACCTGGAAGGACTTGGGGACCAGCCTCGCTGCAGGGCGCAAGGAACCTTCATTCTCTGGACCCAGGACCTTCACAGAGAAGCCATGGGGAGGCAGATGGAACCCTCCTACTAGTTGGAGCCTCTGTAGGCAGCAGCAGGCTGGCTCAGAAGGGAATGAGCTCCCCATCACAGGGGCATGTGAGCAGAGGCTGGGAGCACTTATGTGGGACAAAGACATGGGATTCGGCCTGAATGATGTGTGAGGTCTCTGAGCAGATGGGTGCAGGGAACTGAGCCGGGGGAGGATCTGAACCTCCCCAGACAGAACTCCCTGGTCCAAGTGAGAGCATGTGTCCTGATCAATGGGTTGGGACAAACAATCCCCGTCAATTTGAAGAGGCCCAAGGAGAAGGGGCAAAGAGTGGGGACAGGACCCGGTCTCCAGGAGGATGAAACACAAGAGGGCGTGAAGACCCAGATGAAAGGGGCCCCAGGCTGACTGCAAAGCTCAGACCCTCCACCGGCTACACAGTGGCCTGCTCCAAGTCACCTAGGGGGAGCAGCCTGTTGCTGGATGGGTCCCCTAGGGCTCCTGCTTTAGCTTCCAAGGTTCTCCCAGACCAGGGTCTGAGACTGCCCAGGACCCAAGGCAGGAGGAGCCGACTCCTTTGGCACTGGACCCAGCTTTATCCTTGCCCAAGGCGTGGGTTTAGTTGTGTCCTCCAAGACCTCCCTGGTCCAGATGGTTGGTCACATGACAAGTTACTGAGACCTCTAAAAACCTGAGTAAAATCTCCAAAAAGGCCTCATTTCCATTACCTCACTCTTCCAAGTGCCTCACACAAGGAGCCTGGGACTAAACGCTGCAAAGACCCAAGTTCGAGCCTATCAATTAAAGGCTGTGTGACCTTAGGCAACCTGCTTCACCTCTCTGGGCCTCTGCTCCTTTATGAAATAGGGTGAATTCCAATCTAGCTGGTGGGTGTGAGGACAACAGAAGGCCATGTACAGGAAGTGCCCATCACCATGCCAGGGTGCTGTGTGAAAGTCAGCCCCTATCTCCAGTCCGTGGCCAAACCACATTCTCTCCGCTCTCCATCCTGCCAAACTTGGCTGAGAACAGCACTTCCTCTGGGAAGGGGGCCTTGATTGATTCTCCTGTTTTGGGCCCCCAAGATTTGTCTCAACTCTTGACTTCCCACCCAACCTCCCAACTCTCCCTGGACCTCCTGGATGCCTCCCACCCTGCCCCACTGTGGGACCCAGGGGAAGCCACACTCACCATTCTTGTCTGCTCTGCGGAAAACCTAGAGGACAAAGGGACATAGAGAGAACTGTGTCACTCGGGAAGCCAGAGGCCCCCACTCAACCCGACAGGGTCCCAGCTGGCCGGCCTACCCGCTGCCTTGCCTTTCCTCCCACCCAGCCTGGTCCCAAACCACCTGCCCAGCTCAGCCCTGCAGGAGCTTTTCCTGCAAGCAGGACACAGGAAGAGCACGCAGCAGGTGCCACCTCTGCTCACTTCTCCTGCAGGGCCTGGCCTCGTGGGGGGTGCTCCTGGCCAGTTCCCTGCGTCCCCACCTCCCACACCCAGAGTGCAGCCCAAGTTCTATCTGATACATCAGCCCCTGGCACGGTTCCAGCTTGAGGAAGGTTGAGGAGATGGGCCGGGTTGTGGCCCAGGAATCTTGCACAGCCGTCCTAGACCTGAGCCCCGAGCTCTGCTGTGTGGCCATGGTCTACCCCAGCTGCCCTCTCTGAGCTGTTTCCTTGCGTGCTGTTGAAGACCAACAGCAGGCAGTGGCTACTGTCTCTGCAGGTGCCTGAGTTACCCACTAGCAAATAGATCAGAAGCAGCTGGGGTTAACTCTTTCAGGGCTGGGGCTTCCTATGGGGCTGACTGTGAGGACCTTCGGCAGGCGTGTGTGTACACACGTCCAAGGGGGAGTGGGGGTGGCAGAAGGCAAGTTCCGCAGATTTCATTTATGGAAAAGTGGAGATGAAGAGCAACAGAGGCAGAGAGGAGCAGAGTCAAGACAGGTCCCCGTCTCTCTTAGTGACCTGCTCCCAGGTCACCCAAAGCAGCCCAGCAAAGGGGAGACTGGCAGGCCTGGCAAGCAGGGGTGGGCCAAGCCTGGGCCTAGAGCCTCCATGAACTCCAGGTCCTGAACGCCAACCCCCTCCAGGGTCCTGTTTTCTCAGGGTCAGAGGGGCTCAGGAAAGACTCTAACCTCTAGCCTAACTCAGAGAAGGTCTGCCACTGGCTGAGGGGCATACAGCAAGCCAGGGAGGCCCAGGTAGGGTAGATGGAGATCTTGGGAGCGGGCAAGGGTGCTAAGCTGGGAATGGGGACACCTGGGGTCACCCTATTGTATCCCTGCCTCCATGACTGACCTGAGACATATCCCCTCAGGCCTTGGTTTTCCTACCTGGAAAGAGGGAGGGTCAGGTCCCTTCCAGCCAGGGCTGTGGTCAAGGTGCTGAGTCACTAGGGGCAGTGGGGAGGGGGTGGGACACAGCTTTGCCTCCCTCTGGAGTTGGGGCATGAGGGGGCCAGGACAGAGCCCAGCACAGCGGTGAACGGTGGAGAAAGGGCTCAGGGCCGTGGCTGGTGCCCATGGGGGCCGCAGGGCCACCCATGGCCCCATGGGAGGGTGACTCTGAGCAGCCCTTACCAACTGTAGGACTCTGCTGCCCCGGAGTGGGGCCTGAAGGACTCTGGGGGCGGCACTAGAGTCAGGAGTGAGGGGCCCTTGTGCTTCCAGGTTCCCCTTCCCCAGTCAGCCCAGCCTGGAGCTGCCACAGAGTGGGGTGACCGCTGCTGTGATTGTCGACAGCCCCCCGCCAACACCAGACACACAAATGGGGTGGGCTGAGGGGTGGGAGGCAGCAGGGGCAGTGACACTGGAGCAGGGACAAGAGGAGACATGGAGAGACAGAACAGGTGACACAAAGGCAGAAAGGTCAAGGGGAAACAGAGACAGCAGGGCCAGAGAGAGGGGCAGAGACCCAGAGACAGCGGCGGGGCCCGAACAACCCCGGAGGGTGAGACTAACAGAGACTCGGGCAGGGAGACACCGCGAGCAGAGCCCGCGCCCACTCACGTCCTGGAAGAGCGTGTGTCCGGCGGGCCCCGGGTCGGGCGCGAGCTGGGGGTGCCGCGGGGGCTGGGGCTGGGGCGCGGGCGGCCGGAGCAGGCACACGGTGAGCAGCCCCGCGCACGCCATGGCGCCTCCGCCCGCTTGCTGGGGCTCGGCTGCGGTCGCTGCCGACCCTGGACGCCGCGGCGGACTCGGTACGGCTAGAGGCAGCCCCTTGGCGCCGGCGCCGACGCGCGGGCTCAGGCCCCGCCCCCGCCCCCGCCCCGCCCCCGCGGACGCCGGGTTCCCTCGCCTCAAGGTCCAACTCCAGCGCCGCGGGCCTCCGCGCTTCCGCGGCCACGGCGGAGGGGGAGGCGCCCGAGGGCTCTGGTCCCGCGACGGCCTGTCGGGAGCAGAACCTAGGGGCTGCGCGCCTACCCGGAGGGACAGGGTGACCAAGCCAGTGCCGAAAAGTCAGGGTGACACGAGTGGGTAAAACCCACCAGGACTTCACCTTTTGGGGCGTCTGTATCCTCATCTGCCAAAATGGTACTGGCAGACACCCTATGGGATTGTTGGGACTCATCCAATGTCAAGTGCTTACAACGGGGGCTGGCGCAGAGGAAGCCCACAGGTCCGTGTGGCCTACTCCCAGGCATCCCGACGCCCGCCCTCTCTGGCACTCAGCGCAGCCCTTTCCCCTCCCCTCGGTGACTCTGGCCCTCCCTTCGACCTGTTCTCCACACAGCAGCCAGGGGGAGCTTTTAAGATGCGAAAGAGGAGGTGTCACTTCGGTCTCCGGTGACTCCTTGGCCCCTGATCAAAGCTTAAGACTGAACGCCCCACTCCAGGAGCACCACTCTGACCCTCACCTCGGGACCGCAGCCACACTGCTTTCTCTCCGGTCCTCTGTCCCGCTCCCTCCTGCCCAAGGCATTTGCCCATCGTGTCCTCTGCTTGGTGTTTTCTTCCTCTGGTTAACTCCTACTTATTTTACAGCGCTCAGCTTAAGCACCACCCATTCCAGAAAGCCTTTCCTGATTTTCTCATGTATGCAGATCTCCTCTTTCAGACTCTGAGAGCACCATGAAGGGAGGTAACACCCGTGTCTCCAGAACTGTTAAATACCTGACACAGAACCAGTCACTGTATTTGTTACATGTTTACTAATGTCCAGAAACGTCTGGAAGGAAGACAGCAAACTGAGCAGAGTGGCCTCTGGGGCTGGGGAAAGAAGAGGCCACTCATTACTCTGCCCTTCGGGCAGCACTGAATAGCATTCTTGGCTTTCTACAACAAAAACCTTTACTGGATCTGCTTTTGAGTTAGGACCAAAATAGCGATGAAGCTGACCTTTCTTTGAGTGATGAGGCTCAAATCAAATCGGGCAGGGACGGGGAGAAGGGAAGTGAAGAATGGGCATTTCCCCCAGCAACCTTGGCCTCTCCCGCCCCAAAATGTTCCCAACAGAGTCCCAAAACCCGGCCCAAACGTCATCAAAATATTTATTAAAACCAAAGCAGGAGGGAACAGAGCTGTTAGGAAGCAAATCAAAGTGCAGATTGGAGGGTGGGGCAGAGCAGTGGGGAGGCAGGCGCTTCAGACACTGCAGGAGGGACCACAGGGTCTGGGCTGGGGGAGGCCTTCACCACCCCTCCTGCCCACATCAGTGAAGGTCCCCCACTCACCTCTCCCATCTCATATCCATCCTGGGGGGCAGCTGGGGCCCTGAACTGGCCCCCTGGAGAGGGCCCACCCCACCATCCGACCACCCATGGCTGTCAGTCAGTCTGTCTCCCTCCCTCACTTTCCCAATAAATAAATCACCCAGGCCTCAGTTCCTTCGGTGTGGGGCAGAAGAACAGCTCAGGGACCCCTGCCCTTGCTCAAGGGTAGAGGGAGTTGGGGTATCAACCCCACACCCCTCCTCCCCTTTGCTGATTCCCCAGGCTCGCCAAAGAGGCCTCGATAAATAAATAACGCTCCATTAAAGCTTCAATCAGAAAAAACCTTTAAGACAGAAGTGCTCTCACCGTCCTACAAGCCCAGCCAGCCAAAGCCTCCCCACCTGGCCTGGTCAGAGCACCAGATTCTGGGAGCAGGCACTGCCCTGGGCCTTGTGGGGACCCCCAGAGCAAAAGGGCCGAAAGTGCAGTTAGAGCCCCCCACGCGCACACATGGACTCATGCACACACATGTGGACACACTGGGGCGTGTCTGCAGTGCACACACAGAGGTGTATGTTCACCTTCATTCCCCGGTACATGCACACACACATGCTCACACACATTCACCCCCAGTATACACGTGTGGGTGTAGGCTGCATGCACATACACACCACACAGACTCCTTCCCTTCCTGGCTTGCTCAGCCTCCTAGCGGTAGCCAGACCCCAGAGCTAGAAGCTTCTGGAGACAGGAGAGAGGGGTATAAATTAAATGTTTCCAAACAGGCTGGGAGGACGGCCAGGGACAGGGGGCTCCAGGGCTGCAGAGACAAGGTGAGCATCTCTGGAAACCCTGGTCCCTCCAAGCCCTGTCAGAAATCCAGAGGGGTGAGGTCCCCAAAGTCACAGTCGAAGAGGTCTCTGATGCCCTCACCCTCCTCGAGGCCGAAGTGGTAGTCGAGGGCCTCGTGGGGTGGGGAAAGGCTGATGAACTCCTCAGGGAGGAGACCGGAGAAGTCCTCCCGCACATGCTCCAGGAGCGAGTCAGCCGCCACCAGCGGGGACAGGCGGTCCTCGTCCACGGGAGCCCGCAGGCTGCCCATCCGGGACAACAGCGGTTCTGGGGAGACGGGGAGCATCACAGGCCGGGGATGCCCCAGCAGGGAGGAAGGCAGGGGCTGTCGTGCCTGCCCACCCCCCAGAAGAGGGGCCCTGCCCCACCCCACCCATCTACTCATCACCCACCTTGCTCCAGGCTGAGTAGAGACTGGCTGGCATCTGTGGTGAGGGATGAGGGGGGAGATGATGGTGGTGGTGACACTATGGTGGCAGAGTCAGTGGCCCTGTTCTCCTCCTCAAAAGTGGCCTCCTGGGACGAGGTCTTCCCAGGGCTGATCCCACCTACGGTCTCCTCAGGGCACAGGAAAACATCGATGGGGCCTTGTTTGCTCTTAAGGGAGATCTGAAAGGTCTGGGTAGAAGCAGCAGGCAGGGTAAACTGAAGCTCAGGTGACCACCAGCCCAGCCCAGCCCAGCCCAGCCCAGTTGGGCTCGGAGTTCCCAGATCTCACCTCGGAAGAGTCCACGGCTTGGAGCTGGGTCTCGGGAGGGGCTTTGATCACCATAACCATCTGCTCTGCAGGGTCTGCAATGCTACGAAGGTCCTGACACGTCACGTAGGCCAGGGTTGGCAGAGTCAAGGACCACATGACCTTTGACTTGTAGGGGGTCACTCACTCCAACAGCTCACAAGGCAGGGCTCACACCTGCCTAGTCACTCCTGTCCTCCCAACCTCCTACCCACTCAAAACCTACCTCACTCCTGAGTTTCAAGTTCCACATCTGTATAATGGAATCACTCCACCCACTGAATCCCAAGGTAATGATAATGGCTACTGGGAACGATTCCACGTAAAATGTTCAACACAACTCCAGGCCTGGTGCTGGGAATTTATTTATTTTTTAGAAGCAGGGTCTCGCTATGTCACCCAGGCTGGAGTGATGTGGCTCAACCAGAACTCACTGCAGCCCCGAACTCCTGGGCTCAAGTGATCTTCCCACCTCAGCCTCTTGAAGCACTAAGATTACAGGCATGAGCCACCGCACCTAGCCACTTTTTTTTAATCTGTACAGTTTCAGAATTGGATATTATTATTCCCCTTTTATAGATAAAACCGAGGCCCAGAGAGGTTAAGCAATTTATCCAGTGTCACAACAGTGAGAAAATGCTGAGCCAGGACTTGCAACCAAAACCACTGCCCTCCCCTGAATCCAAGCCTCTCTAGTCCCACTTGGGTGGAGCCCCTGCCTGCTAAGCCTGCCTTCCACACCCTACGGCCAATCCAAGGATATCGCTGGCTGTCAGTGTCCTCGGAGAGGAGGCGCAGCTGCGTAGTACAGATATTCATCAGGTGGTCCAGCTGCTGCTCACTCTCCTGCAGCTGCCGGAGGTCCTGGGTCAACCCCTCAAGCCGCCCACCGACGCCCACTGTGGTGTGACTGCCCCTGTGGGGAGGCACCAGGGAGGGTAGGGTTAACAGCGATTGGCCCCTCTGGCCAGGAGCCCTGGGCCTCAGGACAGAGTCTGCTGCTGCCTCTGTTCTGTGAGGCCCAGGCAAGCCCTTGCTTCTCTCTGGGTCTGGCTCCTCAGCTGGGCTCCAAATCAGAGGGTCATGGGCTTGAAGTCTGGCCCGAATATAAACACCTACATGTCCCTCAACCAGGGCGGGATAAACAAATGATGGGACTGACATGCCACGATTACACACACACACACACACACACACACACAGCATTTCCAAGACATGCTGTCAAATGAAAAAAAAAAAAAAAAAAAAGGCTGGGCTTGGTGGCTTATACCTATAATCCCAGCACTTTGGGAGGCTGAGGCCAGAGGATTGCTTGAGCCTCAGGAGTTTGAGACCAGCCTGGGCAACACAGTGAGATCCCACCTCTACACAAAATCAAAGAAATTAGCCAGACATGGTGGCATGTACTTGTAGTCCTAGCTACAGGTACGGGGCTTGAGCCCAGGAGGTTGAGGCTGCAGTGAGCTGTATTTGTGCCTCCATACTCCAGCCTGGGCAACAGATGCAACACCCTGTCTCAAATCACCCCCCTCCACCCAAAAAACCCACAAAAGATGCAGAATGGAACGATCTACCAAAAAATGAAACAGCAGGTATCAAAGAAAGAGTAGCAGCAGGATGACTGGGGTGAAGGCGAGAGGGGGAAAATAAAACAATAAAACATCTATGCCAGACAGATCTCACCGAGGGCATGAGAAGCCAGGATAGTGGTGACCTGGCGGTGTGAGGGGTTGGCAATGAGAGAACCTTCTGGGGTGTTGAAAATGCTCTTATCTTGATCTGAATGGTGGCAACCCAGATGAATAAATACGTAAAGCTGCGCCGGGCGCGGTGGCTCACGCCTGTAATCCCAGCACTTTGGGAGGCTGAGGCAGGCAGATCACCTGAGATCAGGAGTTGGAGACCAGACTGGCCAACATGGTGAAACCCCATTTCTACTACAAATACAAAAAGTAGCTGGGCATGGTGGCAGGCGCCTGTATCCCCAGCTATTCAGGAGGCTGAGGCAGGAGAAGCACCTGAACCTGGGAGGTGGAGGTTGCAGTGAGCTGAGATTGCACCACTGCATTCCAGCCTGGGTGACAGAGTGAAACTCCATCTAAAAAAGAAAAAAGTAAAGCTGCAACTGAGGTGGATATGTAAGATTTGTGTGCTTTTTACCATCTATCATCTCAGGGAAGCTACCTCTCCTCTCTGCGCCCGTTTCCCCAGCTATAAGATGGGGATGCAGGCAGCCACAGTGGGTATTACTACCAGCTCCTCCAGGCTGGTATGGGCAGGTGTGCCTGGCCTCCTGTGTGGCCGGTACCTACAGCCACTGGATGTGGTTCTTGGACTTCTTGGCGATGAGCTGGATGCCCTCGAGGACGTTGGTGATGTCATAGATGCGTCGCTTCTGCACTTTCAGCACCTCGGCAGCCCAGTTCAGGTCGACGACACCGTCAGCCGAGCGGCTCAGCAGCTCCAGGAAGCGCTTGGTGGTCAGATTCAGTGAGGTCTCATAGCGTGACTTCTCCCCCGGGGATTTCACACCTGCGGGGGTGTGGTCAGGCAAGACAGGGCCCTTCAGCATCCACCCCCACTTCCAGCCAGGCCTGCCACTCTGGCAGGGCAAGGCAGCAGGATGATGGGGGCCGGGGGACAGCCAGCTCCTTCCCCTTGGCAAGGCCAACCACAGCATTCTTCTTCCGGCTGGGGAGCTCCTCACCCCTCAAAGCCTGGAGAAACCAAGCCAGGTGGCCACTCCAACTGCCCATCAGGGTCCTCCGAGGCCTGGCTCAAGCCCGACAAGCCAGACGTTAGCTTGCAAGCATGTTTGTCTGTTTACACCCCTAACCTGGGCCTGGTCACAGGGGGCCTGCCCAGCCCAAGCTCCATAGGTACCTTTTCCTGGATGGCGGCCTCTGCCCCGAGCTGGCCCACTGCTCTCAGCCAGGTACTGATGGTCAGTTTCCAGGTCCAGCCTCCGCTTCACCTGTGGCGAAAACGGGAGGATGCCCAGTAACCAGGAGTGAGGCCAGAAGAGACCTGGCTGAAGGCTGGGTGCCTCTGGGCTACCCTCGCCTCAGTTTCTCTAGCAGGATGCCTGAGTGTGTGACTGAGGGAGATCAGAGGGGACACAGCCTGAGAGTCACAGTCCTACCACACAGGACATTCAATTTTCACCACTTCTCTGGGGTCTAGCAGTGGATTTAAAACACATCCGCAAACTTTTTGATCCTTCTCCTTCAAAAGATGAAGCCTAATTCTCCTCCCCTTATGAGCCAGATCTGGTAACTTGCTTCTGGGGATGAATGAATGGAATGTGGTGGAAGGGATGGCCTGTCACTTTTGAGACTGGGTCAGAGGCGTTAGAGGTTCCTCCTTGCTCTGTATTGGGTCACTTACTCTGCCATGTCATATGGGCACTCAAGTAGCCCTAATGATGGGCAAGAAACCATGGCCTCCTCCCAACAGCAACACTTAGTCACAACTTCTGTTAGCAGCCAGAACCCAAACACTGGCTGAATCTCCAGAGACCCCAAGCCAGAGCTGGATAAGTCTTCCCTGAATTCCTGACCCACAAAAACTATATAATAAATGTTTGTTGTTTTAAGGCACTTTTTTCTTTTTTAGACAGGGTATCACTCTGTTCCCTGTGCTGGAGTGCACTGGTATGATCACAACTCTCTGCAGCCTAGACTTCCTGGGCTCAAGCAATCCTCCCACCTCAGCCTTCCAAACAGCTGGGACCACAGGAGCACACCACCAAGACCAGCTAACTTTTCTATTTCTCGTAGAGATGGGGTCTCCCTATGTTGCCCAGACTGGTCTCAAACTCCTGGGTTCAAGCAATTCTCCCACCTCAGCCTTCACTGTAGTCGTGCTGGGACTAGTCAGCCACCATGCCCAGCTAAGCCACTGATTACACAGGTCCCTTGGCCAAATCACCTTCTCTCTGGTTTTTGACTAATCTACATGCATGGTAGCAGCTGGTGCTCATCAAGTTCCTTGCATCCATTAGTTCATTCCATTCAATGGACTGGCAGTATAAAAATGGCCCCATTTTCCAGATAAGGCAACTGAAGCCCAGGGAGGCCCGGGACGTGGTAGAGCCAGGATTTGTGCCCAAGACGGTCTGAGGAAGAACCCAAGCTCTAAGCACTCTGGCTTAGTTCAGACACTCTAGGATCAGGACCATCCTGGAGGTCTCACAGGCTGCTCAAAAGCACCCAGACCAAAACCAGACTGATCTTCCCCTCCACCATCCACAGGGTTTCCTGAGCTAGAGTTGTATTCAGACCCACCTGTCACCCTCCTCACATGCAGCTGCCAAGAACTCATCACCACGGCGATCACCACCTCCCCCGTGGGCTGCTGAGCAGACTCCACACTGGTCTCCCTGCCTCTGCTGCAGCCAGTCCTCCTACAAACCTTATCATGCTGCCGCCCCTGCTTAAGGCCTTCCTCCAGCTCCCCATTGCCTTCATACTCTCATCTGCCACTGCTTCTCTAGAGAAACCCGAGTCACGTTTTCCCAGAAATCTAGACTGCCCTTGCATCCCTCCCACCCTCCCCACTTCGCGCCTGCTCCCTCTACCTCTGTGGGCAGAAACCTTACCCATCAGCTAGGAGATATCACCTCTTCTCCCTCTGAACTGCCTCAAACCCGACCTTTTGCCATATTCTGTCTCTCCCTACACATTTCTGCAGATGTATCTGTCTCACCCTCAGGGGCGTCTGAATCACCTGAGAATCCATAGTGTCTGCCACGGAGCCTGGCATCAACAAATGTTTGCTGAATGAAGCCCCCCATGCTGATGAACCACTCCCTCTTGTGCACATTCACTGACTTTTGAAGGCACCCAGGGGAAAGAAGAGCTATTGTGCTCTAAGCACTGCATACTCAACTGCTTCCCCTGCAACCCTCCGGCCACCTTTTGGCAGGTGCTATGATAGCCTCCACCTGAGAGGCCACACAGTGAGAGGTGGACCCAGGACTTGCACCCTAGCAGGCTGGTACAGAGCCCACACTCATACTCGCCACGTGCCCCACCTCCCCAGAGCCCAGCCAGAATGTACCCCCCTCCATACTCGCCCCTGGGGCCCAAACCCTAGCATGCTCCTATCATCTGCACCCCTTGCCTTCTCCCTGGGATCCCCGCCCTTGTCCACCCCTGAAAGCAGGTCAGTGCCACACCCTAAAACAAAGGCTTGAATGGATGCCATTTCTGCCACTTCTCCCTAGATAAACACTGGCAGGGGGGCCCCGAAACGCAGGCGTGAAGACATTCACTGCTGAAAAAATCTGGATGACTTAAACACCCATCCATGAAGGGGGTCATGAAAGCTGTGGTTTGTTTAGCCCCTTGAACACCACGCAGCTGTCAAGGACCGAGGCAGGTTGACAAGAATCCCCTCATACATACAGACAAGCAACATTGTCATGGGGTGATATATTTATATGATCCCTTTTGGATTAAAAAGCTCATGAAACTTTTCTCTGGTTCAGTTTCTATTATTATAGAATACATTTCAGGGCAGCCTCTGGGAGGAATGTGGGAGACCAGTGCCATATCTGAACAGTGTGAATGATACAGGAAAAACTACAATTTTTAAAACTTTAAAAAACAAAAACTGTCACAACCACCACAAACAAAAATAGCCTTAGGGAAAAAAAAGGAAAAAAACGAATAGGGCTGGGATCCTGCCATCAACTTTCTAGTTTCTTAAGAGTTAAGTTTTTGGCCAGGTGCAATGACTCATGCCTGTAATCCTGGCACTTTGGGAGGCCGAGGCGGGCAGATCACTTGAGGTCAGGAGTTCAAGACCAGCCTGACCAATATGGTGAAACCCCATCTCTACCAAAAATACAAAAATTAGCCGGGTATGGTGGTGCACGCCTGTAGTCCCAGCTACTCGGGAGGCTGAGGCAGGAGAATCGCTTGAACCCAGGAGGCGGAGGTCGCGGTGAGCCGAGATGGCACCACTGCACTCCAGCCTGGGTGACAGAGCGAGACTTCATCTCGAAAAAAAAAAAAAAAAAAAAAAGTTAAGTTTTCAGCTGGGCATGGTGACTCACACCTGTAATCCCAGCACTTTGAGAGGCTGAGACAGTCAGAATGCCTGAACTCAGGAGTTCAAGACCAGCCTGGGCAACATGGCAAGACCCTCTCTCTACTAAAAATACAAAAATTGGCTGGGCATGGTGGTACACGCCTGTGATCCCAGCTACTTGGGAGGCTGAGGCACAGAATAGCTTGAACCTGGGAGGCAGAGGTTGCAGTGAGCCGCAATCACGCCACTGCACTCCAGCCTGGGTAACAGAATGAGACCCTGTCTCCAAAAAAAAAAAAAAAAGTTAAGTTTTCTACAGTAAACATGTATTATAGTTATAATACTCGAGTTTGTGGAAGTGGACAGGCAGGGCCAAGAGGAATGGCTGAATTGCACAGAGCCTTGTATACAGAAGGTGTTCAACGAATGCCTGCTGGTATAGAAGCTAAGCCTGTAGCTTATTTCAAGGACTGTGCCAGACAAATGCCAGTGCAGAGGGGCCAAAAGCCAAATCTGTGGACTTTCTGGACTTCAGTTACAGAATGGTGCCAGCCTCCTGGCACTTAAGTACACTGGGGGCCGGGGCTCCTTGTCTCTGGGCCTAGTGCCTCCTGGGCATTCACTAACTCAACAACTGTTGAATGAATGGAATGCCCAGGCCAATGAGCCTGCCCCTGACAGGTGGAGTGAAGGGCATTTTTCTTTGCCCCTGTCCCTCCCTTTGATCCTAGAACCCATAATCCTGTTCAGTTCTTTGAGGACAAGACCCTCACATTCCGTTAGGTTTCTGCACACCTGAGCCTTCTATATGCTTGTCACACAGCTGAATGGAAGATGCTTGCCCAGGTCCCAAGTGGTACCTACAGGAACAGGCCCCTGGAGTAGAGGAGACAGGCCACCTGGCCTACCCCTGGTATAACCCCCTCCCACCCACTCATTAAGAGGAAGGGCCCCTAAAAGCCCTTCCTGCCCTTTCTTCAACCTGTATCAGCATCCCCAGGAAGCAAGGCATCCCAAAGGTCAACCTCACAGGAAATGCAGACTGGTCTCCCCACTCAAGAGCAGAATGACATGGGAAGATTCTAACATCTCTAGGCCTCAGCTTCCCAATCTGTAAAAAGGGACTGCTGCTGATGGGGTTAAATGAGTTAATTAGGTAAAGTGCTTGGCACAGAGCCTGGCATACAAGACATCCTCAAAACAATGGTGGCTGCCATTGTCATTATTATTAGTATTGTGGTGATTCCGGAAGGCGGCACTGGGCATGGGGCCAAGGGGGTTGGGGGAGCCTCCTCAGGATGCCTCAGGGACCAGCTGCCACCCACATCCCCATCAGCAGTTAGGCAGCTTCTACCTCCTTGCCCTGAGTCCTGCCTCACCCCTCCCACTTGCTCCAAGCTCCCTGCTGAGACCCCATCCTGCCTGGCCAGACCCCGCCTGCACACCAGAGCTCCAACTTCACCCATAGGCTGCGCCGGTCAAACTGGTCTCCACACCCTGCCCTGCGCCCCACAGGTCCCAGCTCCAGGCTTCTACACCTCCAATCCCTTCTCCCACTGGAATTCAGCCGCCTCTTCTGGGCCCCCCCCAGTCTGAATTCGTCTTGAGCTCAGCGATCAGGGAGGGCTTTATTAAAGGATCTCCCGGAGACATTTTCTCTCCTGGCACTGGGGGCCTCCTCTCCAGCTCCCAGAGGCCCAGCCCATCTAGTCCTTCTACAGAGACTCAGGGGTCGGCCTGCCTGATTAATAAGGTTCCATGGCAACCAGGGTTTGAGAGGGTGGAGGGTGGCAGATGGAAGGACAGGCAGAGGGAGGGGATCAGCAGCTGGTCCAGCTGCCCCGCCCCTGCAGAGAAGGCCTCCCAGCCAGGAGGGCTGTCCCCAGAGGCCTGGCCGGACAGGCCTGCACCTGGCAGTCAGCGTCGAGGCAGGAAGGAGGGTCTCCTCAATGGCTCACCAACAGTTAGGCCCCAAGACCTTCCTCCGCCCCGCCTTCACTTCCCCTAGCAGCTGTGCTCACTACCGAGATGCAAATTCTGAGCTGAAGCCAGCAGGCCTCAGTTCAAATCCCAGCCCCACCACCTGCAGCCGTGTGACCAGGAGCAAGTCAGTTTCCCTCTCTGGGCCTCAGTTCCTCCTCCGTCAGATGGGCACAGTGACAACACAGCTCACAGCGAGGTTGTGAGTTTTAGCTGGTTTGAAGTCGGCCAAAGGCCTGGCATGCAGTAAACGCCAGTTGAATACACGTGGGCTATTATTATCACTGAGTCCGACGCTGGGGAGGCTCCGGTGAGGAAGTTGAGGCCCAGGGCACAGAGGAGCAAACAGGGACCGGCCCGAGGTCACCCCGCACCCCAGGGCGGGGCCCGGAGGCCCAACCCCGGCTCTGCACCGCCCAGCCTGGGCGCCTCAGTCAACCCCTCCCCCGCCCCCTGCCGCCTCCAGGCCAAATACGGCGCCCTCCCGGGTCTGCGCGGGGGGCACAGGCGGCGCTGTCGGCGAGGCGTCCCTGGGGTCCGTACCGGCGGGCGGCCGAGCGCGGGGCGCGGCGCACTGGGTGTGGGCCGGGGCGCCTGCGGTGTGGCGAAGAGCAGCAGGTCAGGGTCGCAGGGGCCGGCGGCGGGCGCCGTGGGGCCGGTGGGAGCCGGCGGGGCGCTGGCGTCCTGCGCGGCGGAGATGATGACGATCTGCGAGGAGTCGAGCAGCCGCAGCGCGCCGGCCCCGAGCAGGGCCTCCAGCGCCGGCGCGCATGGGCCGCCCGCAGGGGCCCCGGCCAAGGCCATGACGCTCACGGCCCGCGCGGCCCGGGTGACAGGCGGCGGCGGCGGCGCGGGCCCATGGCGGCAGGCCCCGGCTAGGGCTCGATCCCGCTCCGCCCCCGGCCGCCGCTGCCTGCAAAGTCCCGGCCACTTTTACGCGCCAAATCCTTTTTGCCGCGAAAGAGCCACGAGCCGCCGAGCGCCGCCACAATTGGCTGCCCGGGCCGTGACGGGAACAACGGCGGCGGCTCCTATTGGCTTTAGCGCGCCAGACCCGGTGGCTAGGGGCGGGATGGGGCGGCGGCGCGGGGCGGTGCGGCCAATGGCGGGGCGGGGCGCGCGCAGGCTTTGTCCTGATAGTGCCAGGCGCGGTCTGACTCCCCGCCCCCAGCCCGGGCGTCCCCTGCTGGAGGCGTGGGGACGTGGGAACACGGGCCCCGCCCCGCCCCGACGCTCCCGCATCCCACTGACCTTTCTATAGTGCAGGTTCAGAACAGAGCCTCTCTTCTGCACGTGACCCTCAACCTGTAGCCCCCAACAGCCTCAGCTTAGATTTCCAGAGACTGTCCCCTCTTCTTTTCGGGATCATCAGTTCCACAGCCCAGCCATCAGCCACCTCTTCCATCCTCAACTTGCCTCACCCATGACATTATCCTAATCCTGCACCCAGCCCTATCCCGCTCACCCAGAGCCCAAGCTGAAGAGCGGTGCCTGGAAATGGCGAGGGGGACGTCGGGCTTTCCTGCAAGTCCCATTTTAGCCAAAATCTCCAACAGCCAACGTATAGCGTCTGCTTGAACTATTCATTCCCTCACTCATTCAACAAACGTTTGGAGAGCCTGCTCTGTGCCCCATCCTTAACTCTGTGCCCCATCCTTAATTCGTGGCCCTAAGGAGCTCACAGTCTGGTACACGGGAACAGAAAGGTAACAGACGTTTACAATACGATGAAGCGGCGTCTGGGCGCGGTGGCTCATCCCTGGAATCCCTGTAATCAGCTGGCGGGGTGGATCGCCTGAGCCCAGGAGTTTGAGACCAGCCTGATCAACATGGTGAAGGCCCGTCTCTACAAAAAATACAAAGATTAGCCAGGCACGGTGGCGTGTGCCCGTAGTCCCAGCTACTTGGGAGGCTAAGGTGGGAGGATTGCTTGAGCCCGAGAAGTCGAGGCTGCAGTGAGCTATGATCATGCCACTGCACACCAGCCTGGGCGACAGAGCGAGATCCTGTCTCTAAAACAAAAAAAGAAAACACATCACTTCTAGGGAGCCCTCCCAAGGATTTACTCACTTCCTCTATTGCCCACTGCTGCCTCTGTTCCAGTGCTGACCATACACACTCCTTTTCTCCATCTGCCTCCCCTGCCAATCTAGGAGCTCAGTAGCGACTCCTCCCAACACTGGTCTGGCCCAGAGCAGGCGCTGAGAAAGGTTATGAAAGAAACAGAGGCTAAGCCAGAGGCTGCCTAGACTGTGACAAGGAGACCACGGTTCTGCAAGGGTGGTCCTTAGGCCACTGGCTTCAGAACCACGTGGTCACTTGCTAATTTTGGGCCCACCCTGGCCCTGCCAATTTAAAATCTCTAGGTGCCCAGGAATCTGCATTTTAACAATGCCATGTCCCCTTTCCAGGTGGTTTGTTATTCTTTTTTTTTTTTCTTTTTGACACTTAGGGAATTAGAAAAGCCAGTATCTTATTTTTTTTTCCTATTTATTTTATATAGACGAGGTCTCACTATGTTGCCCAGGGTAGTCTCAAACCCCTGGGCTCAAGAGATCCTCCTGCCTCAGCCTCCAGCAGAGCTGGTACTCCAGGTGTGTGCCACCTCACCAAGCTTCCAGGTTATTTTTACGCATACTCACATTTGAAAGCAAACTAGTGTACCAGTATAATCATAAATGAGTGGTACAGCCTCAAATCACAGCTCCTGAGGATGCTTCTCACCCTTAGTTTCAAATGGGCACACAGACCTTGCCCTGGCCCCTTCCAGGGTTGCCAGGAGAATGAAAAGCATAAGGAATTGGAAAGTGTTTTACAAACTATGAGGTGGTTTAGGAAATCAGGAGTTGTTTTCCCCTCCAATGAGTAGTTTCTGAAATTACTCATTGCAAATCCTAGAATGTATCATAGCTAGAAGGGACCACAGAGACCACATAAGCCTCTTGCTGTATGGATAGGAAAACTGAGGCCCTTTCAGGAGAAAGTAACTGTAAAGCTGACCAGTGACCAAATTCGGCCTACACTGCATCCCCAGCCCTGAGGTCTGCCTGTCCCCCTTCCCCATCCCCTCTCCATTAAGAGGCTGAGAGGTAGGTCCCATTCTAAACAACCAACCCAGGCGCTGGCAGAGGGCAAGAGAAACCAGCA
Source organism: Nomascus leucogenys (assembly GCF_006542625.1). Taxonomy (NCBI): domain Eukaryota; kingdom Metazoa; phylum Chordata; class Mammalia; order Primates; family Hylobatidae; genus Nomascus; species Nomascus leucogenys. Next base: position 30,272,358 of record NC_044393.1, on the reverse strand, counting down.
CATTCCCATTCCAGATGGAAAGAGTGTCCTTTCCCTGCACCTTCCCACAGGGTCCCAGTAACACTAACATTCATTTGTGTAAAGCCCTCTCAAACCCAAGTCATTCAACAAACACTTATTAAGCACCTGTTATATACCAACCATTGTGCTGGTATAACTGTGGTGGCTGGCATGGAGAGATGTCTATTATTATTGCTCCATTTTATGATGAGGAAATTTGAGGCCCAAAATTTCCCAAGTTTACCAAGTAGATGAAAAGGTTATTTTTCAGGCTTGGTGAGGCTGAGGTTGGGGGTTTTCCAAAGTCCTGCCCGCCCCAGAGTATTCAAGTACACATCCAGGTAGAAGTAGGCGCCCTCCTTCCCACAATCCCTCAGGTCCTGCTGAAGTAGAAAGAAGTGAAGACCAGCATTCCTAGCATGAAACCGAGGAAGAGATAAGGGCCTTCTGTACCTATTAATACCTACTTGAAAGCAGAAAAGTCTGATAGATGAGGCCCCTTGGCCCTAAGCCTGGCAGCTCCCAATAAGGCTGTTTTCAATGTCAACAGTTTTCAAAAAACAGTTTCCAAAAAATCCACAGTCACTGGGCAGCCACTTCCATTGATGATCTCCTTTCAACCCCATAATCCCGTAAGTAAGCTTGTTTATCCACATGGTGCAGGAAGGAGGAGGCTCAGAGAGGGGCACCCATAGCTCAAGGTCACACAGCAGAACTGAGATGAGAACTTCACTTGTCCCACTGCAAAACCCAGGACCTGCCACCCTCTGTAAATACCCTAAAAGCCAGGCTCAGGGCTGTCAAGATTATAACGTATAGTTTCCAAAGGGTATTATGGTGGATAGTGGCTTGGTTCGTAGGTGCTTATTTCCATCACCACCTTCACCAACCAAACTAGAGGAGTTCGAGGGGATGCAATCTCTTGGGCCCAAAATCCTGTACCTGGAGACCTCTTTGCCTTGGTTCTTTCCAAGAAGCAGAGTGGTGTAGAGGTGATAGCATGGGCTTCTAAATCAGGTGGGTATAATCAGAAATCTTGGTCAACATGACCTTGAACAAGTCAATTCACTTCATTCAATCCACAGATACTTACTGAGCACCTATTATGTGTCAGACATTGTGCTAGGTGCTGAGGACACAGTTATAAGTAAAACAGACCCCTGGAACTCAGTGGGAAAGTTAGGAATTATTTCTCTGTCGCTGCACAGTATGCTTAAGAAGTTTGACAAGTGACACAAATAATTTAAACCTATTTATTCCACAAACAGCACCTCCCATAAGCATACATTCTTAGCTTACAAAAAAAAAAAAAGTCACCAAACATGAATATCCAATCATGATAAGGAATGCATAATTGGGAGAAAAGATTCTGTGATGACTTAATTTTATGAAGGGCACAGAGATGTCCATTGTTGAGTTCTGGCAGAGGGAGGTAGGGGGTTTTGCATCTGCAACAATCCCTCAATGCTACCCTGACTGTTTACTGTCCCTGGAGATATTCTGTCACTGTGCCAGTTCTGGCTGTGTCTGAACAGACCTCTTGCCCATCCAAAAGGCGGTCTAACATAGAAACAAGCCTTTGGAGTTGGGTGGCCCCCAACCCTGTGGCTTCCCGCCTCTGTGATCTTGGGGAAGTGATTCACCCTCTTGAAGAGCTTCGCTTGCCTCATCTGCAGAACAACAGATAACAGCTTCTTTACAGGATGGGTGTCAAAGTTTAAGAAAACAAAACAAGCAGAGTTTGCAAACTGGCCCCCAGATATAACTCAATTTGCCCATAGAAGATTTTTCTTAAATTATGAATTTAAGATTTGAGGAAATTGGAGAATACCATATAAAAATAAAAATGTCTGGCTTTTCTTTCTTTCTCTTTTCTTTTTTTTTTTTTTGAGACGGAGTTTTGCTATTGTTGCCCAGGCTAGAGTGCAGTGGCGTGATCTCGGCTCACCACAACCTCCGCCTCCCGGGTTCAAGCAATTCTCCTGCCTCAGCCACCCCAATAGTGGGATTACAGGCGCCCACCACCAAGCCCGGCTAATTTTGTATTTTTAGTAAAGACAGGGTTTCTCCATGTTGGTCAGGCTGCTCTCAAACTCCTGACCTCAGGTGATCCGCCCGCCTCGGGCTCCAAAGCGCTGGGATTATAGGCGTGAGCCACCGTGCCTGGACTCTTTTTTTTTTTTCCTTTTGAAATGGGAGCCTCCCTGTCACCCAGGCTGAAGTGCCGTGGCGTGATCTCAGCTCACTACAACCTCCGTCTCCCAGGTTCAGGCAATTCTCCTGCCTCAGCCTCCCAAGTAGCTGGGATTACAGGCGTGTGCCACCACACCCGGCTAATTTTTGTATTCTTAGTAGAGACGGGGCTTTTGTTTTTTTTTTTTTTTTGAGACTCTGTCGCCCAGGCTGGAGTGCAGTGGTGCAACCTCGGCTCACTGCAAGCTCCGCCTCCCGGGTTCACGCCATTCTCCTGCCTCAGCCTCTCCGAGTAGCTGGGACTACAGGCGCCCGCCACCACGCCCGGCTAATTTTTTTGTATTTTTAGTAGAGACGGGGTTTCACCGTGGTCTCGATCTCCTGACCTCGTGATCCGCCCGCCCCGGCCTCCCAAAGTGCTGGGATTACAAGCGTGAGCCACCGCGCTCGGCCGAGATGGGGTTTCACCATGTTGGCCAGGCTGGTCTGGAACTCCTGACCTCAGATGATCCACCTGCCTCGGCCTCCCAAAGTGCTGGGATTATAGGCGTGAGCCACCGTGCTCGGCCTCTGGCTTTCTTTTCAAACAGCAGCATCTGGCTTATACTGGCCAGGCCATCACGGTGCTGAACAGTTGTTGTCCCCCAGCTAGCCAGGGCCTTACCCTCCAGGCCACTAGAGTCCTTCCTTGGCATGCCTCACTCAGTTCTTGCCCTGCCATTCCAGGGATGAGCAGCCACCCCTCATGTACAGTGCCTGGCACAGAGTGAGCACCCAAAAAATGTGAGCTACTGTTAGTCTTATTACCGCCAAGGAACTGACTGGTACCAGCACAGCTTCTCTGCCTTGCAAGTAACCAAAGATAACATATGGACTGGCCTGGTGTGGTGGCCCATGCCTGTAATTCCAGCACTTTGGGAGGCCGAGGCAGGTGGATCATCTGAGGTCAGGAGTTCGAGACCAGCCTGGCCAACATGGTGAAACCCTGTCTCTACTAAAAATACAAAAATTAGCCAGGTGTGGTGGCGGGCACCTGTAATCCCAGCTACACAGGAGGCTGAGGCAGGAGAATTGCTTGAACCTGGGAGACGGAGGTTGCAGTGAGCCAAGACTACACCATTGCACTCCAGTCTGGGCGACAAGAGTGAAACTCCATCTAAAAACAAACAAACAACAACAACAACAAAAACATGAACATAGAAGAGAGGGAAAAGTGGATATTCGTGGCTGGGCGCAGTGGCTCACGCCTGTAATTCCAGCACTTTGGGAAGCCGAGGTGGGTGGATCACCTGAGGTCAGGAGTTTGAGAGCAGCCTGAGCAACATGGTGAAACCCCATCTCTATTAAAAATACAAAAATTAGCTGGGTGTGGTGGCGGGCAACTGTAATCCCAGCAACTTGGGAGGCTAAGGCAAGAGAATCACTTGAACCTGGGAGGTGGAGGTTGTAGTGAGCTGAGATCAAGCCATTCCACTCCAGCCTGGGTGACAGAGTGAGACTCCATCTCAAAAAAAGAAAAAAAAAAAAAAGGCAGATATTTGTGATCAAACAGCAGACAGGGGGTTTGGTGCCAGCCAACAGCCAGCCTGGCTATGTGGCCTTGGCCAAGTCCTTCACCATCAGTTGGCCCATATGTTCCGTGGGTTCGGGCCAGAGGGTCTGAGGTCCAAGGTAACTGCATAGGTCTCAGTCGATTCTCAAGTCTCCCCCCAGCCCTGGTCACTTCCTGAGTGCACGCTCTGGGGACCTCCCTTCTCTCCATGCCTCACCCACGGCAACTTCCTTTCTCTGCGTCACCCAAGCCTCTCAGGAGGGGTCATGCTTTTCCAAGGAGTGGGGCGAAACTGGACATATGACTATGCCTCCCCTGACCAGGGCCACAGTGAAGGTGGGAGTAGGAGGCCTTTACAGTTGAGGGGCTCAGTTTTTTCATCTGTAAAATGGTGATGATAATAATCATAGTGTTTACCTGATGGAGTTGTTGGGACATTGAGTTATTAACATGCCTGGCACATAGGGAAAGCTCAATGAATATCAGCTGTTGTGAAGAGTGCAGAATGACTCCCTGAAGCGGCTTGCCTACATTCCCCTCTCGATTTTTCCTCTGAAGAAATGCTGCTTGCTGGGCGCAATGGTTCATGCCTGTAATCCCAGCACTTTGGGAGGCCAAGGCGGGCGGATCACCTGAGGTCAGGAGTTCGAGACTAGCCTGGCCAACATGGCGAAACCCCGTCTCTACTAAAAGTACAAAAATTAGCCGGGTGTGGTGGCAGACGCCTGTAATCCCAGCTACCCAGGAGGCTGAGGCAGGAGAATCGCTTGAGCCTGGGAGAAGGAGGTTGCAGTGAGCCAAGATCACGCCAATTGCACTCCAGCCTAGGCGACAGAGCAAAGCTCTGTCTCATAAAAAAAAAAAAAAAAAATCGGCCAGGCGCGGTGACTCACGCCTGTAATCCCAGCACTTTGGGAGGCCGAGGCGGGCGGATCACGAGGTCAGGAGATCGAGACCATCCTGGCTAACACGGTGAAACCCCGTCTCTGCTAAAAAATACAAAAAATTAGCCGGGCGAGGTGGCGGGCGCCTGTAGTCCCAGCTATGCGGGAGGCTGAGGCAGGAGAATGGCGTGTACCCCAGGGGACGGAGCCTGCAGTGAGCCGAGATCGCGCCACTGCACTCCAGCCTGGGTGAAAGAGCGAGACTCCTTCTCAAAAAAAAAAAAAAAAAAAATCAAAAAATTAGCTGGGTGTGGTGGCACATGCCTGTAATCCCAGCTACTTGGGAGGCTGAAGCAGGAGAGTTGCTTGAACCCAGGAAGTGGAGGTTGCAGTGAGCTGAGATCGCGGCACCGCACTCCAGCCTGGGTGACAGAATGAGAATCTGTCTCAAAAAAAAAAAAAAAGAAAAAAACGAAAAACTTGTTAGGCTGCAGAATAGCAGAATTTTCACGAAGCAATTCCTGCACTGCCTCCCACATTCTATTAGCTACAAGGAGGAAAAAAAAAACTATGTTTGGAGGGCAACGAAGCGTATAAAATGAAATAATACCATATTCCATTTTTTCTGAGACCTTTTCTTTCATATTTTAACCTCTCTGAAATTGAGGTGCATCCTAGGATCAGTGGAATATCCATTTGTAGTCAGTAACTATTTTTCTTAGGGGCTCAAAATGGCATATCTCATATTGGATGGCGTCTTAGAAGTGACAAGCTGTGGTGTACAAAAAGTGCCGGGCTCAGGGCCCGCCACGTCACAGGCCCTCAGGTTGTCCTCATGACCTTCAGCATCCCCAGCACATTCGAGGCTGGTCATGGTGGAGTGATCAGCTTTTCTTTCCTTTTGTCATTTTCTCACTGACACCTGCTGACCTGCATTTGGTCCCTGGCTTGACAGGCACATGGCAAATGCAGTCAGGGAGGCGTATGGGGAGGGCTCAGGATGGGAAGAGAATGACTTTTTATAATATATAAGATATTCAAAGAGGAGGAGCCAGAGATTCTTTTTTTAAAAAACAAACAAACACTGTAAGCTAGAGTTATATATATGCCACACAGGCCAGGAAACCCAGCAGGCCTCCTGGAGCTGGCAGCGAACCGAAACAGGGGTATTGTGTCCAGGCCACTGGCTGGCTGAGGGACATTGTTAGGGCCTTGCCCTGTCTGGGAAGAGGGGGGTGGCGGGGGCAGGGGGAGTGTGTTCCCATGACTCCCTGGGGAGTAACAACAATCGGGCCAGCTGGGAAGCTGGGGATGCCAGGGGCCCAGTGGGCAGGAGGTAGGCCCCCGAGGGGCCATGGAGGGCACTGCGGGGGCTGAGGAGGTGGGGTGCAGGGGAAGGAAGGTCAGGGTCTGTTTCTTAGCTGGGAGGCAAGGCCTAGGAGGGGAAACATGGGCGTCCTTCACTACACCCCCTCCCTCAACGCCTCCAAAGCCCTGGGCCACTGTGTCTCTCTCCAAAGTGCACCCCAGATGTGCCCACTCTTCTCTACCTCTGTCGTCGCCCACCCTGGTCTCCCTCCAGGACCACCACGTGGCTTCCTCACTGGGATGTATGCCGGCGGCCTGGCCCCTACACTCTGTTCTATACACGAACTAGAAGGATCTTCCCCCAACATAACCCACATCATGTCACTCCCCAGTCTATACCTGCCACAGGCTGCCGGCCACACTTAGAAGAAAACCCAGACCCCTTGCCCTGGCCCATGAAGCCTGCCTGGTGGATCCAGCTGGCCTCCCAGCTTCATCTCCAGTGAGCCCCACCCCTGCACTCAGTCAGCCAGGCTGGCCCCTTCCTGGCCTTGGAATGCCTTGGGCTGCTCCCTCCTCAGAGCCTGTGCACTTGCAGAACTCTTGATTGGAATGCTCTTCCTCCAGCCTTGCAGAGCTCCCTCCTCGGTATTCAGGGCTTAGAGCAAACATCACCTCCTCAGAGAGGCCTTCCCCGGAGAACAGCCTCCCATTCTCTCCTCCCAAGCCTCCTCTATCACACTGCCCTGTATGACTTCATGGCACCCCCCACCCTCCAAAGTTCTGGAATGTGGTCATCTTTGGTCAGTCTTCCCTCCTTAGGCTATGAGCCCCACGTGGGAACTGCCTTCTTTTGTCACTGAATCCTGGCCTCCACCATCACCTGGCACTTTCTTTTTTTTTTTTTTTTTTTTTGAGACGGAGTCTCGCTCTGTCGCCCAGGCTAGAGTGCAGTGGCGCGATCTTAGCTCACTGCAAGCTCCACCTCCCAGGTTCACGCCATTCTTCTGCCTCAGCCTCCCGAGTAGCTGGGACTACAGGCGCCCGCCACCACGCCCGGCTAATTTTTGTATTTTTAGTAGGGACGGGGTTTCACTGTGTTAGGAAGATCTCGATCTCCTGACCTTGTGATCCACCCGCCTCAGCCTCCCGAAGTGCTGGGATTACAGGCGTGAGCCACTGCGCCCAGCCTCACCTGGCACTTTCTAAGAACTCAGCCAACATTAGCTAGTATTTGTATGATTCCTGTGCTCAGGGCTTGGTAAACCATGCCAGCTGCGGCTGGACGCAGTGGCTCATGTCTGTAATCCCAGCACTTTGGGAGGCCAAGGCGGGTAGATCACTTGAGGACGGGAGTTCAAGACCAGTCTGGCCAACATGGTGAAAACACTACAATACAAAATGCCAGGCGGTGCTCACCTGTAATCCAGCACTGACACGATCAGAGTCAGAACGGTGAAACCCCGTCTCTACTAAAAATACAAAAAAAATTAGCCGGGCGTGGTGGCGGGCGCCTGTAGTCCCAGCTACTCGGAGAGGCTGAGGCAGGAGAATGGCGTGAACCCGGGAGGTGGAGCTTGCAGTGAGCCGAGATCGCGCCACTGCACTCCAGCCTGGTGAAAGAGCAAGACTCCGTCTCAAAAAAAAAAAAAAAAAATTAGCTGGGCGTGGTGGCACTCGCCTGTAATCCCAGCCACACAGGAGGCTGAGGCAGGAGGATCACTTGAACTCGGGAGACAAAGGTTGTACTGAGCTGAGATCACACCACTGCACTCCAGCCTGGGAAAGAGAATGAGACTCCTTCTCAAAAAAAAAAAAACCTAAAAAAAAGACACAATGCCAGCTGCTATGTGGTCAGGTGGGAAGGCTACTCTTTTTTTTTTTTTTTTGAGACAGAGTTTCGCTCTTGTTGCCCAGGCTGGAGTGCAGTGGTGCGATCTCAGCTCACCGCAACCTCCGCCTCCCAGGTTCAAGCGATTCTCCTGCCTCAGCCTCCCTAGTAGCTGGGATTACAGGCATGTGCCACCACACCCGGCTAATTTTGTATTTTTAGTAGAGACGGGGTTTCTCCATGTTGGTCAGGCTGATCTCGAACTCCCGACCTCAGTGATCCGCCCGCCTTGGGCTCCCAAAGTACTGGGATTACAGGCGTGAGCCACCGCGCCCAGCCAGGGAAGGCTACTCTTGAGCAGGGAGTCAGAATCTGGGACCCATGGACCCCAAGTTCCATGAACTTAGACAGAAAAAAAAATTACATTTTTATTTTCACTAGCCTCTAACTGATGGAACATTTCGTTCCATTTTGAATGTAGGCAACAAACCAGAGGACTGTTGGCAGCACGTGGGACTTTGTCCCCAATAGAAATCACAGCTGTTTCCATCTCCCCTCCCAGTGCTGCGGGTACCCTGGGATATGCTCATGCTTATCCTACCTTTGAAATCATGGCCATTTTGAACCTGATGCTAGATCTTTTTATTTTATTTATTTATTTATCTATTTATTTATTTATTTAGAGACGAAGTCTCGCTCTTGTCCCCAGGCTGGAGTGCAATTTCACGATCTTGGCTCACTGCAACCTCCACCTCCTAGATTCAAGCAATTCTCCTGCCTCAGCCTCCCGAGTAGCTGAGACTATAGGCATGTGCCACCATGCCCAGCTAATTTTTGTATTTTTAGCAGAGATGGGGTTTCACCATGTTGGCCAGTCTGGTCTCCAACTCCTGACCTCAGGTGATCTACCTGCCTCGGCCTCCCAAAGTGCTGGGATTACAGGTGTGAGCCACTATGCCTGGCCAGATCTTGTTATTTAATGTGTTAAAGAAAGAACATGGCCGGGCACGGTGGCTCATGCCTGTAATCCCAGCACTTTGGGAGGCTAAGGCAGTGAATCAAGAGGTCAAGAGATCAAGACCAGCCTGGCCAACATGGTGAAACCCTGTCTCTACTAAAAATACAAAAATTAGCTGGGCGTGGTGGCACACGCCTGTAGTCCCAGCTACTTGGGAGGCTGAGGCAGGAGAACAGCTTGAACCCGGGAGGCGAAGGTTGCAGTGAGCCTCAGTCGCACTCCACTCCAGCCTGGCAACAGAGTAAGACTCCATCTCAAAAATGAATAAATCAATAAAAATAAAAAGGAGTGTCCTAAAGGAGCTGATGTGGTCTGGCTCTGATCCTTCTCCCAGCTGACAACCAGCCCATGAGGAGAAGCTGGAAGGTGAGGCCAGAACAGCAATGAGAATGAGGTTTCTGACGCAGACACTGGGACCCACACTTCCATTCTGCCTGGCTTCTGTCTTGCTTATTAAATTATGACATCTGCAGCAGCTTTGAGCACAGAGTCCCAGCACAGAAAACAGGGCCCCTCCGTTCAGAAGCCCTTTCTCAGAACAACACTCAGAAGAGAGCTCAGCTCTCCCTCTGTCTCTTTATTTTTTAATTAATTTCATTTTTATTTTTTATCTGAAGGATTACATGATCATCATCTCCCTCTGTCTTCTATCTGGGCAGCTGAGACCTCCAGCTCACGAGAGTGGGTCCCACTCTACAGGGCACCCTCTGCTGAAAATCAAAACTTGCTCACCCCAAATGCCCTTCAAGGCTGAACTAAGACAAACTCTCCCCCTGTGAATCTGGAACGAGACAAGGGGAGGAAAAAAAATTTCTTTTTATAAAGATCCTCAAATTTGTCATAGAAAGCAACCCATCTGAAGTCACAAATTGTGGTGACGTGGGCTTCGTTTTGAGAAGTTGAGTACAGCATGGTGTTCTGGTTTAGGAGAGAGCCAGGTTCAAAGTCTGATTCTTATACACCCAAATGCACTCATGGGGAGGTAAAAGTGAACAATGTGGAAGGAAACACTGTCACTAGAATCCCTTCTGGAGCCTCATTGTGGAAGGCTGCAGTGGCCAGCATCAAACAAGGCAGCTTCTTGGCGTCTGGGCCTGTGAGTCACTGCACTCACATGGGTTCACTTAGCATCTCTAATTTGGGAGCAGAGCAGCAGAAGAGGCCCAAATTAACTTGAGTTTTGTCCTTTCCCTTTTACTTGGAGTTCCGTGGGCCTGAATGCTTGGTGTCATCTACTGTAAGGCTCAGGACACCTGGGGCCATCATCTTCACACTGATCACGGCAAGGATCTGCCCAAGGTATTTGGGAGAGGAAGCTGTCAGGGGCGTAGGGGGAAAACAGGCTCAAAGAAAGGACTCACTTTTCTATCAGATTATTGATCAAAGAGATCTCCAAACACACAGAGGACAAGGAAGAAATGCCAAACAGTTGAGATGACATTGCAACGTAAAAGTTTCTTTTAAGACAAAAATAGGTGGCTGTGCATAGAATATTCCAGGAAGGCTGTACGAGAAAGTGCTAACAGTGGGTGCTCCAGCAAAGGAAGGGCCTGGGGATGCAGCACAGCTGTAGGAAGGAACCTGACTTTTCCCTGTTATACACTTTTTTTTTTTTCAGACAGTCTCGCTGTCACCCAGGCTGGAGTGCAGGGGTGTGATCTTGGCTCACTGCAACCTCCGCCTCCCAGGTTCAAGCAATCCTCCCACCTCAGCCTCCCAAGTAGCTGGGATTACAGGCATGCACCACCATACCCAACTAATCTTCGTATTTTTAATAGAGACAGGGTTTTACCATGTTGGCCAGGCTGGTCTTGAACTCCTGACCTAAAGTGATCCGCCTGCCTCGGCCTCCCAAAGTGCTGGGATTACAGGTGAGAGCCACCATGCCTGGCCCTTTTTTTGCAGGGGGTGGGGAAAGGGTCTCACTCTGTCATCCAGACTGGAGTGCAGTGGCATGATCACAGCTCACTGCAGCCTCAATCCCCCGGGTTCAGGTGATCCTCCCACCTCAGCCTCCCCATGGTGTGCATGCCACCACACCAGGCTAATTGTAATTTTTATAGAGACAGGGTCTCCCTATGTTGCCCAGGCTGGTCTTGAACTCCTGGGCTCTAGCAATGAGCCTGCTTCAGGCTCCCAAAGTGTTAGGATCATAGCGTGAGCCACTATGCCTGGTTATCGACTTTTTATAACTTTTGAGTTTTGTACTATGTGTAGTATTGATTTAAAAATTTTTTTTAGGCCGGGCGTGGTGGCTCAGGTCTGTAATCCCAGCACTTTGGGAGGCCGAGGTGGGCGGATCATGAGGTCAGGAGATCGAGACCATCCTGGCTACCATGGTGAAACCCCATCACTACTAAAAAAAAATACAAAAAATTAGCCAGGCGTGGTGGCGGGCGACTGTAGTCCCAGCTACTCGGGAGGCTGAGGCAGGAGAATGGCGTGAACCTGGGAGGAGGAGCTTGCCGTGAGCTGAGATCGCGCCACTGCACTCCAGTCTGGGCGACGGTGTGAGACTCCGTCTCAAAATAAATACATAAATAAATAAGTAAATATATATATATATATTAGTCTTACATGTCAAAAGAATTAACAGGATTGTAGCAGGTGTTTAGTAAGTAGAGGTTAAACCATTCTACTTCAAGAACTAGCATTTAGGGAGCACAGCACTTACTGTGCAACAAGAGCCCTCTGGCCATCCCTGTTTTACAGGTCTTAGAGAATGGAGGGCAGCTAGGAAGGAGCCAAATGGGACTCCTCTCAGATCTGCTGGAAGGAAGAGCCCTGCTCCCTGGCGCGGACCACACCGCCTTCCTCCCTGGAGTGTGCAGTTGGAAGCACCAGATGCTCTAGCAGCATCCAGAGAGATGCCATCTGTGAGGGAAACCTATTCTTAGAGAGCAGAGACAGTCGGTAGCAGAGCTGGCCAACTCCCAGCAGCAGTGGGGGGACTTCAGGAGGGCAGGCGGCCAAGGTTTCACCTTCAGCTGGCGGCAGGACAGGCTAAAAGCAGGGTGTGCTCAGTCCTCAGGGGCACACTTCCTCTACATTTGGATGCTCTTAGACATAACAGCATTTATTGAGGACTCACTTTAACTGTGTCATATTCTTTAACCCTCCAGACCACTCAATGAGGTGTGTGCTACGACAACGCCTACTTTATCAATGAGGAAATAGAGGCACAGAATGGCTCAGTCACTTGCCCAAGGAAACTGTGGGGCCAGGGCTTGAGCCCAGGCACTCTAGCTCCAAAGCCTATGTCCCTGACCACCGTGCTATACTGCCTCTCAACCTGCTGTACAGAGGCCAATTTTAGTTTGGGTTCCCCCAATAGCAGACTCTAAGACAAGGATTTGAGTACAAGTGGTTCATATGGGAAGTGGTCCCAGGAAGCACTGGTAGGGGCATGAGGAAGGGAGATGGGGAGGGTGTTTGAGGCTCAGCCCTGCTGAGCGGCCCTGGGAGTCAGTGTGGAGCACGCACCTCTGAGTTATGCCACCCAAGGGGTGAGAGATGCGGGCTGTGGGCGTGGGGGTATTTATCAGTCACTGGTTGAAGGTTGCTCCAAGGATGTGTTCATTCCCCAGCCCTTCAGGCCTGCCAGAGGCTGGCAAAGGAGGCACCAGTGACAAGCTATAATCCTCAGGCAGAAAGACAGAGGGGCAGCCACTGGCAAAGCTGGCTGGTGTGCACGAGAGTCGTCAGTTAGAGGAGCTATAGGCAGGGCACCCCCACCATCTGCTACAAAACCTTCCTGGTGATGGCCCAAGCCCTCTGCTCTCCTCAACCCCCAGAGCCGCAGTCCCCAACCTTTTTGGCACCAGGGACCAGTTTTGGGGAAGACAATTTTTCCACGGACTGCTGGGGAGGGACATGGTTTCAGGATGACTCAAGCGCATTGCATTTACTGTGGATTTTATTTCTATTATTATTACCTTGTAATATATGATGAAATAATTATACAACTCACCATAATGTAGAATCATTGGGAGCCCTGAGTTTGTTTTCCAGCAACTAGATGGTCCCATCCGGGGGTGACGGGAGACAGTAACAGATCATCAGGCATTAGATTCTCATAAGGAGCATGCAACCTAGATCCCTCGCATGCACAGTTCACAATAGGGTTTGCATTCCTATGAGCCTCTAATGCCACCACTGATCTGACAGAAGGCAGAGCTCAGGTGGTAATGTGAGCAGTGGGGAGTGGCTGCAAATACAGAAGAAGCTTCGCTAGCTTGCCCACCTTTCAACTCCTGCTGTGCGGCCCGGTTCCGAACAGGCCATGGACCGGTACCGGGGTTGCGGACCCCTTGCTCCAGAGCTCATTCAACCTCCACAGCAAGTTAAAGGAGCTTCATAATTACCTACTCCAAGTTTGCAGTAAATGTTGTGGCTGAAAACACAGCTTACAGAGTCAGACTGATCCCACCTCAATTACCTAAGGACTCTGTGACTCATTTGTCAGATGGGATAATAATGGACGGCTCCATATCATTCCCCACCTCCTTGTTACTCAGAGTAGCATCACCAGGGAGCCTGGGAGAAATGCAGACTCTCAGGCCCCACCCCAGCTCACTGAATCAGAAGCTGCATTTTAATAAGGTCTCCAGTGACTCCTGTGTACATTTCTAGTAGTAACTTCTAAAATATAGAAAGAGACTGATGGAGTAAGTATATTAATGAAAGTATATCTACAAGACCAATGGTATCAAATTGGTAGCCCATGGATCAAATTTTCCTGGAGACTTGTTTGATTTGTCCAGGATTGTGTTTTTTTTTTTTTTTTTTTTTTTGAGACAGTGTCTTACTTTGTCCCCCAGGCTGAAGTGCAATGGAACGATCTTGGCTCACAGCAGCCCCCCCAGGTTCAAGAGATTCTCCCACCTCAGCCTCCCGAGTAGCTGGGATTACAAGTTCCCGCCACCATGTCCAGCTAATTTTTGTATTTTTAGTAGAGACAGGATTTCTCCATGTTGGCCAGGCTGGTCTTGAACTCCTGACCTCAGGTGATCCACCTGCCTCAGCCTCCCAAAGTGCTGGGATTACAGGTGCGAGCCACCGTGCCTGGTCCAGGATCGTGGTTTTGAAAAAATCAGACTTGGCCAGGTGCGGTGGTTCATGCCTGTAATCCCAGCATTTTGAGAGGCCAAGGTGGGTGGATCATGAGGTCAGGAGATTGAGACCATCCTTGCTAACATGGTGAAACCCCATCTCTACCAAAAATACAAAAAATTAGCCGGGCATGGTGGCGGGCACTTGTAGGCCCAGCTACTCCGGAGGCTGAGGCAGGAGAATGGCGTAAGTAAACCTGGGAGGAGGGGCTTGTAGTAGCCAAGATCGCTCCATCGCACTCCAGCCCGGGCGACAGAGCAAGACTCCGTCTCAAAAAAAAAAAAAAAGAAAAAATCAGACTGGCACACAAGTCTCCAGTTTCCCATGTCCCCATCACTCATCGCATAGCACTATGTCATTGTAGGCCCCTGTGGGCATTTGAATTTGTACCCCTTTCTGGCCCATATTCTATAATGAGCTAACATTTGCATAGCATGGCTTAGGTTTCTAAATTTGAAACAAGGCACTGGAAAAAACATGGGCTTTGAAATCAGACGAATCTGAGTTCAAATCTTGATTTGGCTGTTATACTAGTTATATTACCTTGGGCAAGTTACTCTCCTCTCTGATTCTCAGTTTCTTTTCTTTTCTTTAGCCAGGATGGTCTTGATCTCCTGACCTCGTGATCCGCCCACCTCGGCCTCCCAAAGTGCTGGGATTACAGGCTTGAGCCACCGCGCCCGGCTTCTTTTCTTTCTTAGACACAGTCTCGCTCTGTGGCCCAGGCTGGAGTGCAGTGGTGCCACCTCAGCTCACTGCAGCCTCTGCCTCCCAGGTTCAAGCGATTCTTCTGCCTCAGCCTCCCGAGTAGCTGGGATTATAGGGACGTGCCACTATGCCTGGCTAATTTTTGTATTTTTAGTAGAGATGGGGTTTCACCATGTTGGCCAGGCTGGTCAAGAACTCCTGATCTCAGGTTATCTGCCTGCCTCAGCCTCCCAAAGTGCTGGGATTACAGGCGTGAGCCACCACAGCTGGCCTGACCCTCAGTTTCTACATCTGTAAAATGGGGACCAAAACACACATTTGCAAGGCCACTGTATGGTTTAAAAATAATATGTGCAGGCTAGGGGCAGTGGCTCATGCCTGTAATCATAGCACTTTGGGAGACTGAGGCAGGAAGATTGCTTGAGGCTAGGAGGTCGAGACTAGCCCTAGTGACAAAGCGAGACCCTGTCGCTACTTAAAAAATAATAATAATATGTGGAAAACACCCAAGTGGGAGTATGAATGCACTAAATGAAAGTAATTAGTAGCGCAGCAGTGGTAGTTGCACAAGTCCAGTGAGGACCAGGGCATTACAATTATCCTCATTTTACGATAAATTGAGGCTCTGAGAGGTCCAGAACCTTCCCCAAGGTTGCACAGTGGGGAGTGGGGACTCAAACCCATGTCCTCTAGCTCTAGATCTGCACTGTCCACTAGAATCTTCTGTGAGGATACAAGCGTTCTATGTCTGTGTTGCCCGTCACAGCAGCCACTAGCCACATGTGGCTACTGAGTCCTGAAAATGTGGGTGGCAAAATACACACCCAATTTTGAATACTTAATACAAAAAAGAGTACAAAATATCTAATGATGTTAATTATATGTTGAAATAACTTTTAGAAATTTGTGTTAAAATATATAGTTAAGATTAATCTCACCTTTTTTTTTTTTTTGGTGAGACAGCGTCTCACTGTCGCCCAGGCTGGAGTGCAATGGCATGATCTTTGCTCACTGTAGCCTCGACCTCACAGGCTCAAGTGATCCTCCCACCTCAGCTGGAACCACGGGTGATGGAATGCGGCTAATTTTATGTATTTTTTGCAGAAACTGGGTTTCACCATGTTGCCCAGGCTGGTCTCAAGCTCCTGAGCTCAAGTGATCCACCCACCTCAGCCTCCCAAAGTTCTGAGATTACAAGAGTGAGCCACAGTGCCCAGCCTTCTACTTTTTTGTAATGTGGCTACTAGAAACATTTTAATTACATATATGGCTCATGTGTTTCTATTGGACAGTGGGACTCTAGAACTTCTCCAATAAAACAGCATCTGAGATGAGGAACTTACTGTTTTTTAAAAAGTATTTACAACCCACTGCCCACCAGCAAGGAGCCCTCTGTGACATAAGAACAGTTGAAGAATGAACATACCCACCAGAAAGAGACCTCAGGGCCCTCCTCTGAGCTCCATGACCCTTGAGGCCTAGAGAGTGGTGTGGCTGGCTCCAGTCTCACAGAAGTCAGCTGCACAGCTGGAACCAAGCCCTAGATTCCTCAGCCTGATTCGGCCACTTGTGCCACCATACAAATGTACCCACTGGGATTTGAAAATCAGTGTTTTTACTTCGGCAAACGGAACCCTGGGATAACACCAGTTGGAGTCTGAGGCCTATGATCTTGAGAAGGCAGGTCCTTTGGGAGGGTCTGCACGGGGCCAAATCTTGAGCCACAGCTAGACACCTCAGGGCTGCATTAATTGGAGGGGCGGCTCTTGTTATAGATGAGGAAGTCTGAGATGTCGTGCCATACATTGCTGTCCTCATAGAGGTAGGTCATGGAGGACTGCAGCGAGGGCTGCAAGGTGGATCGGTGATATTCAAAGAGCCACAGCACCAGCCCCCACACCACTGCGGTGAGCAGCGGGAACGGGTCCCACCTGGGTTCAGGGATGTAGCCCTTCTCTACAGCCAGGCGGCTCAGGGCAAACAGGACGCGTGACAACAGGTACATGTTGATCTGCAAAGAGGGAATGATGGGAATTACTGGTGATCAATAGTGGTGTCCCTCTTTTGTTTTTGATATTAATAATTTGTTTCATTTCTCTTTTTTTCTTAGACGGCCTGGCTAGGGGTTTATTTATTTTATTTATCTCTTCAAAGAATCAACTTTTGGTTTAGATCCTTTTCTCTATTGATTTCCTGTTTGCAATTTCATTGATTTCTGTACTAATTTTTTTTTTTTTTTTTTTTCTGAGACAGAATCTGGCTCTGTCGCCCAGGCTAGAGTGGGCTTACTGGATCTTGGCTCACTGCAACCTCCACCTGCTGGGTTCAAGCGATTCTCCTGCCTCAGCCTCCGGAGTAGCTGGGATTACAGGTGGCGCCCACCACGCCCAGCTAATTTTTATATTTTTAGTAGAGATAGGGTTTCACCCTGTTGGCCAGGGTGGTCCTGAACTCCTGACCTCAGATGATCTGCCCACCTTGGCCTCCCAAAGTGCTGTGATTACAGGTGGGAGCCACAGCACTCGCCCGATTTCTGCACTAATTTTTATTGCTTCTTTTCTTCAGCTTACTTTG
Organism: Nomascus leucogenys; assembly: GCF_006542625.1. Taxonomy (NCBI): domain Eukaryota; kingdom Metazoa; phylum Chordata; class Mammalia; order Primates; family Hylobatidae; genus Nomascus; species Nomascus leucogenys. The sequence goes on along the minus strand of NC_044393.1, from coordinate 30,255,178 downwards.
GATGTAGTTTAAAAAAAAAAAAAAAACTTTAGAGATAGGGTCTTGGTCTGTTGCCCCGGCTGTCTCAAACTCCTGGCCTCAAGCAATCCTCCTGCCTCAGCCTACCGAAGTGCTGGGATTATATGTGACAGCCAATTAAAATTATGGCTGAAAAATGGTAAAATTTTTTTTTCTTTTTTTTTTCGAGACAGTCTTGCTCTGTCACCCTGGCTGGAGTGCAGTGGCACGATCTTGGCTCACTGCAACCTCTGCCTCCCTGGTTCAAGCGATTCTCCTGTCTCAGCCTCCCAAGCAGCTGAGACTACAGCTGTGCGCCACCATGCCTAATTTTTTTGCATTTTTAATGGAGATGGGATTACCGGCATGAGCCACCATGCCTGGCCTAAAAATTATTTTTACAATTTAAAAATATTTAAGAAATTTGAGGGAGGCAAGTAGAGAGAGGCTGCCAACTTTTCAGGTTGCCAAAGAATATTAAAAAACAACTAGCATTCCGCCAGGCGCGGTGGCTCACCCTGTACTTTGGGAGACCAAGCGGCGGTGCATCATCTGAGGTCAGGAGTTTCAGACCCAGCCTGACCAATATGGTGAAACCCCATCTCTACTAAAAATACAAAAATTAGCTGGTATGGTGGCAGGCGCTTGTAGTCCCAAGGCTGAGATACGAGAAATGCTTGAACCTGGGAAGTGGAGGTTGTTGCAGTGAGCCGAGAACATGCCACTGCACTCCAGCCTGGGCAACACAGCAAGACTCTGTCTCAATAAAAACAAAACAAAACAAAACAGAACAAAAACCCAACGACCAGCTTTTAGTCTCTTATTCATCATCATTTCATAACAAAAACGAATTTTAACCCAGAAAAAGGACAAGTCACAGAATGAGAAACAGTTTTTACAGTGTATTAAGTTTTCTTTTATGAAAACCTTACTTCAGGGTCATTTTTTTCCCTCATTTCACTACAGAGTGGTTTTTAAAAACAATCTTTGCCCCAGAGACCAGCACATGCATTGATATTTGGGAACCATGAAATTACAGATGGAAAAACTGAGGGGAAGTGACCTTCCCAAGGTCACAGAGGGACTAGTGAGTCACAGAACTCAGACATGCAAAACAGCCAAGAGTTTATCATCTTCATCACCTCCAACCCAACCTCTATACAGAACCAGGGCCCCCTCCCCTAGCCCCACCTCTATACAGAACCACGCCCCTCCCCCAACCCTACCTCTACAATAAACCACGCCTCCCTACTCCCACCTCTAGACTGAACCACGCCCCTTCTCCTACGCTTACCTCTATATGAAATCACACCCCTCCCCACCCCCTACACTGAACCACGCCTTCTCCCACCCCCACCTCTACACTGAACCACGCCCCTTCCCCCACCCATACCTCTACACTGAACCAAGTCCCCTTCCCCCACCCCCACCTCTAAACTGAACCAGGCCCCTTCCCCCACTCCCACCTCCACACTGAACCACGCTCCTTCCCCCACTCCTAACTCTACACTGAACCACGCCCTTTCCCCCCACTCCTACCTCTATACAGAATCACGCCCTTCGCCCACTCCTACCTCTACACTGAACCACGCCCTTCTCCCCACTTATAACTGTACAATGAACCACACCCCTCTCCCCACTCGTAACTCTACATTGAACCACACCCCTTCCCCCACTCCCACCTCTATCCAGAACCACGCCCTTTCCCCCACTCCCACCTCTATCCAGAACCACGCCCTTTCCCCCACTCCCACCTCTATCCAGAACCACGCCCTTTCCCCCACTCCCACGTCTATCCAGAACCACGCCCTTTCCCCCACTCCCACCTCTATCCAGACCACGCCCTTTCCCCCACTCCCACCTCTATCCACAACCACGCCCTTTCCCCCACTCCCACCTCTATCCAGAACCACGCCCTTTCCCCCACTCCCACCTCTATCCAGAACCACGCCCTTTCCCCCACTCCTACCTCTACACTGAACCATGCCCTTCCCCCCACTCGTAACGCTACACTGAACCACACCCCTTCCCCCACCCCTGCCTCGACACTGAACCATACCCTTCCCCCCTCATTACTCTACACTGAACCACACCCCTTCCCCCACCCCCACCTCTACACTGAACCATGCCCTTCCCCCCACTCGTAACGCTGCACTGAACCACACCCCTTCCCCCACCCCTGCCTCGACACTGAACCATGCCCTTCCCCCCTCATTACTCTACACTGAACCACACCCCTTCCCCACCCCCACCTCTACACTGAACCATGTCCCTTCCCCCACCCCCACCTCTACACTGAACCACGTCCCTTCCCCCCCCACCTCTACACCCCTTCCCCACCCCCACCTTTACACTGAACCACGTCCCTTCCCCCCACTCATAACTCTACACTGAACCACACCCCTTCCCCCACTCCTACCTCTACACTGAACCATGCCCTTCCCCTCTCATTACTCTACACTGAACCACACCCCTTCCCCCACCCCTGCCTGGACACTGAACCATGCCCCTTCCCCCACCCCCACCTCTACACTGAACCATGTCCCTTCCCCCACCCCCACCTCTACACTGAACCATGTCCCTTCCCCCACCCCCACCTCTATACTGAACCACATCCTTTCCCCCCACTCATAACTCTACACTGAACCACACCCCTCCCCCACTCCTACCTCTACACTGAACCATACCCCTTCCCCCACTCCTACCTCTACACTGAACCACGCCCGTTCCCCCACCCCTACCTCAACACTGAACCATGCCCCTTCCCTCACCCCTACCCTGAACCACGCCCTTCCCCCACTCCTACCTCTATACAGAACCACACCTCTTCCCCCACTCCTACCTCTACACTGAATCATGCCCCTTCCCCCACTCCTACCTCTATACTGAAACAAGCCCTCTTCGCCCACCCCCACCTCTACACTGAACCACGCCCCCTTCTGTCACCCCCACCTCTGCACTGAACCACGCCCCCTTCCATCACCCCCACCTCTGTGCTGAACCACACCCCCCTCACTACCCCCACCTCTGGAGGATCTTTACCTGGCTGTTGATGTTATTGTTTTCTCCAAACACCAGGATACCCCCGAGGAAGGCTGCCAGGAATGCGTGTGCTGGGTAGGTCTTGCCTTGTATGCGGGACTGCAGGGCACGGAGACCCTTGTAGGTGAACACAAACCGTGCCAGGTTCCAGGAGTGGATATACGTGGCCTGCAGTATGGCCCACAGCTTCTCCTGGAGGCTGCACAAACACAGGTGCCCCTGCCATGAGTGCAGGCTCAGCAGCCCCAAGGGCCTTTACGCACTGGGCATGCCTAACTACCAGCCAAGGAGCTCGGAGTAATGCTCATTCAGTCACCGGCCTCTACCCTTCATGTTCTCTCCCTTGATTCAGGCCTTGACTCAGTGCCACCTCCCCAAGGAGACCTTCCCTGATCACCCTACAGAACAGAATACCCATCATATCCTGTCCTGACCCTAATTTCCTTTTCCTTCCTAGCTATGGTCACCAACCGACATTTATGTGCTTATTATCTTCCCCCACCCCAGTAGCAGCTACAGGAGGGTGGTGTCTGGATCTGGCTTGTTCATCTGCAGGGCCTGGCACATAGTAGGTGCTTAATAAATGTTTTTTTGAGTAAACGTGAAGGAGTGTCTGCCATGTGCTGGATCTGGGGATATGATTCTGAGAAGAAACATCTGCTGGCCGCCCGAGAAACAGATCTGCTCACCGCCCTCAGGGGCTTATGATCTACTGGGAGAGGGAAATGTTAAACAAATAATCACAAAAAGAACTTTGACCTTGACGAGAGATGGCGCTGGGATCTTCCTGATGAGGAGGTCAAGAGGGGAGGGTAGCTGCATCCCAGGCAGAGGGCTCAGCACGAGCCAGGCCCGGAGGAGGGTCAGGGAGTGTGAGGAAAGGAGCAGAGAGAAGCCACCGTGGCCATGGGCAGAGAACCAGAGAGTTTGTGGGGAGGGTGCAGGGCAGAGACAGTGGGGCCATGCTGAGTTTGGTCTTTATCCTGAGAAGTGAACATTTAAATAGAGGAGGCTATTCTTTTTATCTCTTAAAAATCACTAGAGGCCGGGCGCGGTGGCTCACGCTTGTAATCCCAGCACTTTGGGAGGCCGAGGCGGGCGGATCACGAGGTCAGGAGATCGAGACCACGGTGAAACCCCGTCTCTACTAAAAATACAAAAAATTAGCCGGGCGTGGTGGCGGGCACCTGTAGTCCCAGCTACACGGAGAGGCTGAGGCAGGAGAATGGCGTGAACCCGGGAGGCGGAGCTTGCAGTGAGCCGAGATTGTGCCACTGCACTCCAGCCTGGGCGACAGAGCGAGACTCCGTCTCAAAAAAAAAAAAAAAAAATCACTAGAGGCCAGGTGTAGTGGCTCACGCCTATAACCCCAACACTTTGGGAGGCTGAGCTGAGATGGTGCCACTGCATTCCAGCCTGGACGACAGAGAGAGACTCTACCTTAAAAAAAGAAAAAATTACTAGGAGGCCAGACACAGTGGCTCACACCTGTCATCCCAGCACTTTGAGAGGTCAACATGTGCAGATCCCTTGAGCCCAGGAGTTCCAGACCAGCCTGGGCAACATAATGAGACCTCATCTCTATAAAAAATAGAAAAAATTAGCCAGGTGTGGTGGCACACGCATGTAGTTCCTGCTACTCGGGAGGCTGAAGGAGGTTTGCTTGAGTCTGCAGTGAACTGTGATTGTGCCACAGCACTCCAGTCTGGGTGACAGAGACCCTGTTTCTAAAAATTAAAAAAAAAAAAAAAAAAAAAAAAATACTAGGGGGCAGGAAGGACAACACAGAGAAGGAGCAGAGTCTACTCCTCCCAATTCAGGAATGGCAAACTCAGGTGCTCTTAAGGCTAGACGAAGACCCTGAATGAGTGAGAGGGTCCACGGGGAAATCTTCCAGGTGACTGGGGACAGCCAGGAGCAGCTGGCTCTCACCCCACACAAACACAGGCCCCAGTGTTGCCAGTTCTAAGTCAGGAAAGCTGGATTTCCATGTGGAATCTACCAGTTTTTAAATGTTGGCGCTAACCCTGCCTTCAAAATGTGTCTAGAGACTGACCACTCTTCTCACCTGCACCAGCACCACTGAGGTCCAAGCCCGACATTCGCTCACTTGCATCACTGCCACAGCCTCCTGGAGGGAACCTGCTTCTGCCCTTGGGTGGCCCCGCTCCCCTCCCCCGACACCAATCTGTTCTTAACCTGGCAGCAATTTTTTTTTTTTTTTTCTCTGAGATGGAGTCTAGCTCTGTTGCCCAGGCTGGAGTCCAGTGGCATGATCTGGGCTCACTGCAACCTCTTCCTCCTGGGTTTGAGCGATTCTCCTGCCTCAGCCTCCCGAGTAGCTGGGACTACAGGTGTGCAACATCACATCCGACTACCTCTTTGTTTGTTCATTTATTTATTTATTTTGAGACGGAGTCTCGCTCTGTGTGGCCCAGGCTGGAGCGCAGTAGCGCGATCACGGCTCACTGCAATCTCTGCCTCTCAGGTTCAAGCAATTCTCCTGCCTCGGCCTCCCGAGTAGCTGGGACCACAGGTGTGTGCCAGCACGCCCAGCTAATTTTTGTATTTTTAGTAGAGACGGGGTTTCACCATGTTGGCCAGGATGGTCTTGATCTCCTGACGTCGTGATCTGCCTGCCTCGGCTTCCCAAAGTGCTGGGATTACAGGCATGAGCCACTGTGCCCAACCTAATCTTTGTATTTTTTAGTAGAGACAGGGTTTTGCCATGTTGTCCAGGCTGGTCTTGAACTCCTGACCTCAAGTGTACCACCTCGGCCTCCCAAAATGTTGGGATTATAGGTGTGAGCCACTGCGCCTGGCCTAGCAGCAAATTCTTAACTCTCACGCTGTTAACACATAAGTCAAATAATGGTGTAGCCCTGCTCAAAATCTTACAACAATTTCCCCTTTCACTTAAAGGAAAAGCCAAATTCCTCTCTATGACCCAAAGCTGGAGAGGACCAACCCAGGTCAAGCTGTGACCCGCCTCTCTATCCTCTCTCCCCTTCAGCCCCTCTGCTCCAGCCTCCTCACACTTATCAAGCAGGATTCCATCTCAAGGCCTTTGCAGTGGCTATGCCCATGGCCTGGAACACTCACTCTTTCCCCTCATATCCACCTGGACAACTCTGTCTCCTTCAAGTCTTTACTCCAATGTCACTTTCTCATAGAGGCCTTCCCTATTTAATTCTGCAACCTGTCCCCTCAGCACTTCTGATGCCCTTTCCCTTTTTCCTTGCTCTAATTTCGCTTTTCCATAACCACAGCACCTTCTAACATACCACAGACTCTCCTTACTATGTTTATTTTCTTTTCTTTTTTTTTTTTTTTTTGAGACGGAGTCTCGCTCTGTCACCCAGGCTGGAGTGCAGTGGCATGATCTCGGCTCACTGCAAGCTCCGCCTCCCGGGTTCACACCATTCTCCTGCCTCAGCCTCTCCGAGTAGCTGGGACCACAGGCGCCCGCCATCACGCCCAGCTAATTTTTTGTATTTTTAGTAGAGACGGGGTTTCACCGTGGTCTCGATCTCCTGACCTCGTGATCCGCCTGCCTCGGCCTCCCAAAGTGCTGGGATTACAAGCATGAGCCACCGCGCCCAGCTACTATGTTTATTTTCTGCCACCCCTTGCTAGAATGTCAGCAGGAGTCACTGTCTGTTTTGTTCACTGCTGTATCCCCAGTACCTAGAACAGTGTCTGGCACATAGCAGATGCTCAATAAATATCTGCTGAATGAACACATGAGTTCAGTTTTTCAAAAAATGACTTGGAGGACAACAAACACAAAACAAACAGAAAAAAATAAAAAGATAAAAATACAAAATGAGCACATCTTGCAAGTTGGATTTGGCCTGGAGGCTGCCAGTGCATGATTCCTCTATGTTCCACATGAGCCTATATGCATTAAACACTAGACCGCAACCCGTTTTCTGAGAAGTGCCTTAAGGGAAGAGCTACGGGAGATGAGAGGAAGGGGAAGACGCTTCAGCGAGAGACGAGAGATCAGGGAGATTTGAGGAGGAAGTGATCCTCAGAGAACTGGTCTGGATTGCCAGGAGGGAAGTAAAGATGGAGTGTGAGCCAAAGGCACTCCTGGCGGGGGTGCTGCATGAGCAGATGTGTGCAGGTGGAGCTACACATGGCATGTGCATGGAATGGCAGCGAGTTCTGTGTGCCAAGGGCACCCCAGGGTGGACACAACAGGGGGTCAGCTGAGGCCAGACTGCAGAAGGCCCTGAAGGTCAGGCCTGGAAGCTGGGCTTCCTTGGAGGGCACAGGGAGTTTTCAAGCAGGGATAATGGGATCAGAGTTGGACTTCAGGGCTGGGCACGGTGACTCACACCTGTAATCCCAGCACTGTGGGAGGCCCAGGCGGCTGATCGCCTGAAGTCAGGAGTTGAAGACCAGCCTGGCCAATATGGTGAAACTCCATCTCTACTAAAAATACAAAAATTAGCCAGGTGTGGTGGCGGGTGCCTATAGTCCCAGCTACTCAGGAGACTGAAGCAGGAGAATCGCTTGAACCCCAGAGGCGGAGGTTGCAGTGAACCAAGATCATCACTGCACTCTGGCCTGGGCGACAGAGAGACTCCATCTCAACAACAACAACAACAAAACACAACAAAACAAGAGTTGGACTTTAGGAGGCGTGATGGGACAGGGTAGACCCAGCTAGGAAGCTATTACGACTGTCCTGGCACTGAGGGCTGACCACATTCTCTCCCAGTTTGAGGGATGTGTACCTGCCATTCCGGAAGAGAAAGGTCATGACAAGCGCGTGAGGGGCCCGGATTTTGGCTCCATAGCTGTAGAAACAGAAGAAAACAGTTACTATAATGTCATTGTGTCGCACTTTCTTTTTGGGCTGTCCTTTTGACCCCTTGTTCTCTCCCCCCATCCCAAATTCTAACACCACTTTGGGAGGGGAAATCATGCTGGATGCAAATCCTGGATCTGATACTTCCTGGTAGTATGGTCTCAGGCGTGTCCTTTAACTTCTCTCAGCCTCAGTTTCCCCACCATAAAAAGGGATGTTTATTTTTAATTATTTAGCGACAGAGCCTCACTCTGTCTCCCAGGCTGGTGTGCAGTGGTACGATCATAGCTCACTGCAGCCCTGAACTCCTGGGCTCCAGCAATCCTCCAGCCTCAGCTCCCTGAGTAGCTGAGACTACAGGTTTGTGCCATCACGCTCAGCATAAAAAGGGATGTTTTTTGTTTGTTTTTTGAGATGGAGTCTCACTCCGTCGCCCAGGCTGGAGTACAGTGGTGCAATCTTGGCTCACTGTAGCCTCGGCCTCCCGGGTTCAAGAAATTCTCCTGTCTCAGCCTCCCAAGTAGCTGGGATTACAGGCGCCAGCCACCATGCCAGGCTAATTTTTGTGTTTTTAGTAGAGATGGAGTTTCACCATGTTGCCTAGGCTGGTCTGGAACTCCTGATCTCAGGTGATCCACCCACCTCAAAAAGGGATGTTAAACCTCAGAGGGCTGGTTGTAATTTCTTTTTTCTTTTCTGAGACAGAGTCTCTCTCTGTAGCCCAGGCTTGAAGTGCAGTGGTATGATCTTGGCTTACTGCAACCTCCACCTCCTGGGTTCAAGCAATTCTCCTGCTTCAGCCTCCCAAGTAGCTGGGATTACAGGCACGTGCCACCATGCCTGGCTAATTTTTGTATTTTTAGTATAAGAGACAAGGTTTCTCCATGTTGGCCAGGCTGGTCTCAAACTCCTGAGCTCAGGTGATCTGCCCGCCTCGGCCTCCCAAAGTGTTGGGATTACAGGCGTGAGCCACTGTGCCCGGCCCCATAATTTTGATGGAAGGAGATGGTACATGTAAAAGGTCCACCATCCTTGCTCAACTGGCTTTGTGGAATTGCTCCCTCTGCTCCATCCTGACATTCTCACTGCAGCCAGTCTCTTTTTTTTTTTTTTTTTTTTTTTTTAGACGAAGTTTTGCTCTTGTTGCCCAGCCTGGTGTGCAATGGCATGATCTCGGCTCACTGCAACCTCCGCCTCCCGGGTTCAAGCGATTCTCCTGCCTCAGCCTCCCTCAGCTGGGATTACAGGCATGTGCCACCATGCCTGGCTAACTTTGTATTTTTAGTAGAGACGGGGTTTCTCCCTGTTGGTCAGGCTGGTCTCGAACTCCCAACCTCAGGTGATCCGCCCGCCTCGGCCTCCCAAAGTGCTGGGATTACAGGCGTGAGCCATCCTGCCCATCCTAGCCAGTCTCATCTTTTAAAAACATCAATCTCATCACATCACTCCCAGCTTAAAATCCTCTAACATCTTTCCACTACTCACAGAACAAATTCCAAGCTCTTCCCTGCAGCCTTCCAAGTGCTACAGCCTTGGCCCCTGTTCACTGCCCCTACCTCACCCCAGGGCCCTCCTCTGCTGCTCCAGCCATACTGTCCTTCCTGGACTGCATCTGACACATGAGGTTCTTCTCTGCTCCTGGCTTTGGCCTGGCGGTTCCTACTACCTGGCGTGCTCCTCCCCAGCCACCTTCCCTCAGCCTTCCGGTCTCAGCTGGGCCCTCTGCAAAGGCCGCCTGATGCTCCAGCCTAGGTTTGGGCAATTTTTCATTGCCACAGATCCCAAAACTTCTCTCCAGCACTTCATCTTCCCAATTTAATGACTCGGTTATTAAGTATTTATTCTATCATAATGATCTCTTTCCTGTGCTAGACTGTGGGCTCTGTGAAGACAGGGAATGTGTCTGGCTTGTCGTCTGCATAGTCCCTAGCACCCCACATGGTACCTGACATATAACATGTGCTTGATAAATAAGTTGACTGACCGATGCCAGAACAGCCCTTACCCATGACAATGTCATTTCTAGAAGGTTCTGTCTTCAGCTTGGCTCATCTTAAAGTTAACAAATTCCCTAAAACAGCTCTTAGGTAACACTGTACCTATTCAAAATGTACCTCTTTCTAACTATTATACAAAGGAGGACCTCAACTTTGTAAAAATGCATTTATAAAATGGTTGGCACTTTGGGAGGCTGAAGTGGGCAGATCATTTGAGGTCAGGAGTTTGAGACCAGACTGGACAACATGGTGAAACCCTGTCTCTACTAAAAATACTACAAAAATTAGCTGGGTGTGGTGGCAGGCACCTGTAATCCCAGCTACTCAGGAGGCTGAGGCAGGAGAATCTCTTGAACCCAGGAGTAGAGGCTGCAGCGAGTTAAGATCACACCACTGTACTCCAGCCTGGGCAGCAGACTAAGACTCTGTCTCAAAAACAAAAATAAAATAAAATAAAAAATTGGAAGGAAATATGCCACTGTTACTAGCAATGCCCACTGCACTGGAGGAGTATATAATTTATTTTTGGTTGCTTTTTAAACTTTTCTAGACTTCCAGAATTATCTATGATTAAGTACTGCTTTTAAAATTATTAAATATTTTAAATGTTACATAATTGTTACATAATTGCCTCTTTTTAAGATTCAAACCTCTTCCCCCACCCCTCCTTTCCCCTTCCTCATTTAGGGATCTAGGAATGATGTGAACAAGACCATGTTTACTTTTATTGTTTTAACTAAGATGAATAGAAGAAAGACAGTGGTATTTAGTGCTGAAGCCCTGCCATATTTTGCTGTGTGAACTTGGATAAATCAGTTAACCTCTCTGAACCTCCCTTTTCCCATCAACAAAAGGTATTCTCCATTTTACAGAATGGCTTTTGGCAGTTACGCACATGTAAAAGTTCCTAGCTCAATCAATATTAGTGTCTCTTCTTTTCTTATTCTTCTTTATTGGACACCTCCACCCCTACCCCTATCCCTGACTAAGTTCTCCAGGTACCCGACCCTGGTCTTACCGGGCTACAAGGTCTAAAAATCCTGACAGCCTCCTTGAGACAATGGTCATGAGCCACATACTATTGTCTCCCAAAATATACATGAATGTTCACTGCAGGCTTGTTTGAAAAAACAAAAGACTGGAATCAAACCTGTGTCTAAGGCTGGGTGCGGTGGCTCATGCCTGTAATCCTAGCACTCTGGGAGGCCAAGGTAGGAGGATTGCTTAAGGCCATGAGTTCAAGACCAGCCTGGGCAACATGGTGAGACCCCATCTCTACAAAAAATAAAAAATCTCTACAAAAAATAAAAAATTTGACCAAGTGCAGTGACTCATGCCTGTAATCCCAGCACTTTGGGAGGCTGAGGTGGGTGGATCGCTTGAGCCCAGGAGCTTGAGACCAGCCTGGGCAACGTAGTGATACCCCATGTTTACAAAAAGTATGAAAAATTAGCTGGGTATGGTGTTGTGCACCTGTAGTCCTAGCCACTCGGGAGGCTGAGGTGCGAGGATTCCTGGAACCCAGGAGTTCAAGGCTACAGTGAGCTATGATCACACCAGTGCACTCCAGCCTGGGCGACAGAGCAAGACCCTATTTTTAAATTTAAAAAAATAAAAAAAAAAGGCCAGGTGTGGTGGTTCATGCCTGTAATCCCAGCACTTTGGGAGGCCGGGGCGGGTGGATCACCTGAGGTCAGGAGTTCAAGACCAGCCTGGCCAATATAGCGAAACCCCATCTCTACTAAAAATACAAAAATTAGCTGGACGTGGTGGCACACACCTGTAATCCTAGCTACTTGGGAGGCTGAAGCAGGAGAATCACTTGAATCTGGGAGGTGGAGGTTGCAGTGAGCCGAGATAGTGCCACTGCACTCCAGCCTGGGCAACAGAGCAAGACTCCGTCTCGAAAAAAAAAAAAAAGGCCGGGCGCGGTGGTTCATGCTTGTAATCCCAGCACTTTGGGAGGCCGAGGTGGGCAGATCACGAGGTCAGCAGATCGAGACCACGGTGAAACCCCGTCTCTACTAAAAATACAAAAAATTAGCTGGGCGTGGTGGCGGGCGCCTGTAGTCCCAGCTACTCGGAGAGGCTGAGGCGGGAGAATGACGTGAACCTGGGAGGTGGAGCTTGCAGTGAGCCGAGATCGCGCCACTGCACTCCAACCTAGGTGACAGAGCAAAACTCCGTCTCAAAAAAAAAAAAAAAAAAAAAAAAAAAGAATGAGGCAGCTTTATGCACACTGATATGGAGGCACAATTTATTAGGGCAAGGTGTACAGATGTGTGTGCAGCACAGCAATAATTGTGTAAAATGAGGAAATTATAAATCTAAAATTATTTCAACATAAAATTTTTTAAAAGATGTGTGGGGGCGCTGGGTGCGGTGGCTCACACCTGTAATCCCAGAATTTTGGAAGGCCCAGGCAGGTGGTCATGAGATCAGGAATTCAAGACCAGTCTGGCCAGCATGGTGAAACCCATCTTTACTAAAAATACAAAAAATTAGCTGGGCATGATGGCACATACCTGTAGTCCCAGCTACTTGGGAGGCTGAAGCAGGAGAATTGCTTGAACCCAGGAAGCGGAGGTCGCAGTGAGCCGAGATAAAACCACTGCACTCCAGCCTGGGCAACAGAGCAAGACCCCATCTCAACAAAAAAAAAGTGGGGTGGGGGGCTGGGTGCAGCGGCTCATGCCTGAATCCCAGCACTCTGGGAGGCTGAGGCGAGTGGATCATGAGGTCAGGAGATCGAGACCATCCTGGCTAACACGGTGAAACCCCGTCTCTACTAAAAATACAAAGAATTAGCCGGGTGTGGTGGCGGGTGCCTGTAGTCCCAGGAGCTACTGTACTCCCAGCTACTCGGGAGGCTGAGGCAGGAGAATGGCATGAACCTGGGAGGCGGAGCTTGCAGTGAGCCGAGATTGTGCCACTGCACTCCAGCCTGGGTGACAGAGCAACACTCCATCTAAAAAAAATAAAAAAAAAACTTGGCAAAAGGGTCACTGATGTTATCTGTTATCTCAGGGCACATGAAGGAATGGCTGATATAATCTGGCCAGACCCAGTGGGAACCTGACTCTTGAGTGTCCATGGGAGCCAAGAGCCTGGCACTGGTGCCAGGCATCCTTGGGTTTGAATCCTGGCTCCAACCGTGACCAAGTGCTGTGGCCATGAGCAATGGGTCTACTTCTGAGCTACAGCCTTTCATCTGGAAAATGGGGACAATGGCAATTCTGATCTTGCACACTTATTCATTCATTCAATAAATATTTGAGAAACTACTAAATACCAGGTGCTAGTAATACACCAAGGAACAAAATAGATAAAGTTATGGCCTGATGAAACTTACTTTTTTTTTTTTTTTCCTTTTGAGATGGAGTTTCACTCTGTCACCCAGGCTGGAGTGCAGTGGCGCAATCTCAGCTCACTGCAACCTCCACCTCCTGGGTTCAAGCAGTTCTCCTGCCTCAGCCTCCCATGTAGCTGGGACTACAGGCATGTGACACTACACCCGGCTAATTTTTGTATTTTTGGTAGAAATGGGGTTTTGCCATGTTGGCCAGGCTAGTCTCGAACTCCTGACCTCAGATAATCTGCCCGCCTCAGCCTCCCAAAGTGCTAGGATTACAGGTGTGAGCCACTGTGGCCAGCCTGTGCTAAGCATTTCACACATATTGACTCAATCCTGATAGTATAAGTACTAGTACCATGTCCATTTTACAGATATTGAGGCTTAGAGAGGCTAAATGACTTCCTCCAGATCACACGGGTAGGTGGGGCCAGGGTTCAAGCCAAGGCAACCACATCCTTCCCACCATCCCACGTTGCCACTAGGATGCCAATTCTGGGGGACACAAACCACTTTCTCTGGTTTGTTCTCTGCTTTGTCCCCGTTCTGGCACTATAGGCCCTCAATAAATGGTGGCTGTTATGCACTAGGTTTAAAGGAGACTGAGCTCCCCTCTAGGCACCAGCCAGGGCAATGACCCCAAGACCTCTCTTGCAGGTAAGATGCCAGGATAGCTGCAGCTTCTTTTACATTCATTGTCACGTCCCAGCAGCCCCCTGAGCCAAATGAGACTTAGCGCTGGAGTCCTACAGGTGAGGAGTGAGAAGCAGGATGCAAGCCCATGGGCAAGCTTCATGGGGACAGGATAGACAGGAGGCATCCGCCTGCCAGCTAGAGGCCAGAGTCCAGTTCCCCATTGTGCAGATGGGGCCGTTGAGGCCAGTCAGGCCCAAAGGCACACAGAGAGGCGAGGTGAACTGAACCCAAATGAGGGGATACAGGAGCTGGCATGGGAGGAGTCAAAGCAAGAGGGCGAGGCTGCAAAGGTAGTAAGACCGAGAAAATGTGCAGTGGGAACCCCAGTTCAGAGCCGGGAAGGGGCGCAACCCGAAATCCAGCTCCCATTGCACAGATGGTGACCTCCGGGACTTAGAGACACACGAGGACTGCTCCAGGACAAACGACACCGAGGAATCGGACTTCGAACTCGCGCCTCTGACCCCAGCCAGGACATCCCTCAGCCCCAGCCCGGCCCGACGGCCCCACTCACACAGCCCCGTTCCGGAAGCCCTTAAGCACGGCCAACGCAGCGTGGTAGCGGCGCTTGCGCAGCAGTGCGTTGACGACTACGAGCAGAGCCCTCAGCTGCGGCGGGGCTGCCATAGTGCGGGCTGCGCGCGGGGTCGGCGTGAGGAGCTGGAAGCGCACTGACAGCCCTAAGTTCCACCTGCAGCGCCCACAGCCCCTCGGTAGCGCCGCCGACTCGTGGCGTCTATAGGCTGTTTCTGCGTCACTCATGCATGGAAGACCAATCAGAGAGCGTACTTGTCTCATGGTACAATAGCACTCATCGAAATAGTTGTCTGAGTGGAAGAGAAAGGAAAGCTTGTAGCCAATCACAGTGGGCTCCGCCCAAGGTCACACACACGAGTTGTCCAATCAGAAGGCACTTTCCCTTGGGCCATGTTGGGTTCACGAATGGGTTTGGAAGGAGGCGTGTACTTGGAAGGAGGGCTCCTGAATGAGGTGTGGCCCTGCTTAGAGATGGGATGGGCGACAGGTGATGATACAGGGAGGAGCAGGGCCCCATCTTTACGCGAGACAGTTCTGACTGGGATATCCTTTACCACAGCGATCTTCTCAGAGTGTCAGTCACATGGCCCCTCAATGGCTTCCATGTACGTATGTATGTTTTGAGATACAGCCTCGCTCTGTCCACCCAGGCTGGAGTGCAGTGGCGCGATCTCGGCTCACTGCAACCTCCACCCCCCAGGGTTCAAGCAGGTCTCTAGCCTCAGCCTCCTGAGTAGCTGGGACTACAGGCGCCCGCCACCATGCCCAGCTAATTTTTTCTATTTTTAGTAGAGACGGGGTTTCACCATGTTGGCCAGGCTGCTTTCCTGACCTCAGGTGATCCACCTGCCTCGGCCTTCCAAAGTGCTGGGATTACAGGCGTGAGCCCAGCCGGCGTCCACTTATTCTTAGAATCCAAACTCCTCCCCAAGGCCCAGGAGAGAAGACCTCCTGTGATCTGGTCCCTGCCTCTCCCTCTGCCCCCACGTTCCAGCACTTGCCACCTCACTGCTTCCCAGCCAAACGGCCTCCTTTCTGTTCCTTGGGCCAAGAACCCTTCTACCTCAGGGCCTTTGCACTTGCTGGTTCCCTGCTTGGTATTCGCCATCCTGGGCTCTTCCCATGACGGGCTTCTTCTCATCCTTCAGGTTTCAGCTCAAATGCCACCTCATCAGAGAGACTTTCTGAGACATCCAGTTTGAAGTAGCATTGTCCACGCTGACTCATTACCCTGGCTTTTTTTTTTTTTTTTTTGAGACTGAGTCTCGGATCTATCGCCCAGGCTGGAGTGCAGTAGTGTGATCTCAGCTCACTTCAACTTCTGCCTCCCAGGTTCAAGGAATTCTTCTGCCTCAGGCTCCTGAGAGCTGGGACTACAGGTGCATGCCACCACGCCCGGCTAATTTTCGTATTTTTAATAAAGACAGGGTTTCACCATATTAGCTAGGCTAGTCCAAACTCCCAACCTTGTGATCCGCCCGCCTTGGCCTCCCAAAGTGCTGGAATTACAGATGTGAGCCATCGTGCCCGGCCACCCTGGTTCTTATGTGTTTTTTTTTTTTTCATAGAACTTTTGACACTTTAGACTTGTTTATTATGTGTTCATTGTCCGTTGTCCTTACCCAGCTGTAAATTCTATGAAGGAAGAAATCTTATTTGTCTTGTTTTCTGCTGTAACCCCAACACTGGGCATATGGTGGGTACTCAACACTTGCTTGTTGAAGCAACACATAGTTTTGGGTTGTCATCTCCCAGAGCATTGATGGGTGACATTAACATATGATGTCACTATGTGGAGTTGTCACTGAATAACAGCTACACATCGAGTGGTGGCTGTGACTTGTGAGGGTGTCCCCTGGTACTTGGGCCATATGGTATTTACCGGTGATGTTATTTGCTCGGTCTCGAGACAATTTCAGAGGTCAATGAAGGAGGGAGTTGTGCTGGGCCTATTTTGTCACTGAAACTGGGTTTTCCAGGATTTTTCTTTTGTGATGGTAGGCTACTTTATTCAGTTCATCCTTTCTCTGAAGATAATGACTACGTTAGATAATATATTAAAATATCCTCTTAAAAACACTGAAGTTCCTTGGCTGGGCACAGTGGCTCATGCCTGTAATACCAGCACTTTGGAAGGCTGAGGCAGGCGGATCACTTGAGGCCAGGAGTTCGAGACCACCCCTGACCAACATGGTGAAACCCTGTCTCTAAAAAACAAATAAAAACAAAAACAAAAAAACGCTGAAGATCTGCCAGGTGTGGTAGGTAGCTCACGCCTGTAATCCCAGCACTTTGGGAAGCCAAGGTGGGTGGATCTCTTGAGCCCAGGAGTTGGAGACCAGCCTGGGCAACATGGCAAAAACCCATCTCTACTAAAAATACAAAAATTAGCCAGGCCTGGTGGCACACACCTGTAGTCCCAACTACAGGTGTGGGAGGATCACCTGAGCCTGGGGAGATCAACGCTGCGGTGAGCGGTGATCACGCCACTGCACTCTAGCCTGGGCGACTGAGACCCCGTATCAAACTGAAGTGCTTAAAAGTATGAAGAATGTGGCCGGGCACGGTGGCTCACGCCTTTAATCCCAGCACTTTGGGAGGGCGAGGCAGGTGGGTCACCTGGGGCTGGAGTTCAAGACCAGCCTGACCAACACAGAGAAATCCTGTCTCTACTAAAAATACAAAATTAGCTGGGCATGGTGGCATGTACCTGTAATCCCAGCTATTCAGGAGGCTGAAGCAGGAGAATCGCTTGAACCCGGAAGGCAGAGGTTGCAGTAAGCCGAGATCGCGCCACTGCACTCCAGCCTGGGCAACCAGAGCGAAAGTCCGTCTTAAAGAAAAAAAAAAAGTATGAGGAATGCTCAGGCCAATTATGGACTGAAAGCTGGTAACCAAATGCTTAACAGGAAGATTGGGATATTGGAGCACCAAGGCTACTTATGACATGAGGGCGTTTACCAATATTAAACCTGCAAGTTTCAGCTTGTCAACCACACAGGGCAAGAGGGACACAAGTGAAAATCCAGGGCCTCCCCAGGTGGGGAGCCATATGGCAGATCTCCTCACATTAAGCTGAGCCCCAAAGGGTGTCGCCCTCAAGTCTAATGAGAAATGAATCCGCTGCACAACCCACAACACCAGCCCCAAGGAACTACAGAAAAGGCTGCCTTGGTGCTAAGCAGAACAGCTGAAGGAGAAAGAAAGAGGAATTTTTTTTTAAAGCTCTTCCTTGGGAAGCTGTGATCATTGGTGAGTTTTTTTGTACCCCAGGGAGTAGAGCCTGATATAATAGATCAAGAAAGCTCAAGCTATGAACTGGGAACCTGTTTTGAGATGATAACCGAGTAAATGTGCTCTCCAAACTCTTGGCAAAAAGGAAATACAGGCCGGGCGCAGTGGCTCACGCCTGTAATCCCAGCACTTTGGGAGACTGAGGCAGGTGGATCACCTGAGGTCGGGAGTTCGAGACCAGCCTGGCCAACATGGTGAAACCTCGTCTCTACTAAAAATACAAAAATTAGCTGGGCATGGTGGCGCGTGCCTGTAGTCCCAGCCACACAGGAGGCTGAGGCAGGAGAATCGCTTGAACCCGGGAGGCAGAGGTTGCAGTGAGCTGAGATCATGCCACTGCACTCCAGCCTGCCAACAGAGCAAGACTCCATCTCAAAAAGAAAGAAAGGAAAAAAAAAAAAAAAAGCAAAAATTAGCCCGGCGTGGTGGCGGGCACCTGTAGTCTCAGCTACTCGGGAGGCTGAGGCATGACAATCACTTGAACCCAGGAGACGGAGGTTGCAGTGAGCCAAGATTGTGCCACTGCACTCCAGCCTGGGCGACAGAGCAAGACTCCATCTCAAAAAAAAAAATTGTGCTCACAAAATTTAAAACTTAAAAAAATCAATATTGGGAGCAAAAAACTATTTATTTCATGGCAGATTTGAAAAGGAACCAAACAGAACTTCTAGAAATCTACTCCTACTGCTCCCATGAGGAGTCAGTCACTAAGTCCTGACACATGGCACGGCATCAGAAGGTGTTTCGAAACTATTCGGTTTGGCAAGTTCTTCCTGGGTGCTCTCTTTTGCTAAGCCCTTTCTCACATAGATGAATAAGTTTCTGCCCTCAAGGGGCCCTGCAGGGTGCTAAGGATAGAGTTGCAATAATGGGGATGCTTATTATCTGGTGACCTTTTTAATTTTACATAACTCTGAGTTTCTCAGGGAAGGGCCTGTTTGTTCACCTTTGCCCAGTAAGCACTTACAGAGAGTACAGTACTGAGTACTGCTTGTGTGCCAGGGATTGTTTCCTGAGGGCTTTCTTTTCCTTCTTTCTTTCTTTTTTTTTTTTGAGACAGAGTCTTGCTCTGTCACGCAGGCTGGAGTGCCATGTGGTGTGATCTTGGCTCACTGCAACCTCCGTCTCCCAGGTTCAAGCCATTCTCCTGCCTCAGCCTCCTGAGTAGCTGGGATTACAGGCACCCACCACCACGCCCAGCTAATTTTTATATTTTTTAGTAGAAATGAGGTTTCACCATGTTGATCAGGCTGGTCTTGAACTCCTGACCTCAAGTGATCCTCCCGCCTGGACCTCCTAAAGCCACCGCGCCCGGCCCTAACCTTTGTTTTTTTTTTTTTGAGACAAGAATCTTGCTCTGTCGCCCAGGCTGGAGTGCAGTGGCGCAATCTCGGCTCACTGCAACCTCCGCCTCCCAGGTTCAAGTGATTCTCCTGCCTCAGCCTCCCTAGTAGCTGGGATTACAGGTGCCCGCCACCATGCCCAGCTAATTTTTTTTTTTTTTTTTTTTTTTTTTTTTTTTTTTTTTTTTGAGACGGAGTCTGCTCTGTCCCCAGGCTGGAGTGCAGTGCGCAATCTCGCTCACTGCAAGCTCCGCCTCCCGGGTTCACGCCATTCTCCTGCCTCAGCCTCCCGAGTGCTGGACTACAGCGCCCGCCAACCCCCGGCTAATTTTTGTATTTTTAGTAGAGACGGGTTCACCATGTTAGCCAGATGTCTCGATCTCCTGACCTCGTGATCCGCCCGCCTCGCCTCCCAAATGCTGGGATTACAGGCTTGAGCCACTGCGCCGGCGCTAATTTTTTTTTGTATTTTTAGTAGAGATGGGGTTTCACTGTGTTGGCCTGGCTGGTCTCAAACTCCTGATCTTGCCGAACTCCAAGGCCCACCTCAGCCTCCCAAAGTGCTGGGATTACAAGCGTGAGCCATCGCACCCAGCCCCTTAATTAGCTCTTTAAAGACTCAGGTTACAGTTACATTCTGAGGTACTAGGGGCTAGGACATCAACATATGAATTTTGCGAGGAAGACACAATTCAATCCATAACAGCTATAGGGACCAGCCCCACAGGGTCGGTGGGCTTCTCCCTGTGTGCGGCGACGAGAGAGTGTAGAAATAAAGACACAAGGGCCTGTAATCCCAGCACTTTGGGAGGCCCAGGTGGGCAGATCACCTAAGGTCAGGAGTTCGAGACCAGACAAGACTCTTGTCTCAAACCGTATCTCTACTAAAAATACAAAAATTAGCCAGGCATGATGGCACATGACACAAGACAAAGAGATAAAAGAAAAGGCAGCTGGGCCCGAGGGACCATTACCACCAATGCGCGGAGGCCGTAGTGGCCCCAAATGTCTGGCTGCACTGTTATTTATTGGATGCAAAGCAAAAGGGGCAGGGTAAAGAGTGTGAGTCATCTCCAATGATAGGTAAGCTCATGTGTCCACTAGACAGGGGGCCCTTCCCTGCCTGGCAGCCGAGGCAGAGAGGGAGAGGGACAGAGAAAAAGAGAGCTTACGCCATTATTTCTGCATATCAGAGACTTTTAGTATTTTCACTAGTTTACTACTGCTATCTAGAAGGCAGAGCCAGGTGTACAGGATGGAACATGAAGGCGGACTAGGAGTGTGACCACTGAAGCACAGCACCACAGGGAGATGGTTAGGCCTCTGGATAACTGCGGGCAAGCCTGACTGGTGTCAGGCCCTCCACAAGAGGTGGAGGAGCAGAGTCTTCTCTAAACTCCCCCGGGGAAAAGGAGACTCCCTTTCCTGGTCTGCTAAGTAGCCAGTGTTTTTCCGTGACACTGAGGCTACCGCTAGACCACGGTCCGTCTGGCAACGGGTGTCTTCCCAGACGCTGGCGTCACCGCTAGACCAAGGAGCCATTCTGGTGGCCCTGTCTAGGCATACAGAAGGCTCACACTCTTGTCTTCTGGTCACACCTCACTATGTCCCCTCAGCTCCTATCTCTGTATGGCCTGGATTTTCCTAGGTTAAGATTATAGAGCGAGGATTATTATAGTATTGGAATAAAGAGTAATTACTACCAACTAATGATTATTGATATTCATATATAATCATATCTAAGATCTATATCTGGTATAACTATTCTTGTTTTATATTTCATTATACTGGAACAGCTCGTGTCCTCGGTCTCTTGCCTCGGCGCCTGGGTGGCTTGCCGCCCACAAACAGCCACATGCTTTGCTGCTTACTACCAACACCAACCAACCTAACAAGATGTCAGGACCCAGCATTGCCTTGTGTGTCGGCACATTCTTCCCCTTGTAGCTGGGAGTCTGATTTAAGCATGAGATTCTTCCCTCCCCATAGAGAAGTTAATTTTTCTGGGGTGGCTGGAGCACTCACTGTGGAGTGGGACACTGGACATTTCCCACTCTCCCTCCTCCCTTCTTGACCCCTTGCCTGGAATTATTACATTACCTACCCCAGGAGTCTCTAAACTGTGATTGGATTCTGTTTGGTGCCAACCAGGTAGCCCTAAGGGAACTGGACATGTGACTGATAAGTGTTTGGTGGATGAAGAGATGCCAGTAAGGGGTGGAAAGTTTGGAGGGGGGGGCAGCCTGACTGGGCAGCCTGCCAGAGGTGGGGCTCTACCTCCCTGAAACTCATTCAGTTGTTCCATCAGTCAAGCCTTCAGTCAAGCATTTCCCAAGTTGCCTCTGTGCCAAGCCCTGGGGTCCAATTTGTGTGTGGGGGGGTGGTGGTGGGGTTCTTTTTTGAGATGAAGTCTTGCTCTGTAGCCCAGATCTCGGCTACAAGTAGCTGAGACAACAGGTATACTACATGCATATGTAGCTCTTTTTTTTTTTTTTTTTTTTTTTTTTTTTTTTGAGACAGTCTCGCTCTGTCGCCCAGGCTGGAGTGCAGTGGCTCAATCTCGGCTCACTGCAAGCTCCACCTCCCAGGTTCACGCCATTCTCCTGCCTCAGCCTCCTGAATAGCTGGGACTACAGGCGCCCGCCACCACGCCCGGCTAATTTTTTTTTGTATTTTTAGTAGAGACGGGGTTTCACCGTGGTCTCGATCTCCTGACCTCGTGATCCGCCCGCCTCGGCCTCCCAAAGTGCTGGGATTACAAGCGTGAGCCACCGCGCCCAGCCGCATATGTAGCTCATATCTCAGCTTGCTGCAACCTCTTCCTCTTGGGTTCAAGTGATTCTCCTGCCCCAGCCTCCCAAGTAGCTGGGATTACAGGCATGCGCCATCATGCCTGGCTAATTTTTGTATTTTTAGTAGAGACACGGTTTGAGACAAGAGTCTTGTCTGGTCTCGAACTCCTGACCTTAGGTGATCTGCCCACCTGGGCCTCCCAAAGTGCTGGGATTACAGGTGTGAGCCATGGCGCCTGGCCAAGCTCCTATTGTTCTAGGTGTTTCAGCAGGAGAGAACAGCATATGCAATATGCATCTATGCAACAGCATAGATGAAATCTACTCTGCATATGCACCTGGTGGTATGGAAATATATGGGAAGCTGGTCAGGCGCAGTGGCTCACGCCTGTAATCCCAGCACTTTGGGAGGCCGAAGTGGGTGGATCATGAGGTCAGGAGATCGAGACCATCCTGGCTCCCACAGTGACCCCCTGTCTCTACTAAAAATACAAAAAATTAGCCAGGCGTGGTGGCGGATGCCTGTAGTCCCAGCTACTTGGGAGGCTGAGGGAGGAGAATGGTGTGAACCCGGGAGGCGGAGGTTGCAGTGAGCCGAGATCGTGCCACTGCACTCCAGCCTGGGCAACAGAGCAAGACTCCGTCTCAAAAGAAAAAAAAAAAAAGGAAATATACGGGAAGCTGCGAAGGCTTGTGTTGGTGAATCTTTTACTGTCCAGTGCCTCTCATCACCCTCAGAATAAAATCTCCCCCCTCCTGTGGCCCAGTCCATCTCTCCATCCTCATCTCCCTCTACCCATACATCACTTATTACCCTCGGCTGCCCCTTTACAGTTCTTGGCCTCTTTTCATTTTCGCCTTAGGGCCTTTGCACTTGTTGGTCTCTCTACCTTTCTGTTCTCTTTTCACATTGCTGACTCCAGCTCATTTCTCAGGTCCACTTTCTCAGACAGACTCTCCCTGACCATTCTGTCTAAAAGTAACTTCCCCTCCTTCTGGAAAAAAAGTATTTAAAGTAATAGAAAATTTCTCTCTTTCTCTTTTTTTTTTTTCCCCTTGTTTACAGCCCATCTCACCTAGCTAGACTAAGACTCCATGAAGGCAAGGATTTTTGTCTTTTGATTCATGCCTGCATCCCCAGCATCTAGAACGGTGTCTAGCACACAGAAGGTGCTCAACAAATATTTTGGAAGTAATCAAATAAATGTGAACGTATTCATTTCTTATTTGAATAATAAAACTAAAACAGGCCAGGCATGGTGGCTCACGCCTGTAATCCCAGCACTTTGGGAAGCTGAAGCGGGCAATTGCCTGAGCTCAGGAGTTCGAGGCCAGCCTGGCCAACATGGTGAAACACTGTCTCTGCAAAAAATACAAAAATTAGCCGGGCATGGTGGCAGGCGCCTGTAGTCCAAGCTACTCAAGAGGCTGAGGCACGAGAATCTCTTGAAACCGGGAGGTGGAGGTTGCAGTGGGCAGAGCTTGGCCACTGCATTCCAGCCTGGGCAACACAACATGACTCTGTCTCAAAAAACAAAAAATAATAAATAAATAAATAAAACAAAAACAATAGGTATACTTTGCAGGCTTTGGTGATGCAGACAAACGGAATAGTTATATTGAGAAACCTGCAGGGGAGAGGGGAGAATCTGAGGCCACTGGATCAGTGAGCATGTTAGAGACAGGGAGGAAGGAACCCTGACTTGACCCTGCCAGCGAGGCAATGGAAGGGGGCGCTTACAGCTTGGGGTGTGCCCTCCAAGATTCCCAGGAGGGGAGGTAGGGTGTGGTGTCTTGGGGAAGAGTGGATTTTTTTTCTCCTTTTTGTGGAGAATGGGGTCTCACTATGTTGCCCCAGCTGGTCTTGAACTCCTAGGCTCAAGCGATGCTCCAGCTTCTACCTCCCTAAATGCTGGGATGACAGGCTTGAGCCACTGCCCCTGGCAGGGTGGGTTTTCTGTGGGGAGCATTTGCTCAGGGCTCACTGTGCAGCGGGGAATGGGAAGGGAAATGGAGGTAACGGGGTAGCAGTGGTGTGCACAGGGGTAGTGTTCAGGGAAGTACAGGGAGTTCACCGGCAGAAATGGGCCTTGAGGGGGTGAATAGGCAGAGAGTCTGTGAGGCTATTCTGTGAAAGGGCCATATATACAAAGTGGTCCCCAAATGCCAATGGAGCCAAAAAACCAAGGAAATGAGGCAGACAAATTCAGTTTGTCAGTAAAGGGTGTTTTAATGGGGGACCTTAAAAGCAGTATGGGCTTGGGCGGCAGCAAGACAGGGAGATCTCTCCCTCTGTTACCCCCAGACTTAGGGCTTATATTCCACAGGGAAAGAGTTTTAAGTGCTCTCTGCAAGACAATTAAAGGAAACTTCCAGAGCAGACACGAATGCTGTATGTTTCATAGCTTATAATTTATGCAATAACATCAGGGCGGCATATAGCTTATAATTTGTGCAATAACATCAGGTTGACTAGGGACAGTAAATAAAGTAGGAATCAGGAGGCATTCACGGGACTGGGGCTGATCAGAAGTCAACATGGGGGATTAGCATCCAACATAGAGTCACTTTTGTCTCCACAGAGACAACTTGTCAGGAACAGTGGCTAGCAGGGTTCCCCAAGGGGAGAGGAACTTTGAAAAAAACAATTTAAAAAATTGTAGTTCAGAGATCTCAAACTCCTGGGCTCATGCAGTCCTCCTGCCTTGGCCTCTCAAAGTGCTAGGCTTAGAGCAGTGAGCCACCATGCCCAGCTGCAAACAAATAATTTTTAATTGTAGGAGTTATATAGTGAATACAAGAAAATGAAAATTATGATGTTTGTTATTTATTTAGCTGAGGCCAAAATAGGTATTTTAGTAAAACCAATGAGAACATTTAGAGTCCAATCCATGGTGGTCCCGTTGTATGAGGATGTGGCCATGATCATGGGAGAGATTCATGATTGATGGTGACAAAGATTCTTTGCTTGCTCTAACTGCTTGGTCAGACTTTGGAATCTTCTGCTAGGCCCACCTGTGCACTTCCCTGTAAAATCTAGTTTTCACAAAGAATGCTTTAAGTCAGTTTAGCAGGAACCCCCATCCTTAATATCTAATCATCCTAGATATCTGATCAGGTTCCTCATCTGTCACCATCTCCTACGTGATGTTGATTACCCTAGCCCATCTTAAGCAAGAATCCTGTTAGGTCGGTTTAGCCAGAATCCCCCTTACCCCTGATGTTTCCTCTTGGTAATTTTCTATCCACTGACCTCCCTACCCCCAGCCCCCACGATATTCCTCGGCTATAAATTCCCACTTGCCTATTCTGTATTCAGAGTTGAGCCCGGTCTCTCTCCCCCACTGCAAGGCCCCTTTGTAGTGGTACCTATCGCAGTAGTTCTGAATAAAGGCTTCCTTATTGTGTTTGTGTTTTAGCAAAGATCATTGAACAATTTTTTTTTCTTTTTTTTTGAGACAGGGTCTCATTCTGTCACCCAGGCTGGCATGCAGTGACATGATCATGGCTCACTGCAGCTTTGACCTCCCAGGCTCAAGAAATCCTCTCACCTCAGCATCCCTAGTAGCTGGGATTATAGGCATGTGCCACACAACTGGCTAATATTTTTAAAAATCATTTGTGGAGATGCGGGTCTGACTATGTTACCTGGGCTGGTCTCCAACTTCTGGGCTCAAGCGATCCTCCCGCCATCTCAGCCTCCCAAAGTGCTGGGATTATAGAGGAGCCACCACACCCAGGTAAATAATTTTTTCTTTTTTTTTTTTAAATTTGAGATGGAGTTTTGCTCTTGTTGCCGGGGCTGGCGTGCAGTGGCGTGATCTCGGCTCACCGCGACCTTCGCCTCCCGGGTTTAAGCGATTCTCCTGCCTCAGCCTCCTGAGTAGCTGGGATTACAGGCATGCACCACCATGCCCACCTAATTTTGTATTATTATTATTTTTTTAAGTAGAGACGGGGTTTCTCCATGTTGGTCAGGCTGGTCTCAAACTCCCGACTTCAGGTGCTCTGCCCACCTTGGCCTCCCAAAGTGCTGGGATTACAGGCGTAAGCCACTGTGCCGGCCTAAATTTTCTTTAACAATAGCCCCTTCCTTGGTTTCCCCCTTCCCTCTATGCACTCCCTAAACTCTTGCTTGTTGCCCAAGGGTACTTTGAAACCACTATCACACATTATGATTATTAAGAAAGGGTCTCACTCTGTTGCTTAGGCTTGAGTGCAGTGGTGAGATCATAGCCCACTGCAGCCTCTACTTCCTAGGCTTAAGCAATTCTCCTGCGTCAGCCTCCTGAGTAGCCGGTACTCAAGTGCAAACCACCATGCCCAGCTACTTTTTTTGTTGTTGTTGTTGAGACGGGGTCTCACTATGTTGCCCAGACAGGTCTCAAACTCCTGGATGCAAGTGATCCTCCAGCCTCAGCCTCCCAAAGTGCTGGGATTACAGGTGTGAACCACTGTGGCTGGCATACACATTGTAATTAAATAACCTTTAAGATTTAATGTCAGTCTTTTTTTTTTTTTTTTTTTGAGACAGAGTCTTGCTCTGTCGCCAGGCTGGGGTCTGTGGCACGATCTCGGCTCACTGCAACCTCTGACTCCCTGGTTCAAGCAATTCTCCTGCCTCAGTCTCTCAAGTAGCTGGGATTACAGGCACGTGCCACCATGCCCAGATAATTTTTATATTTTTAGTAGAGACAGGGTTTCACTAGGTTGGCCAGGATGGTCTCGAACTCCTGACCTCGTGATCCGCCTGCCTTGGCCTCCCAAAGTGCTGGGATTACAGGCGTGAGCCGCCGCGCTTGGCCTAATGTCGGTCTTTTTTCCCACCTCTAACTCCATGGGAAAGGACCACCGTGTCTCTAGAGCTATTACGGGACTTGGTGCGTAGCAGGCCGTTAATAAGCAGTTGATGGAGGATGAATGAAGATGAGAGGGGTCTGTGTGTGTGGGAGAAGTCTCAGTAAGGAGCACCTTTCATTCTGTGCGACCTGGAAAGGATCCCTCGGAGGCTGGGCTAGGAGTGGCTGGGGTGGGTGTTGAGGGTTTATGTGACAGAAATGGGGTCCTGACAAGCAGGGATGGAGGGTGAAGAGATGGAGTTACTTAAGAGATAATGGGATCCCCAGCGCGGAGACCCACGCCTGTAATCCCAGTGCTTTGGGAGGCCGAGACGTGAGGATCGCTGGAGGCCAGAAGTTGACACCAGCCTGGACAAAATAGTGAGACCCTGATCTCTACAAAAATAAAAATAAAAATAAAAATAAAAATTAGCAGGACATGGTGGCATGTGCCGGTAGTCCCCGCTATTCTGGAGGCTGAGGCGGGCTCCCAACAGGCAGAGTTGAGCGGGGTAGTAGGGGCGGGAAGTCTCTAACAGGGGATGAGGGATGGGAATCTATGTTGCACAGTTTGGGGATCCCTGTGACAGCTGGGTGGTCTGGGTGAGGTGGGATAGGGGTCATGGTTTGTTGCAGAGTCGGGGTATACTGTGCTCAGCGGAA
The DNA here is from genome assembly GCF_006542625.1 of Nomascus leucogenys. NCBI lineage: Eukaryota > Metazoa > Chordata > Mammalia > Primates > Hylobatidae > Nomascus > Nomascus leucogenys. The sequence continues at coordinate 30,227,808 of NC_044393.1, read as the reverse complement.
ATGGGATCCGTGCTGCAGACCTGGAGAACTCACGTGCTGTGGGAATGAGGGATTCTGTGTCAGAGTTGGGGGTTCCAGTCCGGTGAGATGGGGATGTGGATTTAGATAACAGGGATGGGAAGTTCCGCGTGTGCGGCGGATATAAGGTCGGTGTAGACTTGGACGTTCAAGTGAGGCGGGGTCCACACTCGGTGGCCCGGTGACTGGGTTATCAAGTGGAGCCAGGGCAGCCCAGGGATGCTGGGGTCCCGCGAGCCTAGGTTGGGTTTCCAGGGCTGGGGGCTCGGCGGCGGCTCCTGGGCGCCCCCTGGCGGCCCCGACTCAGCCGCCGCGGCTCCCACAATGCTCGCGTAGCCGGGCTTCGGCTCCCGTGGCGGCGACGGCGGCGGCTCCAAGATGGCGCAGGCGATCTTTGAGGCCCTGGAGGGTGAGCGGCGGCGGGGCCGTGGGAGGCGGCTGTTCCGCGCTGCGCCCCCTCCCGCCGCACCCTCGCAGCGCCCGGCTTAGGGCGCGCGGCGGCCGCGGGGCGGAGGGCGCCGGGGCCGGAACAGCCGCGGGGCGGGAGGGGCGCGGGCGGGAACAGCGCGGGAGCCGAGGCCCGGCGGGGAGCTCCGAGGCCGGAACAGCTGGGGAGAGCCGGGCCGGCGGGGAGGGGGCTCGGGCCCGGAACAGCGCCAGCCTGGGCGGCCTCGGGCGGGCGCGGGAGGGCTCCCTGCAGGGAACCGCGCGGGAGGCGACGGCGGGGCGGTCTGGAACAGCCGCGGCCAGGGAGGTGGCTCGGCGGCGCGCGGGGCCCGGGACGGGGGTGCGGTCGCAGCTGCGGGCAGGAGGGCCTCGGCGGCCTGACCACGAAGAACTTCTGAGGAAGTATGCCTCGTGCTAGGACGTAGTCTCAAAATCAGACCACAGCAGCAGAGGCGCCACCTGTGTGCACAGCCTGGACTCAGAGCTTAGGGACCCAAGCCAGCAAACGCCTGGCGCCTGCAATGTGCACCGTGGCCGGTGCAGTTTTACAAATTCAGCTGACACCGTGGGTGCTGGCGCGGTGCCCGGCCGGGACGCGGTGCTCCTAGACCCAGGCCAGCAAACGCTGGGTGCCGACGGACTGTTCCGTGCTCTGCAAGAACCTGGGATGGGGTTGGTACTCGGGCTCAAAACTGTGGGCTTTGGAGACAGCAAACACTGAGCACCTCCATGTGTGCACCTGCTGGGCGTCAAGGAGGAGGAGCAGCCTTCGCGACTCGGGGCCATGGCTCAGAATAGATATTGTGGGAAATACAGACCAAGAATGGTCTTGGAGGAGTGAGATGAGTTGAGTATACAGATAGGGTGCAAACTCGAAGTACTGGCCTGGCGGGATGAAGCTGAAGCTTTGAGTCCTGCAGCTTCCTAGGAGATCTCAGCCACTCCCTGTACTTTTTTATTTTTTGAGACGGAGTCTCACTCTGTCGCCCAGGCTGGAGTGCAGTGGCGCGATCTCGGCGCACTGCAACCTCCCCCTCCAGGTTTGAGCGATTCTCGTGCCTCCCGAGTAGCTGGACTACAGGCGTGCACCACTACACCCGGATAATTTCCTTTTTTTTTTTTTTTTTAAGACGGAGTCTTGCTCTGTTGCCCAGGCTGGAGTGCAGTGGAGCGATCTCGGCTCACTGCAACCTCCGCCTCCTGGGGTTCACGCCATTCTTCTGCCTCAGCCTCCCGAGCAGCTGGGACTACAGGCATCTGCCACCACGCCCGGCTAATTATTTTTTGTATTTTTAGTAGAGATGGGGTTTCACCGTGTTAGCAAGGATGGTCTCGATCTCGTGACCTCGTGATCCGCCCACCTCGGCCTCCCAAAGTGCTGGGATTACAGGCGTGAGCCACCGCGCCCGGCCATTTTTTTGTATTTTTAGTAGAGACGGGGTTTCACCATGTTGGCCGGATTGGTCTTGAACTCCTGGCCTCAAATGATCTGCCCGCCTCAGCCTCCCAAAGTGCTGGGATTACAGGCGTGAGCGACTGCTCCAGGACTCCCTTAACTTCTTGAAGGATCACAATTCGCACCAGGAAATGGGGGGCGGGGTAGCCCTGTCTCCATCTAGTGGGGTTCCGATTCAGAAGACTGACTGAGCCAGACACTCCCTGTAGTCTGCCCTGCAGTCTGGTGGAGGAGAGAAATTATAAAACAAGCAATTATAGAAATTATAGAATTATGGAAAAGGTCATGTAGAATAAGATGACCTCAGCCGGCCATTCCTACTGTGAATAACGTAAGCAGGAGGTGGTGGATCAGGAAGGCCAAGGTCAGTGGTAGTTCCCTCCCAGAGGCCAGTAGAATGGGATGAGGCTTACTTTCTCTTTAGGCTGTTTGGACTTCCTCATTGCTTGAATTTTTACTGCAAGAATCTGTTTATGTATTGAGTAATGAAGACAGTTAAAGAGAAATCAGTTCCTAGGACAATGGGATGCATGCTGGGTGAAGAAAGGGCAGCAGGACTGTGAAGATCTAGGGGAGGAGGGCATGAGAATGGCCCAGGCAGCGGGAACTGCGTTTTCAAAGCCCTGGGGAGAAAGGTCTGGTATTCACAGAAGCTCCGTGTGGGTGAGCTGCTAGAGGTGGGGTTTGATGGAGCAGCTGAACTTTATCTTGGGATCAGTGTGGAGCTAACAAAAGGTTTTAAGCAGGGGAGCAGCACAATGTGATGTATGTTTTATAAAGTTCACCCTAGCTGCTCTGGAACAGACTGGAGGGGGTCAGAGTGGCAGTCAGGGGTCGGGGTGGAGGCTGCTGAGGTTGTACAGCAGAGAACTGGGCTGGGGAACAACTGTGGGGATGGAAGAGAGTTTATTTGAGATGTATTGGGGAGGCAGAATAGGCTAGACTTGCTGAAGAACCAGAAATGGGGAGTGGGGAGGGGGAGCAGTGGGTTGAGGGAAGACCCAAGGGGTGCCGCCCCAGAGGGTGTCCTGGTGCCCTGTTCTCCTTGATGAGGATTACTGAAAGAACAAACTTTGGGGTGGAGGATGACATTTAATTTGAGTTCAGTTTTACACAGGCTGCCTTTTTTTGTTTTTGAGACAGGGTCTTACACTGTCTCCCAGGCTGAAGTGCAGCGGTGCAATCTTGGCTCAATGCAGCCTCCACCTCCTGGGTTCAAGTGATTCTTGCATCTCAGCCTCCCGAGTAGCTGAGACTACAGATGCATGCCACCACGTCTGGCTAATTTTTGTATTTTTAATAGAGAAGGGGGTTTCACCATGTTGGCCAGGCTGGTCTCAAACTCCTGACCTCAAGTGATCCACCCATCTCTGCCTCCCAAAGTTCTGGGATTACAGGCATGAGCCACTGAGCCTGGCCGAGGCTGCCTTTTTTTTTTTTTGAGACAGAGTCTCGCTGTCGCCCAGGCTGGAGTGCAGTGGCGCGATCTCGGCTCACTGCAGGCTCCGCCCCTGGGGTTCACGCCATTCTCCTGCCTCAGCCTCCCGAGTAGCTGGGACTACAGGCGCCCGCCGTCTCGCCCGGCTAATTTTTTGTATTTTTAGTAGAGATGGGGTTTCACTGTGTTAGCCAGGATGGTCTCGATCTCCTGACCTCGTGATCCGCCCGCCTCGGCCTTCCAAAGTGCTGGGATTACAGGCGTGAGCCACCGCTCCCGGCCCTGAGGCTGCCTTTTTAATTTAACTTAATTTTTTATTTTTTTGTGACAGTCTCTGTCACCCAAGCTGGACTGGAGTGGTGCGATCTTGGCTCACTGCAACCTCTGCCTCCTGGGTTCAAGCGATTCTCCTGCCTCAGCCTCGCGAGTAGCTGGGATTACAGGCGCTTACCACCATGCCTGACTAATTTTGTATTTTTAATGGAGACGGGGTTTCACCATGTTGGCCAGGCTGGTCTTGAAGTCTTGACCTCAAGTGATCCGCCCGCCTTGGCCTCCAAAGTGATGGGATTACAGGCGTGAGGCACTGTGTCCAGCCAGCCTTTTTTATTTTTATTTGTAGAGACAGGATCTCACTCTGTCTCCAAAGCAGGAGTGCAGTAGTGCATTCATAGCTCACTGCAGCCTCAAACTCCTGGGCTCAAGTGATCCTCCCACCTCAGCCTCCCAGGTAGCTATAGGTACATGCCAGGACACCCAGCCAATTTTTTAAATTTTCTAGAGATGAGGTCTTGCTGTGTTGCCCAGGTTGATCTTGAACTCCTAGCATCAAGCAATCCTCCCGCATTGACTTCCCAAAGTTAGGATTACAGGCATGAGGCACTGTACCCACCCTGCATTTGTTTAAATTTTTTTATTTTGAAATCACTTTTTCTGTAGATTCACATGCAGTTGTGGGAAATAATAAAGAGAGATCCCACGTGTCCTTGACCCCATTTCCCCTGGTGTAACATTTTGCAAAACTACAGTGTGTTACCACCAGTCAACATACAGAACAGGGGCATCACTCCAAAGAGTTGCCCTTTTATAGCCACACCCTAAATCCTCCCCTTCTCCAACCATCCTTGATGCCTGGCAACCACTAATCTTCTCCATTTGTAAAATTTTGTGATTTCAAGAATGCTATATAAATGAAATCATAAAGTGTATACCACTGAGATGGGCTTTTTTCACCCATCATAATTCCCTAGCAATTCATCCAAGTTGTTGTGTATAGCAATAGTTTATTCCTTTTTATTGCTTAGTAGTATTCCATAGTATGGCTATTCCACCATTTAACCATTCACTCACTGAAGAACATCTGAACTGCTTCCAGTTTTTACTTTTTTTTTTGAGACCCTGTCTCAAAAAAAAAAAAAAAAAAAAGGTAAAAACTGGAAACAGTTCAGATGTTCTTCTGAACCTTTTCCTACGCCCTCTATCTCCTCTACTACCTTCTGGCCCTCCTCCCCCACTGCAGTGGGGCTTAAGCCCCCCACCATTCTGAAACTGCCTCTGCAAAAATTGTAACAGTGAGAAAATCATGACAGAGAAAGACGCCTGACCTAACCAATCCCCACCTTGCCTTTAATCTCCAAAGTACTCTTAGTCATCCCTGGGCTTGGGCCAAGCTAACTTCCGCAGAAATTTAATTTACAGTTTAAATGATAATAGCCCTTCCGCAAAACTAAACCACCTTTGTAAAGCTATTGAAAGACCACCAGGTTTTCACCTGGGCAACATGGGGAGATTCCATCTCAAAATGTTCACTGTTGCCCAGGCTGGAGTGCAGTGGCATGATCTTGGCTCACTGCAACCTCCACATCCCAAGTTCAAGCGATTCTCCTGCCTCAGCCTCCCAAGTAGCTGGGACTACAGGTGCGCGCCCCCACACTCGGCTAATTTTTTCTATTTTTAGTGGGGACGGGGTTTCACCATGTTGCCCAGGCTAAATTTTTTACTATTATACCTAAAAGTGCTATGAACATTTGTATACAGATTTGCACACAAATGCTAAAACACTCACAATTTTGCATAAAATGGTAGAAGATTCACTGAAGTTTGTTCAGGAGAGCTTGAACCCCAGGCTTGAAACTCCAGATATTGGAAGGAAGTAGACTGGGGTGAGTGAGACTGCCCAGGGACAGCATGAGAGGCAGAGGAGAGAGAGTCCAGACAAAGGAACAAAGGACAAAGTGTTTCCGCAAAATGGAAACACTTAGGGGGTGGCCAGGAGAGGATAGTAAAGGAGGCACAGAAAGGTAGAGAAGACCCAGGGAGGCTGTGCCCTGGAGCCAAGAACAGAGTGTTTCAGGGAGTGGCAGGTGCTGCCAGATGGTCTTTGGTGATGATGGGGAAAGTGTTTTGGTGGAACTGTAACCATCCAGTGGGTTCATTTTGCCTGCTGCCCAGATACAGCCAATTTATCAAGACGGGAATTGCGATAGAGAAAAAGTTAAATTCACACAGAGCCGGCTGAACAGGAGACTGGAATTGTGTTATTACTCAAATCAGCCTCCTAGAAAATTCAGAGACTAGGTTTTTATCTTTATTTATTTATTTATTTTTTATTTTTTATTTTTTGAGACGGAGTCTCGCTCTGTTGCCCAGGCTGGAGTACAGTGGCGCGATCTCAGCTCACTGCAACCTCCGCCTCCTGGGTTCACGCCATTCTTCTGCCTCAGCCTCCCAAGTAGCTGGGATTACAGGTGCCTGCCACCATGCCCGGCTAATTTTTTATATTTTTAGTAGAGATGGGTTTTACCATGTTAGCCAGGATGGTCTTGATCTCCTGACCTCATGATCTGCCTGCCTTGGCCTCCCAAAATGCTGAGATTACAGGCGTGAGCCACCACGCCTGGCCAGACACTAGGTTTTTTCAAGGATAGTTTGGGGGACAAGGGAATGGGTGCTGCTGATTGGTTGAAGGTGCAATCATAGGGTTGTGGAAAATGGTCCTCCTACATGCAGAGTCTGCTTCTGGGTGGGGCTGCAGGACTCATTGGCGGGTCTGGGTGGAGGCACTGGTTGTCAGAAATGCAAAAATCTGAAAAGATATCTCAAAAGGCCAATCTTAGGTTCTATAATAATGATGTTGGGGCCAGGTGCGGTGGCTCATACCTGTAATCCCAGCACTTTGGGAGGCCAAGGTGGATCACCTGAGGTTAGGGGTTCGAGACCAGCCTGACCAACATGGAGAAACCCTGTCATTACTAAAAGTACAAAATTAGCCAGGCATGGGGGCGTATGCCTGTAATCCCAGCTACTCGGGAGGCTGAGGCAGGAGAGTCTCTTGAACCCAGGAGACAGAGGTTGCAGTGAGCCAAGATTGCACCATTGCACTCCAGCCTGGGCAACAAGAGTGAAACTCCGTCTCAAAAAAAAAAAAAAAGTTGGCTAGGTGTGGTGGCTCATGACTGTATTCCCAGCACTTTGGGAGGCCAAGGTGGGAGGATCCCTTGAGCGCAAGAGTTTGAGACCGTCCTGGGCAACATAGGGAGATCCTATCTCAATATAATAATAATGATAATGATATTATCTGCAGGAGTAATTGGGGAAGTTGCACATCTTGTGATCTCTGGAATAATGGCTGGTAATATTTATGTCTACACCTTACCAGAATTTAGGCTCCCCTTATCCTCCTAACCTCATGGTCTTTCATTAGCTTTACAAAGGAGGGTTAGTTTTGGGGAAGGGCTATTATCATTTAAACTGTAAACTAAATTTCTTCCATAGTTATCTTGGCCCAAACCCAGGGATTACTAAGGGCAGTTTGGAGGTTAAAGGCAAGATGGGAGTACGTTAGGTCAGGTGTCTTTCACTGTTACGATTTTCTCACTTTGCAACTTTTTCAAAGGTGGTTCCAGATGGTGGAGGGCTTAAGGCCCACTAGAGTGGGGGAGGAGAACTGGAAGGTGGTAGAAGAGATAGAGGGTGTAGGTGACCCTCATGGGATACTTGCCATTGAAGGGAGGAGAGATGGAAACATGAGTTTGCAGGAGGGCACTCTGGAGAGACTGATCGTGTGTAGCTGTGGATGGTTCCCAGGCACAGTGTGGTGAGAGTTGGTGGAGAGTGGCTTCTGAGGAGCAGGAGGATATGGAGGGGAGGGCTGGCGGCGTCAGGAGGGACACAGCCTGCATTGTGACAAGGGAAAGCATGGATTCAGTTTGGCTGCAGGAGCGGATGGTTTCAATTTTTTATTTTATTTTATTTTATTTTTGAGATGGAGTCTCACTCTGTCACCCAGGCTGGAGTGCAGTGGCGTGATCTCGGCTCACTGCAACCTCTGCCTCCCGGGTTCAAGCAGTTCTCTGCCTCAGCCTCCCTAGTGGCGGGGATTACAGGCACCACGACCATGCCCAGCTAATTTTTATATTTTCAGTAGAGAGGGGGTTTCACCATCTTGGCCAGGCTAGTCTTGAATTCCTAACCTCGTGATTCACCCGCCCCTGCCTCCCAAAGTGCTGGAATTATAGGCGTGAGCCACCACGCCCGGCCAGAGATAGTTGGTCTGGTGGTTTCAATTTGCATTGCAGTTAGAAGCTGGGGCAGACATCCCGATAAGAGCTGAGAAGTTGGAGGCAGAGCATCGGCTGTGGGGTCATAGAGAGGAGGCACCATCTGAGTCTTTTGGGAGGAGTGCAGTGTGCCTTGGTGGCCACTGAGATGTGAGGAGGCCTGTCATCCGGCTAGTGACATGGCTGAACAGTATACTACTGTGAACTTCAACGGTGATAACTGATTAGAAAACATGGAAGAAGTCAGTTTCTCGATCCCCCAGCCACCAATTCAGAGTCTATTGTTTATTGCAGAACAAAAAAGACAGACACACATTGAGAAATAAGGAAGGCAAGGACGCCTGCGTGCACACAGATTTGTGGGGTTGCGGGGTGTGCGTGAGGAAGACTGGCTAACGTGATTTCTGGAGGGACTCTGTCACTTAGGATTAGAGTCAGCCATGAGTAAGACAGGCCCCACGTCGCAGTGGCTTCAACAGGCTGGAAGGTTATTTCTTTCACATGAAAGTCCAGAGGAAGGCAGTCTAGGATAGGAGGATGGCTGTGTTCTACAAGGTTCTCAGAGGCCCAGGATTTATCCAGCTTTTTTTTTTTTTTTTTTTTAGACAGAGTTTCACTCTTGTTGCCCAGGCTGGAGTGCAGTAGCATGATCTCGGCTCACTGCAACCTCTGCCTCCTGGGTCCAAGTGATTCTCCTGCCTCAGTCTCCCAAGTAGTTGGGATTACAGGCACACACCACCACGCCCAGCTAATTTTGTATTTTTAGTAGAGACAGGGTCTCATTATGTTGGCCAGGATGGTCTCGAACTCCTGACCTCAGGTGATCTGCCCGCCTTGGCCACCCAGAGTGTTGGGATTACAGGTGTGAGCTACCACGCCTGGCTCCATCCAGCGTTTTATCCTACGATCCTAAGGTTGTCCTTATGATCCAGGATGGTGGATTGAGTTGCTATCACCATATTCTTATTCTGAAAAGTGGAAAGGAGGATGGGACAAAGAAGAGGGTCACATATCAGGCAGTTTTAAGAAAACTTTCCAGAAGCTGCCACATAGCACATTTACATTCCTTTGGCCAGAACTTAGTCATTCCGTAACTATAAGAGAGCCTGGGAAGTGTAACCTTTATTTGGGGGCCATCTTTGTAATCCAAAATCTTGGGCTGTCTCACAATGGAAATAGAAGAGAATGTATATTGGGGCATAGCCAGCCATCCTTGCCATGGGGTTTTGTCTTGCTTGAGACAGGGTCTTGCTCTGTCAAGAGCAAGTGCAGTGGAGTGAGGTGATATGATCATGGCTCACTGTACCCTTGACCATCCAGGCTCAAGCAGTCCTCCTGCCTCAGCCTCCCTAGTAGCTGGGACCACAGGCATGCACCACCAAGCCTACCTAAATTTTGTATTTTTTTGTAGAGGTGGAGTCTTACTATGTTGCTGCCTGGAATGGTCTTAAACTCCTGGGCTCAAGCGACCTCCCGCCTTAGCCTCCCGTGGTGCTGGGATTACAGGTGTGAGCCACCGTACCCAGCCGCCACAGGGGTTTTGCCATGGGTCTGGCTTGTAAGGGTGATGTCAGAGCATGATGCCGGGCCTGCCTTCCAAAGAGGCTGCATTTCTGTTTTCAGGAATGGACAATCAGACCGTTCTGGCTGTCCAGTCATTATTGGATGGCCAAGGAGCAGTCCCTGATCCGACAGGCCAAAGTGTCAACGCGCCCCCTGCTATCCAGCCATTGGGTGAGTATCTGCTCAGGTTCACCGGTGGGAGAGTGAATGGCTGCCCGTGAAGAGTAGGTGGAGCTCGTGCTGGGCTGTGGGAGTGAAATGCTTGCTGTGGTCCCCAGGACCTGCTCTGGTGTCTGAACCTCTCCCCCACCTCCCAGCCTGGATCTTTGGGCTCACAGCTTTCTCTGCTTAGCTCTGAGGACACCACTCTCAATTGCTTAGTAAATGTGGGGAGATGGGATCATGATGCAGGGAATGGCTAAGGGCCCCAATGCCTGACAACAATGCCTGTGCCTTTGCCCTGGAAGTGATTATTCAGCCTCCCTTCTGTGGAAAGAATAGGCTGAGCATGAATTTCTCCTGTTTACTGGCCAGGCCTATGAGGGTCTTCTTTTTTTTTTTTTTTCTGTTTGAGACGGAGTGTTACTCTGTCCTCCAAGCTGGAGTGCAGGGCACGATCTTGGCTCACTGCAACCTCCACCTCCTAGGTTCAAGCAATTCTCATACCTCAGCCTCCCGTGTAGCTGGGATTACAGGCGTGTGCCACCATGCGTGGCTGATTTTTTGTATTTTTAATGGAGATGGGGTTTCACCATGTTGGCCAGGCTGGTCTCAAACACCTGACCTAAGGTGATCTGCTCACCTCAGCCTCCTAAAGTGCTGGGATCACCTGCATGAGCCACCACACCCGGCCTGTAAGGGCCTTCTTTTGGAAGTTTCTACGTGAGACTGTGTTGATTTATTCATTCCACAAACATTTTTGTGTACTTGGGAATCACACTAGGGACAGGGAGATCAATAGCTGGGTTTGAATTATTATAGTTCTTAGCTCTGTGACCCTGGACAAGTGAATTAATTTCTCTGTGGTTCACTTCCTACACCTGTAAAATGGGGACAATTGTTCTGCCTCATAGGAATCTTATGAGAGTACTTGGGATTTGGTTCTAGCTGTTGAAGTTTACCGTGGTTTCTACAAGATTAAAGTTTGTTTTTGTGTTATGTGAAGTCCTGATGGGCATTTGGGCATTTGGTGTGGGCATGGTAAGACTCAGACTCCAGGCCGGGCATGGTGGCTCACGCTTGTAATCCCAGCACTTTGGGAGGCCGAGGCGGGCGGATCACGAGGTCAGGAGATCAAGACCACGGTGAAACCTCGTCTCTACTAAAAAATACAAAAAATTAGCCAGGCGTGGTGGCGGGCGCCTGTAGTCCCAGCTACTCGGAGAGGCTGAGGCAGGAGAATGGCGTGAACCCGGGAGGCGGAGCTTGCAGTGAGCCGAGATTGCACCACTGCACTCCAGTCTGGGCGACAGAGCGAGACCCTGTCTCAAGAAAAAAAAAAAAAAAAAAAAAAAACTCAGACTCCTTCTTTCCTGTGGCTCTACTGCCCTCAAGCTGCAGCCCAGGATGGCTGCTGTAGCTCCCACTTTGATTGGCACATTCCAGCCAACATGAAGGGAAGAAAGAGGGAAGTGGAAGTCATACCCTTTCGTTTTGTTTTTGAGATGGAGTCTTGCTCTGTCGCCCAGGCTGGAGTGCAGTGGCACGATCTCGGCTCACTGCAACCTCCGCCTCCCGAGTTCAAGCAATCCGTCTGCCTCAGCCTCCTGAGTAGCTGGGATTACAGGCGCCCACCACCACGCCCAGCTAATTTTTGTATTTTTAGTAGAGACGGGGTTTCACCACGTTGGTCAGGCTGGTCTCAAACCCCTGACCTCGTGATCACCCGTCTCGGCCTCCCAAAGTGCTGGGATTGCAGGTGTGAGCCACCCCACCTGGCCAAGTAGAGACAGGATTTCATCATGTTGGCCTGGCTGGTCTCGAACTCCTGACCTCAGGTGATCCACCCACTTCAGCCTCCCAAAATGCAGAGATTACAGACATGAACCACTATGCCTGGCCAAAAAACTTCTATTTAATTAAAAAAAAAAAAAATAGAGACAGGGTCTCTCTGTGCTGCCCAGGCTGGTCTTGAACTCCTGAGCTCAAGCGATCCTCCTCCCTCAGCCTCCCAACGTACTGGGATTGCAGGCATGAGCCACAGTGCCCTGTCCATGCCCTTTCCTTTTCCTTTTATGAGGAAGATGCAGATACGGTATAGTTCTATTGTCCCATTGGTGAGAATTGTCACATGACATTCCTAGCTGCAGAGAAGCCTAGGAAATATATTATTTGACTATGAAGCCATGTTTCCCACTGAAATTTGTATTATTTTATAAGAGGGATACAAGTTGAGAGTGGTGTGCACTATGATCATGCCTGTGAATAGCCACTGTGCTGCAGCCTGGGCAACACAACAGGACCCTGTCTCTCTTTTTTTTTTTTTTTTTTTTTGAGACGGAGTTTTGCTCACGTTGCCCAGGCTGGAGTGCAATGGCATGATTTTGGCTTACTGCTACCTCCGTCTCCCGGGTTCAAGTGATTCTCCTGCTTCAGCCTCCTGAGTAGCTGGGACTACAGGCACCTGCCACCACACCCGGCTAATTTTTGTATTTTTGGTAGAGACGGGGTTTCGTTGTGTTGGCCAGGCTGGTCTCGAACTTGTGACCTCAGGTGATCCGCCTGCCTCGGCCTCACGAAGTCCTGGGATTACAGGCGTGAGCCACCGCGCCCTGCCCAATTTTTTTTTTGTTTTTTTTGAGACAGAGTCTTGCTCTGTTGCCCAGGCTAGAGTGCAGTGGTGTGATCTCGGCTCACTGCAACCTGTACCTCCTGGGTTTAAGCGATTCTCCTTCCTCAGCCTCCTGAGTAGCTGAGATTACAGGCATGTGCCACCATGCCCAGCTAATTTTGTATTTTTAGTAGAGCTGGAGTTTCACCATATTGGCCAGGCTGGTCATAAATTCCTGACCTCAAGTGATCCACCCACCTTGGCCTCCCAAAGTGCTAGGATTACAGGTGTGAGCCACCTCGCCTGGCAACCCGTCTCTTAAAAAAAATAAATAAATAAAAAAGGATACAGTTAGAATTGAGTAACAATTAGACATTTCTGCTACCACATGTTGGGTGCTTGACACAGTGAGCGCATAGCTGTGGTAGGCCCTCAGCAATGGGTGGTGTTAACTGTAGTTAATCATTCATTTAGTTTTTCATTGATTCAACAAACATCCATTGAGAACCTCCTCTGTGTCCAGGAGATATTGTAGTTATGGTGATAAATAAGACACATGTCCTTCCTTTAGAGGACTCAGTCTGGTGTTGATGAGAAAACTGTTATATGACAGGTGTGCCAGAGGAAGGAACTATAGCCGCTGGCTTTAGAAAGACTTCCTGGAGAGGTTGGTGCAGTGGCTCACACCTATAATCCCAGCACTTTGGGAGGCTGAGGTGAGTGGATCACTTGAGGTCAGGAAGTTCGAGACCAGCCTGGCCAATGTGGTGAAACCCTGTCTCTACTAAAAATACAAAAATTAGCCGGGCGTGGTGGCGCATGCCTGTAATCCCAGCTGCTGGGGTGACTGAGGCAGGAGAATCACATGAATATGGGAGGCGGATGTTGCAGAGAGCTGAGATTGCGCCACTGCATCCCAGCCTGGGCAACAAGAGTGAAACTCTCTCTCAAAACAAAAACAAAAACAAAAACAAAAACAAAAACAAAAAAAAAAAAGAAAAGGAAAGAAAAAGAAAAAAGACTTCTTGGAAGAGGTGACAGTCAAGCTGAGCCTTGCAGAACAAGTTGTCCTCAGAGAGGCAGCCTGGCAAGGCAAACGGTGGATGCAAAGGCATGGAGGAGTATGATCAGGTGGCTCATTTGGGGACTGATGAATAAATTCAGACAGGGTAAAGATTCTGGAGTTCTCAACTTTGTAGTGAACATACTTTACTGTTTTTTGATTTCTAATTAATTGGTACCTGGCTGCATATGGCCATCCCTGCAGGAACCTGTGGGTTTTTTTTTTTTTCCTTTTTTCTGAGATGGAGTCTCGCTCTGTTGCCCAGGCTGGAGTGCAGTGGCACGATCTGGGCTCACTGCAACCTCTGCCTCCCGGGTTCAAGCAATTCTCCTGCCTCAGCCTCCTGAGTAGCTGGGACTACAGGTGCGCACCACCATGCCCAGCTAATTTTTGTATTTTTAGTGGAGATGGGGTTTCGCCCTGTTGTCCAGGCTGGTCTTGAACCCCCGACCTCAGGTGATCCACCCTCCAAGGCCTCGCAAAGTGCTGGGATTACAGGCATTAGCCACTGTGCCTGGCCACCTGCGTGGTTTCTTTTTTTTTTTTTTTTTTTGAGATGGAGTCTCGCTCCTGTCACACAGGCTGGAGTGCAGTGGCGCGATTTCAGCTCACTGCAACCTCCACCTCCTGGGTTCAAGCGATTCTCCTTCCTCAGCCTCCTGAGTAGCTGGGATTACAGGCACCTGCCACCACACCCAGTTCATTATTTTTTGTATTTTTAGTAGAGACGGGGTTTCGCCATGTTGGCCAGGCTGGTTTCGAACTCCTGACCTCAGGTGATCCACCCACCTTGGCCTCCCAAAGTGCTAGGATTACAGGCGTGAGCCACTGCGCCTGGCCCACCTGTGTGGTTTCGAAAACTCTCAGGAAGCACATAGTTGATGGCTGACACCTGCATGTCAAGTCGCAGCATGCCTCCCAGATTGCTGCTTGTGGTCAGCTGCAGTTCTCTGTCTCATATTGTGATGCCCCTTGACATAGTCTGGCTTTGTTTTCATTACTTTACCTTCATCTGTGGCCTCTTCCCACCACCCTGCGCGTATGATCCCAGATGACGAGGATGTATTTCTCTGCGGGAAGTGTAAGAAGCAATTCAACTCGCTGCCAGTGTTTATGACCCACAAACGGGAACAGTGCCAGGGGAATGCCCCCGCCCTGGCCACAGTCTCACTGGCCACCAACAGCATCTACACACCTTCGGCAGCACCCACAGCGGTCCAGCAGGCCCCAACTCCTGCCAATCGCCAGGTATTTGTTCATTCATTCATTCAACATGTCTTTTTTGAGGGCCTATCATGCTCAGGCGCTGTGCCGGGCACTGGGGCTATAGCAATGGATAAGAGAGACCAAGTCCCTGCCCTTGTGGAGTGGGGCGAGATGGATGGTGCACATGTACTGTTTTCAGCATGTTAAATGCCGAGAGATAGGGGATGCCAGACGGGGATGGGAGGTTTTGCCATATTGTCTGTGGTGCTTGGGGAAGGGCTCTGTGAAGAGGTGACCAGGAAGAATACTATATAGCAAGTAAAAGGTTTTGTATGAAAAATCAAATTGTAGAATAATAAGTAGATAATATATTATTATTTTTAAAATCTAAAACAATAGTACTATATAATTTCTGCAGTTACTTAAATAAGTAGGAAGAACTTACCAGATAGACCTAAGGAGGTGTGGGAATGAGTTATGCGGCGGCTGGTTTGGGGAAGGAAGCGGGAGCCAGGTGCAGGGATCAGCAGATGCAGAGGCCTTGAGGCAGGAGTGTGCTGGGTTTGTTCCAGGAACTACAAGGAGGTGAGAGTGGCTGGGACTGAGTGAGTAAGTAGGAAGGTGGGAGGTGCTAGGAGAGGCAGCAGGAGGGGCTTGGCAGATCGTGTAGGGTCTGGCGGTTTTTTTTTTTTTTTTTTTGAGACAGAGTCTCGCTGTCGCCCAGGCTGGAGTGCAGTGGCGCGATCTCGGCTCACTGCAGGCTCCGCCCCCCCGGGGTTCACGCCATTCTCCTGCCTCAGCCTCCAGAGTAGCTGGGACTACAGGCGCCCGCCACCTCGCCTGGCTAATTTTCTGTATTTTTAGTAGAGACGGGGTTTCACTGTGTTAGCCAGGATGGTCTCAATCTCCTGACCTCGTGATCCGCCCGCCTCGGCCTCCCAAAGTGCTGGGATTACAGGCGTGAGCCACCGCGCCCGGCCTATGGCTTTTTTTTTTTTGAGATTGAGTCTTGCTCTGTTGCCCAGGCTGGAGTGCAGTGGCACCATCTCAGCTCACCGCAAGCTCTGCCTCCCGGGTTCACACCATTCTCCTGCCTCAGCCTCCCAAGTAGCTGGGACTACAGGTGCCCGCCACCAGGCTAATTTTTGTATTTTTAGTAGAGACGGGGTTTCACCATGTTAGCCAGGATGGTCTCTATCTCCTGACCTCATGATCCGCCTGCCTCGGCCTCCCAAAGTGCTGGGATTACAGGTGTGAGTCACCACGCCCGGCCTTTTTTTTTTTTTTTTTTTTTTTTTTTTTGAGACGGAATTTCACTCTTGTTGCCCAGGATGCAGTGCAGTGGCACGATCTCGGCTCACTGCAACCTCCACCTCCTGGGTTCAAGCGATTCTCCTGCCTCAGCCTCCAGAGTACCTGGAACTACAGGCGTGTGCCACCACGCCTGGCTGATTTTTGTATTTTTAGTAGAGATGGGGTTTCACCATGTTGGCCAAGATATTTTTGATCTCCTGACCTTGTGATCTCCCTGCCTCGGCCTCCCAAAGTGCCAGGATAACGTATGAGCCACCGCACCCGGCCACTGGGGCTTTTACTGAGAATGAGATGGGAGCCATTGGAGGCTGTCAAGCAAAGGAGGGACATAGTGACTTTAGTCAGGTCACTCTGGCTGCTGGACAGAGAATAGGTTTTGAGGGAGGGCGAGAGAGAAGGCCAGGAGACCAGTTGAGGGGCTGTGGCGCAAATCCAGGCGGTGGATGCGAGTAGCTTGACCAACATGTTGGCAGTGGAGGTGGTGAGAAAGTGTGAGATTTTAGAAATACTTTGAAGGTGTTGCTGATAAAACTTGTGAATTGATTGGGTGAGGAGTGTGAGATCAAGAAGGGTCATGGGGGACTCCTGATTTAGAGTTGCCACTAACTGAAGGGAGGAGGCTGTGAGGAGAAGGTTTTGGGCAGATGTCAGGAGTTCAGCTGGGCACGTTGAAGTGGAGATGCCTGCCGACCTTTAAACGGAGGCAGTGACGAAGTAGACAATGTAGATTTCCAATTCCAGAGGCCAGAGCAGAGGACCAGGCTGGAGGCATCTGGGGAAGCTTCCAGAGTCCTCAGCCAAAAACACGGTTCTGGAGCAAAGACACCCTGGATAGGGGCTCACAGAGAGACTAAAGGATCCCTCATAAAAGATGCTGGGCATGTCTCAGGATACCAGGTCAAGGGGTCAGATTTTCAACTGGCTTCCTTTTCTTTCCTTATCCCTTTAGAACATTATCTTCATTCATTGTATAGGTATCATTTCTGCCATCACAATGAAGCATTCACCGCAGACCCATAGGACATATAGACTGAAACAGGCATCTTCTGGCATAAAACATAGTCATTTTTCTCACTGCTTGACTGTGAGTTTTGCTAGTAGAAAATATTCCCCTCACCCCCCTTACCTTTTTTTTTTTTGAGACAAAGTCTTACTCTGTTGCTCAGGCTGGTCTTGGCTCACTGCAACCTCCATCTGCCAGGTTCAAGTGATTCTCCTGCCTCAGCCTTCCAGGTAGCTGGGACTACAGACACCCGCCACCATTTTTGTATTTTTAGTGGAGATGGGGTTTCACTATGTTGGCCAGGCTCATCTCGAACTCCTGACCTCGAGTGATCTGCCTGCCTTGGCCTCCCAAAGTGCTGGGATTACAGGCATGAGCCACTGCGTTGCACCAGATATTCTTCTTTTTTTTTTTTTTTTTTTTTTCTTTTTGAGATGGAGTCTTGCTCTGTCGCCCAGGCTGGAGTGCAGTGGCGCAATCTCGGCTCACTGCAAGCTCCGACTCCCGGGTTCACGCCATTCTCCTGCCTCAGCCTCTCCGAGTAGCTGGGACTACAGGCGCCCGCCACCATGCCCGGCTAATTTTTTGTATTTTTAGTAGAGATGGGGTTTCACTGTGGTCTCGATCTCCTGACCTTGTGATCTGCCCGCCTTGGCCTCCCAAAGTGCTGGGATTACAAGCGTGAGCCACTGCACCCGGCCTAATTTTTTTGTATTTTTAGTAGAGACAGGGTTTCACCGTGGTCTCGATCTCCTGACCTCGTGATCCGCCCGCCTTGGCCTCCCAAAGTGCTGGGATTGCAAGCGTGAGCCACCGTGCCCGGCCCAGATATTCTTCTTGACCTAAGATACTTGTGGACTTCATGTGGACATGTGTTCAGTGTTTCTCTAGCGTGGATACAAGGAAGTTTTTTTTTTTTCTCTTGAGGTGGAGTCTCACTCTGTCGCCAGGCTGGAGTGCAGTGGTGCGATCTCAGCTCACTGCAACCTCCATCTCCCAGGTTCAAGCGGTTCTCCTGCCTCAGCCTCCTGAGTAGCTGGGATTACAGGCACGCACCACCACGCCTAGCTACTTTTTGTATTTTTAGTAGAGATGGGGTTTCACCACGTTGGCCAGGATGGTCTCGATCTCTTGACCTCGTGATCTGCCCGCCTCAGCCTCCCAAAGTGCTGGGATTACAGGCATGAGCCACCGTGCCCGGCTGATACAAGGAAGTATTATTACTGAGTCATAGGGTATGTACTTTGCAGAGAGATGTGAGTTATTCTCCTCATTTGTTTTTTCTTTCTTTCCGTTTTTGTTTGTTTGTTTTTAGAGACAGAGTCTCTAAAACCACACCAGCTGCGTGCAAAACCACACCGGCTAATTTTTATATTTTTCTTGTAGAGACAGGATTTCACCATGTTGCCCAGGCTGGTCTTGAACTCCTGGGTTCAAGTGATTCACCTGCCTCAGCCTCCCAAAATGCTGGGATTACAGTTGTGAGCCACCATGCCTAGTCTTATCCTCCTCATTCGGTAGATTATTAAATGGAGGCACAGAGAGGTAGAGTGACTTGCCCAGGGTCACACAGCAGGGTACAGCAGAGGTAGAAATGGAATCCAGGTCTGTGGGATTCCAGAACCTGGATCTTTTGTGCCATGCCCTCGGCTTACTTACAGAGCCTGACATGTCCACACATGCACACATGCGCACACACACACTCTGTCTCTCTCACTCATTCTCTCTCTCCCACTGTCCAGATCTCCACATACATCACAGTGCCCCCATCCCCACTGATCCAGACCCTGGTGCAGGGGAACATCTTGGTGAGCGATGATGTGCTTATGTCTGCCATGTCGGCCTTCACATCCCTGGACCAGCCCATGCCCCAGGGACCCCCACCTGTGCAGGTAAGAAGGTGTGGGCTTCTCACAGGGTCTTGATTCCAGACCTTTACGTTAACTCCTGCAGATTCAGAATCTTGTAGAATAAAGGGGGCCTGGCCCCAGCTCTCCCTGTTGCTGAGGGAGGCTATCAGCTTTCCCTTGTTCCTCATGCTGTAGATGGGGAAGCTGCTACGTCTAGGTGGGGACCCAGAACATGTGGGGCGTTGTCAATACAGTGCAGCTATTTTGACTTTCTTTTTTTTGAGATGGAGTCTCACTTTGTTTTTTTTTTTTTTTTTTGAGACGGAGTCTTGCTCTGTTGCCCAGGCTGGAGCGCAATGGCGCAATCTCGGCTCACTGCAAGCTCCGCCTCCCAGGTTCACGCCATTTTCCTGCCTCAGCCTCCCGAGTAGCTGGGACTACAGGCACCCGCCACTGTGCCCGGCTAATTTTTTCTTTTTTAGTAGAGACGGGGTTTCACCGTAGTCTCGATCTCCTGACCTCGTGATACGCCCACCTCGGCCTCCCAAAGTGCTAGGATTACAGGTGTGAGCCACCACGCCCGGCCAAGGAGTCTCACTTTGTTGCCCAGGCTGGAGTGCAGTGGCATGATCTTGGCTGCAACCTCTGCCTCCTGGGTTCAAGTGATTCTTCTGCCTCAGCCTCCTGAGTAGCTGGGATTACAGGCATGTGCCACCACAGCCAGCTAATTTTTTTTTGTATTTTTAGTAGAGACAGGTTTTCTCCATGTTGGTCAGGCTGATCACGAACTCTTGACCTCAGGTGAGCCCCCTACCTCGGCCTCCCAGAGTGCTAGGATTACAGGTGTGAGCCACTGTGCCCAGCCAATTTTTGTATTTTTAGTGGAGACGGGGTTTCACCATGTTGGCCAGGCTGGTCTCAAACTCCTGACCTCAGGTGATCCTCCCACCTTGGCCTCCCAAAGTGCTGGGATTACAGGATTACAGGCGTGAGCCACTGCACCCAGCCTGACTTTTGTTTTTGTTTTTGTTCTTTTTTTTTTTTTTTGAGACAGAGTCTTGCTCTGTTGCCCAGGCTGAAGTACAGTGGTGCGATCTTGGCTCCCTGCAACTTCCACCTCCCATGTTCAAGCAATTCTCCTGCCTCAACCTCCTGAGTAGCTGGGATTACAGGTGTGCGCCACCACGCCCAGCTGATTTTTGTATTTTTAGTAGAGATGGGGTTTCACTGTGTTGGTCAGGCTGGTCTCAAACTCATGACCTCAGGTGATCCACCTGCCTTGGCCCAAAGTGCTGGGATTACAGGTGTGAGCCACTGCACCTGGCCTTGTTTTTATTCTTAACAAGTGTACCATGTCCATTAGAAAAATAGAAAATGCACAGTAGCTCCCTGGGGATTTAAAAAAAAAATTTGTAGAGAAGACGGTCTCCCTTTGTTGTCCAGGCTGATCTTGAACTCCTGGGCTCAAGGGATCCTCCAGTGTTGGCCTCCCAAAGTGCTGGAATTATAGACGTGAGCTACTGCACCTGGCCAGGATTTTTCAATACAAAAGGATCTGTGGCCAAAGGAGCCTAAGGTGGAGGTGTTTTACTTCTCCCCTTGCTGTGTCCCTGGATTCTTCCTGCCATATAGAAATCCTTTTGATTTTCTCAACCGAGACTTTTCTTTTTCCCAAACATATTTTACTGTGGAACCCAAGGAATACAATGAAGAAGCGGACCCCATGTCCTTTATGAAATGCTGACCAGCATCATGTTTTTATTTTTGAGACAGCGTCTCGCTCAGGTCACTCAGGCTGGAGTACAGTGGTAGGATCATAGCTCACTGTAACCTCAAACTCCAGGGCTCAAGCAATCCTCCCTGCTCAGCCTCCTGAGGAGCTGGGACTACATACATGGTGCCAACATACTTGGCTAATTTAAAAAAAAAATTTTTTTTTTTTTTTTGAGATGGAGTCTCGCTTTTGTCACCTAGGCTGGAGTACAGTGGCACCATCTTGGCTCACTGCAACCTCCGCATCCCGGGTTCAAGCGATTCTCCTGTCTCAGCCTCCTGAGTAGCTGGGATTACAGGTGCCCACCACCATGTCTGGCTAAGTTTTGTACTTTCAGTAAAGACAAGGTTTTGCCATGTTGGCCAGGCTGGTCTTGAACTCCTGACCTCAGGTGATCTGCCCACCTTGGCCTCCCAAAGTGCTGGGATTACAGGCGTGAGCCACCGTGCCTGGCCTAAAAAAAATTTTTTTTAGAGACAGAATCTCGCTATGTTACCCAGGCTGGTCTTGAACTCCTGGGCTCAAGCGATCCTCCTTCCTCTGCCTCCCAAAGTGCTGGGATTACAGGTGTGAGCCACTGCACCCAGCAGTACCATCATTTTAACAACTGCAAAGGATTCCACCATATGGATAGGCCATCTTCTGTTTAGCCAAGTTTCTATGTGTAGACATGTAGGTCATTGCTGTTTTTTGCTGTTATGAAAATGGCTGGAGTCACCATCCATATACAGACATCTTTGCCCACCTACTTGATTTTTTTTGTAGCATGAATTTCTAGAAGTTACTGACTGCATTTCACGACTACCCACACATTCATGATTCTCTCGAAAGACTCACGGGACTCAGAGGTGGTTGTACTCATGGCTGTGGTTTATTACAGCAAAGGAACATAGCAAGATCAGCAAGGGAAAAAGACACATCAGGTGGAACCTGGAGGAATCCAGAGTTCTCCGTCTTGGGGAGGAGGGGAGAGGTTGCACAAAACATACTTCTTCCTGCAGCAGTGAAGTGTAGCAACATGGGTGCCGTGTTTCTGCCCAGGGAAACACACTTCAGACTCCAAAGCCAGGGTTTTTTTTTTTTTTTTTTTCTGAGACAGGGTCTCACTTCAACTGCCCTGGCTGGAGTGCAGTGGTGCAATTTTGGTTCACTGCAACCTCCACCTCCCTGGGCTCAGGTGATTCTCCCACCTCAGCCTCCCAAGTAGCTGGGACTACAGGTGTGCACCACTATGCCTGGCTAATGTTTTTGTATTTTTAGTAGAGATGGGGTTTTGCCATGTTGCCCAGGCTGGTCTCGAACTCCTGGACTCCACCCGCCGCAGCCTCCCAAAGTGTTGAGATTACAGGAGTTAGCCACTGCACCAAGCCCAAGGCCAGGGTTTCTGTTAGGGATTGGTCATGTAGGTGACCAGCCACCATGACCAAAATTCCAGACTCCCAGAAGAAAAGGAAGTATTCACCATGAATCACATATTTTGTCCAAACAGTCTACGTAATCTGGTACAATAGAACAGTGCCCCAGGTGGGCAAAACAAGCCTTATCAACAAATGAGGTGTCCCACAAACCAGGTTCTCAGATCCCAGTCACGAGCTAGTGCTGCAAGCAAGCCCCCACTTTTCTTTTTTTCAATTTTATAAGTTTATTTGAGGTATTTGACGATCAGCGATTAGTTCTCATCCACATTGACTGTCTGTAGATTTTTGGAAGTGGTAACAGGTACATAGGTAACCAAAGTATAGAGCTTATTTGGTGAATCTTCATCCTCATTATGTTTTCTGGACAACCACACACGGATGCAGTATGGGACATTCTTTTATTCCTTTGGCTCAGACAGCTTTGTTGAGCCTGGTATCAATGCATACATCTGGAGTTCCCATCTCCTTCATGGCAAGTGTCCGAATCTCTTTGAGTGCCTGAGAAGCACGCTTCTGGAAGCCCACTCCATGGATGCACTTGTGAATGTCGATGGTGTATTCTCGGGTCACCACCTCGCTGATGGCAGAATGACCCTTTTTCTTCTCAACGCCCTTCTTTGTGGGAGCCATTCTGCTGGGTCCAAGTTGTAAAGGGAAGCCCTTCTTAAGATAGCAACATTAGGCTGCTATATTAACTCTTTTCTGCATGAATGAGGTCATTTTTGCCTACTTTATTTATTTACTTTTTTTTGAGACGGAGTCTTGCTCTGTCGCCCAGGCTAAAGTGCAGTGGTGCGATCTCCGCTCACTGCCAGCTCCGTCTCCCAGGTTCATACCATTCTCCTGCCTCAGCCTCCCAAGTAGCTGGGACTACAGGCCCCCGCCACCACACCCGGCTAATTTTTTGTATTTTTAGTAGAGATGGGGTTTCACCGTTAGCCAAGATGGTCTCAATCTCCTGACCTCGTGATCCACCCGCCTCAGCCTCCCAAAGTGCTGGGATTACAGGCGTGAGCCACCGCACCCGGCCATTTTTGCCTACTTTCATAGGGAAAAGGGATAGCAGCACCAAGCTGAGGCTTCCTTCGAATTCTCCCATGACTTTGTTTCCCCAACCTCTCTTAGCCCCTCTCCTGAGCTGCCTGGTGAGTAGCTGTTCTTTCTACTTGGCTGGCTAAAGCAAATGTCCTTCTTTCCCGATAAATAAGACAACTGGTATCAAGAGGCTGTAACACTTTTTCTTTTCTGATTTCAGAGCAGCCTGAACATGCATTCTGTGCCCAGCTACCTCACCCAGCCTCCACCCCCTCCTCCACCTCCTCCACCACTGCCCCCACCGCCACCACCTCAGCCCCCACCACCTCCACCCCAGAGCCTGGGCCCCCCTGGGCGTCCCAACCCTAGTGGGAATGGTGTGGTGGAGGTGTACAGTGGTGCCGCGCCCCTGCCTGGGAGTGGAACGGTGGAGATCCAGGCGCTGGGGATGCAGCCCTACCCACCCCTGGAGGTGAGCAGAGGGGGCAGGGTGGAAGAAGACACTGGTCATGGACATCATGGCCAACCCGGACCCATCCTGAGCACCAGCTGTGTGCCAGGCACTGTGCTGGGGATACCATGAAAACCAGACCTGGTCCCGGCCTTCATGGGGTGTACCACATCACAGGGGAGAAGGACTTTAATCAAAGCATCACACCCACAGATGTAAGATGCAAGCCATGAGAAGGTAGAATGGAGTACAGGTTATAGCAGAAATATAAGCTGCCTGCAGGTAATGCTCAGAACAGTCAGAGAATGCCTACCTTTTCGGGCAAAAAAAAGAAAAATGATTCAAAAAAATTATCTGCCTGAGTGTCTCTCACAGTTTTTAATAAGCTAGGTGTATCAGTTAGCTATTGCTGGGTAAGAAATATCCATCAGGCATCAGTGGCATATAGCAAAAGTGTTTATTGTTCACGTGTTTACAGTGGCCAGCTAGGCAACTGCGGGTCTTGGCTGGGCTCACTCATATGTCTGAACGTTGGCTGGCTGTCAGCTGCTGTAGGGTGGCCTGGGCTGGGACAAGTGGCGTGACTCAGCTCTGTTCTGTGTGACTCTCATCCTCCGCTAGGTTCTCATGGCCATGGTGGAGGTGCAAAAATGCAGACAGAAATGCCCAAGGCCTTTTGAGGTTTAGGCTTGTAAGAACACAGAATCACTTCTACTGGCCAAAGCAGATCACAAGGCCAGCTTAGATAGCGCAGGTAGGGAAATAGATGCCACCTCTTGATGGGAGGAACTGCAAAGTCACACTGCAAAGGCATGGGTACAGGGAGGGGCAAAGAATTGGTGCCATAATACAATCAATGTACCATACTAATTCCCTGCCAGTGAGCTCTAAGTTACAGGCCGTCTACTTGAAATGCACTGAGTTCATAGAACCTTCCAAGACACCAGTGCTAGAGCATATGGTTACAACCCACCTGCACTAGAAATCACACTAACTCAGACTCACCATAGAATCCAGCCACAGACATGCCCTTTCAGGTAGTCTCTTTATGGAAAGAGAGCCCAGACCAGTGGGAAGATCCCACCACAAGGCATTCACATGATGTTCTGAGGGCCTGCGAGGGGATTTGCCCTAGCCTGGGAGCATAGAACAAACTTCTCTAGGGAATTTATTGCATTGAGAAAAAGTTAAGTTAATGGGATGCTGAGATAATGCTGGTGGCTGGTGGTAGTCAGAGGGGACCAGCCCAGAGAGGACCAGCACAGAAGGAGCTGCTGCTGTTGATTTTCCATGTAGATGAGAGTATTTGAGGGCAGGGTCTGAGTCTTATTAGACTTTGCATCCTTAGCACCTAGCAGAGTACTCCTAGAGTAGATATCTTACATTGGACTGTCTGACCTCAGTCTGCACTCCTCTAAAATGGGAACTCTCCTGAAAAGCTGTTGAGGATAATAAGAGCCTATGCCAGTGGCAGTCACATTAATTACTCAGTACTGCCTTGAGTGATGGCTGAATTTATTCACGTGACAAGTATTTATTTATTTATTTGAGACAGAGTTTCACTCTGTCGCCCAGGCTGGAGTGCAGTGGTGTGATCTCAGCTGACTGCAACCTCCACCTCTCAGGTTCAAGCAATTCTCGTGCCTCAGGCTCCCAAGTAGCTGGTATTACAGGTGTGAGCTACCACGCCCAGCTAATTTTTTTGTATTTTTAGTAGAAACGGGCTTCATCATGATGGCCAGGCTGGTCTCGAACTCCTGGCTGGCCTCAGGTGATCTGCCTGCCTTGGCCTCCCAAAGTGCTGGGATTACAGGCATGAGCCACTGCACCCTGCCCAACAAGTATTTATTGAGTGCTGTATTGGTTAGGGTTTGGTCAGGAAAATAGAAACCAGGCAAGGTATTTCTCCAGAGGGATTTTTTTTTTTTTTCTAAATTAGAGATGGGGTCTCACTTTAGCCCAGGTTGGTCTCCATCTCCTGGCCTCAAGTGATCCTCTCACCTCAGCCTCCCAGAATGCTGGGATTACAGGCATGAGCCACCACACCCGCCCAGATTTTATCATTTTTTTTTTTTTTTACTTTTTTTTCAGCTTTGTCTGATTTTATTACTCCAACTGTAGCTTTCTATTTATTTGTATTTGTCTGAAATATTTTTTCAACTTTGGGCTTTTTGCTGAGTTGAATTCTTTTTTTTTTTTTGAGACAGTGTCTTGCTCTGTCGCCCAGGCTGGAGTGCAGTGGCATGATCACGGCTCACCACATTCTCGATCTCCCAGGCTCAGGTGATTCTCCTACCTCAGCCTCCTGAGTAACTGGGATTACAGGCATGCACCACTTTGCCCATCTAATTTTTTTAATGTTTTGTGGAGATGAGATCTCCCTATGTTGCCCAGGCTAGTCTCAAACTCTTCTGCTCAAGTGATCTTCCTTCCTCGGCCTCCCAAAGTGCTGGAATTGCAGGCATGAGCCATTGTGCCTGGCTAGAGATTTTGGATAGGGCACCTCAGGAAGACCAATGGATGATGAATAGGCCAGGCACAGTGGCTCATGCCTGTAATCCCTGCACTTTGGGAGCCCGAGGTGGGTGGATCACTTAAGCTCAGGAGTTTGAGTCCAGCTTGGGCAACATGGTGAAATCTTGTCTCTACAAAGTACACAAAAATTAGCTGGGCGTGGTGGTGTGTGCCTGTTATCCCAGCTATTTAGTGGGGTGAGGCGGGAGGGTTGCTTGAGCCTGGGAGGTCAAGGCTGCAGTGAGCCAAGATCACATGATTGCATTCCAGCCTGGGCAATAGAGCAAGAAAAATCTGAATGCCTCAGAATTCATTTGGTAATTTCTTGTGGCTTCAGTTCTCAGTGAAGAGAAGCCTGCTACTCTGGCATTGGGTAGTGTCAGTCAGGAAGTGGAGCAGCTGGGGGAGCACAGACCCCTCTGACTTCCTGGTTCTCTCTTTTTTTTTTTTTTTTTTGAGACAGAGTCTCACTCCATCGCCCAGGCTGGAGTGCAGTGGCGCGATCTCGGCCCACCGCAACCTCCGCCTCCCAGGCTCAAGTGATTCTCCTGCCTTAGTCTCCTGAGTAGCTGGGATTATAGGCACACACCACCATGCCTGGCTAATTTTGGTATTTTTAGTAGAGACGGGGTTTCACCATGTTGGCCAGGCTGGTCTCAAACTCCTGACCTTAGGTGATCTGCCCACCTTGGTCTC
Organism: Nomascus leucogenys; assembly: GCF_006542625.1. Classification (NCBI taxonomy): domain Eukaryota; kingdom Metazoa; phylum Chordata; class Mammalia; order Primates; family Hylobatidae; genus Nomascus; species Nomascus leucogenys. The sequence goes on along the minus strand of NC_044393.1, from coordinate 30,201,233 downwards.
CCAAAGTGCTGAGATTACAGATGTGAGCCACCATGTCCAGCCACCTAGTTCTCTTATGCTGGCAAAGTACCACTGATAAGAATAGACATGGCAAATAATAACAGCTAATGTGTATTGCGTGCTCACTCTGTGCCAGTCACTGTTCTAAGCCCTTAATATGTTACTTCATTTAATCATCACAGTAACTGCATGAGAGGGGTACTATGATGAGTCCCATTTTACAGATGTGGAAACTGAGGCAGAAATTAAAAAGATGCCTAAGGTCACTTCGGTGCTAAGTGGAAGAGTCAAGATTTGAACCCAGGCAGCCTGGCTCCATAGCTGTTCTGGCCTCCTGGCTTCATGAAGTTCTAAGGGGGCTTGGGAGTGGCTTGGGTGACCGGGCCAGGTGGAGGGGCTGTAATGGTGATGTAGGGGAGAGTGGCTGAGGTCAACCAGGGAGGCAGGGAGAGTGCCCCTGGCTGGGAGCTCTTCCCCTCCCCTGGCAGGGCTTTTTCCCTGACTGTGTTGTCCTTCTAGGTGCCAAACCAGTGTGTGGAGCCTCCAGTATATCCCACCCCCACAGTGTACAGCCCTGGCAAACAGGGATTCAAACCCAAAGGACCAAACCCCGCTGCCCCCATGACCAGCGCTACCGGGGGCACGGTGGCCACCTTTGACTCTCCACCAATGCTGAAGACCCGACGGGCTAAAGGTGCCAGGGGACTCCCGGAAGGTGGGCCCCCAGCCTGCCATGGGCATCTTTCCTCAACATTGGCCAATCCACAAGCTGCTTGGTTCTGGTCTTCCCTTTTATGGTAGTTCAAGTTTGGTTGCATGTAATAGAAAATTCAAAATAGCAATGACTTCAAAATGATAGAATTTTCTTTCTCTCATGTGTAAGTCAAGGCCAAAGCCAGACAATCTGGGGATCATGTGACTGCATGGGCACCAGGCACCCTCGTTTCTTCTATCTTTCTGTTTCCACCACCTCCAGAACATGGTATCAGTTATCCTGGTGCCTCATTGTCTAAGATGGCTGCTGGAGCTCCAGTCATCACTTTAATATTCCAGGCAGTAACAAGAAGGGAAAGAGAAGGATAAAAGGGGCTTCTCCCAGCTTCTAGAAGTTCTGTTTGATATTTTTGCCCATATCTCATTGATGAAAACTTAGTCACATGGCCATACCTAGCTGCAAGAGAAGCTGGGAAATGTCTGTTTTGGCTAGGGACATTGATACTCCCATTATGGGATTTGTGAGGAGTGAAGAAGGAGAGAGTGGATATTAGGCAAGCAGTAGTATCTGCCATCCTAATGCAGATGCTAAGTATGGGGTGGGAGGTGGTGTCAGAGCAGGCAGCAGATGGAGAGGATAGAAATTGAAAAATTTTCAGCAGCTTTCCAGTCAACTACTCCTCCCCTTCCTTCCTTCCACAATGATGTATTGAGCATCTGTGTGCCAGGCCCCATGTCAGGCACTGGAATCTAGTCTCTTGGTCTATGATTCCTTCTGCCTTCAGTTTAATGGAAGAGACAGACAGGGAATAAATAAATAAATATTTCTGGGTTGCTCCAGGAAGGAGGTTAATGGGTCTTATGATTGCGAATAACTAGGGAGAGGCTGGAAAATGATTCCACCTATTCATGTGGGTATCTGTGGGACAAGCATTCCAGGCAAGGGGGAACAGCAGGTGCAAAGGCCCGGAGGCAGGAACATGCTTGAAGTCTTTTAAGGTTAGCAAGGTTAGCTAGGAGTCCACGGCAGCTGGATGGAGAGAATGATGAGGTTGTCAGGAGTGAGGGGATACAGAGTGCTGTGGGCCATGGCAAAGAGGGTGGATTTGATTGTAGGGCAGAGGGGAGCCTTTGAAGGATTCGTCTTGCTTTCCCAGCTGGAGCATGTCCTGGGCGTTCCTCTCCAGGCCCTGTGAAGCTCTCCCATGTCTCCTCCCTGGCCTGTGCATGGGCATAGACTTCCCTGGGGTACACATTGTCTGGCTCAGATACAGTAGCCAGAGGCTGCCCTTGGTACCCTGAGCTGCACCCCTAGCCTCATTGTCCCCTCCTTCCACTTGTCTTTCAGCTGCAGGGAAGCCAAAGGCCCAGAAACTCAAGTGCTCATACTGTGACAAGTCATTCACCAAAAACTTTGACCTGCAGCAGCACATCCGAAGGTACACATGCGTGGTGAGGCAGGTGGCTCCTGGGCAGGTGTGGCTGGGACCATCTGTGCTGGAAACGCGACTCCCTTCTCAGCCCCTAGCCTGTGGGGTGACCCAGGCTGCACTTGCGTGTTCAGGCTGTAGTCCAGGTCGGGTGGTTTTCCCTCTTCTATCTCAGAGGCTGTGGGAGGGACCTGTGAAAGCTGTGGGACCTGCCCATAGAGACTGGGAAGGTCAGGGATGGGCCGTGTAGGGGAAGAAAAGCACTGAACCAAGAGGGGCTTCACAGATGTGTTAGTGCTGTCTCAGGCCTCCCCTCTGCAGAACAGGCTGGCCTACCAGGGCTGCCATACTCTGCAAATAGGACTCTGTGAGCTCTCTGCTCACTCCAGACTAACCATGCAGTAATCCCTTCTGGGCCTTAGTTTTTCCATCTGTGGAAGGGGAGGGTGGGCTTGTTCAGCATTTCTCACACAGTGAGATGCACTGGTACATGAGATGATTTTTTTTTTTTGTTTTTGAGACTGAGTTTCACTCTTGTTGCCCAGGTTGGAGTGCAATGGTGCGATCCCGGCTCACTGCAACCTCTGACTCCTGGGTTCATGTGATTCCACTGCCTCAGCCTCCCAAGTAGCTGGGATTACAGGCATGCACCACCACGCCCGGCTAATTTTGTATTTTTAGTAGAGATGGGATTTCTCCATGTTGGTCAGGCTGGTCTCGAACTCCCAACCTCAGGTGATCCACCCGCCTCGGCCTCCCAAAGTGCTGGAACTACAGGTGTGAGCCACTGCGCCCGGCTGATGAGATGATTTTTGGTGGTTCATGGATATGGGGTTGAAAAGTTCTGAAAAATGTAGTGGGAAAGTTATTCCCTTTGCAATTTCAGTCCTTAGGGAGTCATAGAGAAAACCTCAGTTTGGTATAATTTGGTCTTTAACACCTTTGGTATACATGCTCATCTCTTATAACAGAAGGAGAGAGAGAGAGAGGGAGAGAGAGACAGAGAGAGAGAGAACAAATCTCACATTCCAGCCATGGCTGGCAACAGCTTCTATCTAGACCAGGGTTTTTCAGCTTTGGCACTACTGACATTTTGGATCTGGGGTCACATCATTCTTTCCTGTAGGGAGCTGACCTGCACATCGTGAAATGTTTAGGAGCATCCCTGGCCTCTAACTATTAGATGCTAGTGGTACTGCAGCTACAGCTGTGACAATCAAAAATGCCAAATGTTCCCTGGAGGGCAAAACTGGCTTCAGTTGAGAACTGGTCTACACGAGTGCTGTCGCTGTCCAATAGAACTTTCTGTAGCGATAGAAATGCTCGAATTGGGCTGGGCGCGGTGGCTCATGCCTGTAATCCTAGCACTTTGGGAGGCTGAGGTGGGTGGATCACTTGAGGTCAGGGGTTCAAGACCACCCTGGCCAACATGGTGAAACCCCGTCTCTACTAAAAATACAAAAATTAGTTGGGCATGGTGGTGGGTGCTTGTAGTCCCAGCTACTCTGGAGGCTGAGACAGGAGAATCCCTTGAACCCAGGAGGCGGAGATTGCAGTGAGCCGAGATCGTGCCAGTGCACTCCAGCCTGGGTGACAGAGTGAGACTCTGTCTCAAAAAACAAAAAAAAAAGAAATGCTCGGCCGGGCGCGGTGGCTCACGCTTGTAATCCCAGCACTTTGGGAGGCCGAGGCAGGCGGATCACGAGGTCAGGAGATCGAGACCACGGTGAAACCCCGTCTCTACTAAAAATAGAAAAAAAATTAGCTGGGCATCGTGGCGGGCGCCTGTAGTCCCAGCTACTCGGAGAGGCTGAGGCAGGAGAATGGCGTGAACCCGGGAGGCGGAGCTTGCAGTGAGCCGAGATTGCGCCACTGCACTCCAGCCTGGGCGACAGAGCGAGACTCCGTCTCAAAAAAAAAAAAAAAAAAAAAAAAAAGAAATGCTCAAACTGGTGCTGTCCAGTATGGTAGCTACTGACTATACATGGCTGCTGAGCACTTGGAATGTGGCTAGTGAGACTGAGAAACTGAATTTTGTATTTTATTTTATTTTAATGAATTTAATTTTTTTTTCTTTTTTGAGACAGGGTCTTGCTCTGTTGCCCAGGCTGGAATGCAGTGGTGCAATCTCGGCTCACTGCAGCCTCAACCTCCCAGGCTCAAGCAATCCTCCTACCTCAGCCTCCTAAGTAGCTGAGACCACAGGCTCGCTCCACCACACCTACCTAATTTTTGCATTTTTTGTAGAAACAGGGTTTCATCATGTTGCCCAGGCTGGTCTTGAACTCCTGAGCTCAAGCGATTCTCCCGTCTCAGCTTTCCAAAGTGCTGGGATTACAGGTGTGAGCCACCATGCCGGGCTTGAATTTAAATTTAAATAGACCCATATGGCTTATGTCTACCTCATGGGACAGTATAGCCCTAGATCTTGCATTTTTTTTTTTTTTGTTACTTTATGACAAGTGGTTTTCCACATAGAATAACAAAAGGAAGCTTTTTTTTAAAGATTATTTTATTTTCATTTATTTTATTTTTAGAGACAAGGTCTCACTCTGTCATCCAGGCTGGAGTGCAGTGGCATGATCATAGCTCATTGTAACCTCCAACTGCTGGGCTTAAGTGATCCTTCCACCTCAGATTCCCAAAGTGCTAGAATTACATATGTGAGCCATAAAATTATTTTAAGTTTTAAAAAAGTGAGTTGATTGGAAGAAAAATGTTAAACTGTGGTACAAGTGCTATGCTGTGACAACTCGAATGTTTTCTCCTTCAAATGACAGACGTCCCTATTTATTTTTGAGATGGAGTCTCACTCTGTCACCCAGGCTGGAGTGCAGTGGCGCAATCTTGGCTCACTGCAACCTCCGCCTCCTGGGTTCAAGCGATTCTCCTGCCTCAGCCTCCTGAGTAGCTGGGATTATAGATGCCCACCACCACACCCAGTTAATTTTTGTATTTTTAGTACAGAGAGAGTTTCACCATGTTGGCCAGGCTGGTCTCGAACTCCTGACCTCAAGTGATCCACCTGCCTTGGCTTCCCAAAGTGCTGGGATTACTGGCGTGAACTACTGTGCCAGGCCAGAAGTCCTCATTTAAATGGGCTTGAACAATTAGGAAATGTTCTCTCATGGTATGAGATGGCCAGAGGAGGGCGGCTCCAGGGTTTGTTGATGAGCAGCTCAGTAATGTGACCCGGAACCCAGGGTCTTTCCATCTCTGGTTTGCCTGCCTCAGCGAGGGGGCTCGTCCCCGTGGTGTCAGAATGTGGCAAGTGGCATCTGGATGTTCTTTCTGGGCCTTCCTTGTGGCTGTGAGCTCCTGGGCTGAGGCCTTGTCCCCATTTCTGCAGGAGGGCACTGACAAGCTTGTCTTCCACAGCCACACTGGTGAGAAGCCCTTCCAGTGCATTGCATGTGGCCGTGCCTTTGCCCAGAAGTCTAATGTTAAGAAACACATGCAGACCCACAAGGTGTGGCCTCCAGGACACAGTGGTGGAACCGTGTCTCGAAACTCTGTGACTGTACAGGTCATGGCCCTGAACCCCAGCAGGCAGGAGGACGAGGAAAACGCAGGTGGGTGGAAGTAGGGAACGCCATGCTCCCCACACCTCTCTTCTGCCGCTTCACAGGTTTTATTGCTAGCTGTGTGACCTTGGGCAACCCCCATGACCTCTCTGGGCTTCAATCTACCTTTATCTATAAAATATGGCATAAGATGAAAGGAAGGATGACAAACATACAACATGTGTGGCATTACTGTAATACTGTACCCACGGCAGACATCACTATTCAATCACTTACCCATTTCTTGCTGAGCGTGGCTCTCACCTCAGAATCTTTTTTTTTTAACTTATGAATTATTTCTGGAATTTTCTATTTAATATTTTCAGACCATGGTTGACTTTGGGTAATTGAAATCATGGAAAGTAAAACTGCAAGTAAGGGGAGACTACTATAAAATAAAAATTTATGAGCCCATACTGTTACAATAAATGAATGAATAAATAAATAGGGGATAAAATAAAGCCTTTTTTTTTTTTTTTTTTTACTCTAAGTTCTGGGATACATGTGCAGAACATGCAGGTTTGTTACATAGGTATACGTGTGCCATGGTGGTTTGCTGCACATATCAACCCATCATCTAGGTTTTAGGCCCCGCATGCATTAGGTGTTTGTCCTAATGCTCTCCCTCCCCTTGTCCCCAGCCCCCCGACAGGCCCTGGTGTGTGATGTTCCCCTCCCTGTGTCCATGTGTTCTCATCGTTCAACTCCCACCTATGAGTGAGAACATACGGTGTTTGGTTTTCTGTTCCTGTGTTAGCTTGCTGAGAATGATGGTTTCCAGCTTCATCCATGACCCTGCAAAGGACATGAACTCATTATTCTTTGTGGCTGCATAGTATTCTATGGTATATATGTGCCACATTTAAAGAAAGCCCTTTCTTACAGTAAAAGTGAACTGATAAAAGTAGAAATGATGATTAAATTAGAAAATAACCATTTGACAGCCACCATAGTAATACAGTCACATGCTATGTAAGGATGTTTCCATGAGTAACAGATGGCATATGTGACAGTGGTCCCATAAGATTATAATGGAGCTGGAAAATTTCTGTCATCTAGTGACATTGTTGCCATTGTAAAATCATAGCACACTGCATTACCTTTTCTATGTTTAAGTTATGTTTATTTTTAAAATTTTAGATTTAGAGGGTACATGTACTTGTTTGTTACATGGGTATTAGATGCATAATGGTGGTGGCTGGGCTTCTAGTGAACCCATCACCCAAATACTAGACATTGTACCAACAGGTAGTTTTTCTTTTTTTTTTTCTTTTTTTGAGACAGAGTCTCACTCTGCCATCCAAGCTGGAGTGCAGTAGTGCTATCAGCTCACTGCAACCTCTGCCTTCCAGGCTCAAGTGATCCTCCTGCCTTAGCCTCCCGAGTAGCTGGGAATACAGGTGCCCTTTACCACACCTGGCTAATTTTCGTATTTTTAGTAGAGACAGCTTCACCATGTTGGCCAGGCTGGTCTCGAACTCCTGACCTCAAGTGATCCACCCACCTTGGCCTCCCAAAGTGCTGGGATTACGGACGTGAGCCACCGTGCCTAGCTAACAGGTAGTTTTTCAACCCTTGCCTTCCCTCACCATCCCTGCTCAGAATCTGTTTTCTATATGTTGCTCCAGGCAGTCACTGTAGTTGATCAGAAGTCGAAAGCTATTTGACCTCCATGGTTAGTTGGTCTCCAAATCTCTTTATACATGTGGGATTCTCATCATTTGTTCCTGAGCTAATGCTCCTATCCTTGATATTGATTTAGTTTCTTTCTTGCATGAGGACTGAGAACTTACTAGGTTTAGAGCAGTGCTGCCCAACAGAAATATAGTATGAACAGCATACTATATAATTTAAATTGTTCAGCTGTGCATGGTGGCTCACGCCTGTAATCCCAGCACTTTGGGAGGCTGAGGTGAGAGGATCTGTTGAGCTCAGGAGTTCAAGATCAGCCTGGGCAATATGGTAAAACCCCATTTCTATTTTTTTTTTTTTTTGAGGCGGACTCTCGCTCTGTCGCCCAGGCTGGAGTGCAGTGGTGCGATCTCCGCTCCCTGCAAGCTCCGCCTCCCGGGTTCATGCCATTCTCCTGCCTCAGCCTCCCGAGTAGCTGGGACTACAGGCGCCTGCCACCACGCCCGGCTAATTTTTTGTATTTTTAGTAGAGACGGGGTTTCACCGTGCTAGCCAGGATGGTCTCCATCTCCTGACCTCGTGATCCGCCCGCCTCGGCCTCCCAAAGTGCTGGGATTACAGACATGAGCCACCACGCCCGGCCCCCATCTCTATTTAAACAAAAATATATAAGTTCTGTCTTTAGTGGCAAAAATAGTCTTAAATAAATAAATGAAATAAAATTTTCTAGTAGCTACATTAAAAACAATTTTTAAAAAGATCAAATTAATTTTAATGATATATCTTACTTAACCATATGTGTGTATATGTATGTGTATATATATGTGTGTGTGTGTATATATATATATGTGTGTGTGTGTATATGTATATATATTTTTTTTTTTTTTTTTTTTTTTTTTTTTTTTTTTGCGATGGAGTCTTGCTCCGTTGCCCAGGCTGGAGTGCAGTGGTGCCATCTTGGCTCAATGCAACCTCCACCTCCTGGTATTTAACCCGAAATATTAACATTATTATTTTAACATATAATGTGAAGATTAAATATACTTTATATTCTTTTTTTAATAAATTTTTGAAATCCAGCAGATATATACACTTATAGCACATCTGGATATGGACTGGACACATTTCTTTCTGTTTTTTGTTTTGTTTTTTAGTTAGGGTCTCATTCTGTCACCTCAGACTGGAGTTCAGTGGTGCAATCATAACTCATTGTTGCCTCGAACTCCTGGACTCAAGTGATCCTCCCTCCTCAGCCTCATAAGTAGCTGGGACGGGGGTGCACCACTGCGCCTGGCTAATTGTTAAAAATTTTTTTTTTGTAGAGACAGGTTCTTGCTTTGTTGCCCAGGCTGGTCTCAAACTCCTGAGCTCAAGTGATCCTCTCACCTCAGCCTCCCAAAGTGCTGGAATTATAGGTGTGAGCCATCATGCCTGGCACCACATTTCAAGTTCTCAGTAGCCACATGTGGCTCAGGACCACTTTATTGGATAGTGTAAGGCCAGAGTCTAAGCCATTCCCATGTAGCCCCAAGGGTGAGCAATGCCAGTCACGTGCTAGGTAATGAAGGGAGTGTTTTGCTGGGAAAGCAATGTGTGGCCACTTTTATCTGACCTTCCTTCAGGCTTCCTGTTGGAACTAGCCCTACTGTGTGCCCTCTGAGTTCTTGTGAACTCTTTTTTTTTTCTTTAAAAAAAATTTTCTTTTGAGACAAGATCTTGCTCTGTCACCCAGGCTGGAGTGCAATGGCATGATGGTGGCTCCCTGCAACCTCAACCTCCCGGGCTCAAGTGATCCTCCCCCCTCAGCTTCCTGGGTAGGTGGGACCACCGGCACATGCAACCATGCCCAGCTATTTTGTTTATTTTTTGTAGAGATGGCATCTCATTATGTTGCCGAGGCTGGTCTTGAACTCCTGGGTTCAAGGGATCCTCCTTCCTCGGCCTACTAAAGTGCTGGGATTATAGGAATGAGCCACCACACGGCCCTAAAGAATAAATCATTTCTTCCATTTCTTCTGAAACTCCTTTAGTGTCTAGCACCAAAGTTTTAACCATTTAGCAAACATTTATAGAGGCATACTATGTGCCAGGCCACTGGGCCTGCAGGGATGAGGCCAGAGGCCAGAGGCCCCTGATGTCAAGGAAAGTGAGGAACAGTGTAGTGAAGGAAGGATGATGAAACAGATGATTACATTTTTGTTTGTTTGTTTGTTTGAAATGGAGTCTCACTCTTGTTGCCCAGGCTGGAGTGCAATGGCGCAATATTGGCTCACTGCAACCTCCACCTTCCGGGTTCAAACAATTCTTCTGCCTCAGCCTTCCAAGTAGCTGGGATTACAGGTGTGCGCCACCATGCCCAGATAATTTTTTTGTATTTTTAGTAGAGACGGGGTTTCACCATGTTGGCCAGGCTGGTCTCGAACTCCTGAACTCAGGTGATCCGTTCGCCTTGGCCTCCCAAAGTGCTGGGATTACAGGCATGAGCCACCACACCCGGCTGATGATTACAATTATTATTATTATTTTTTGAGACAGAATCTCACTCTGTCACCCAGGCTGGAGTGCAGTGGCACAATCTCTGCTCACTGCAGCCTCTGCCTCTAAGGTTCCAGTGATTCTCCTGCCTCAGCCTCCTGTGTAGCTGGGATTATAGGCACCCTCCAGCACGCCTGGCTAATTTTTGTATTGTTAGTGGAGATGGGCTTTCACCATGTTGGGAAGGCTGATCTCGAACTTCTGACCTCAAGTGATCCATCCGCCTTGACCTCCCGAAGTGCTGGGATTACAGGTGTGAGCCATCTCACCCAGCCAGATGATTACAATTAGAAGAGGGGACTGGGGAGGCATTAGGAGTACAACTAGGATGGTGTTTAGAATTTTTAACAATCGTGGAGAGGTCTACAGTGTCTGAGGGGAAGGCCAGAGAGGGGAGGCTTGAGGGAGCAGCTGTTTCTCACTCAGAAAGGAAGCATTTCTGTATTTGAGCCTGGGAATGGCCGTACCAGTGCACAGCGGCTGAGTGTGAGTGCAGCACCTTAAGCACAGAGTCCGACCCAAAGTGAGTAGCAGGTGCCAGGTGAACACAGAGGAGCACAGAGTAGGGGTTCTGTGTGTCCTTCCTGAATTGGCTGGCTCCTTGTCCTGACTTCCCTGGCTTTCTCCATAGGGTTGGGCCAGCCCCTGCCGGGTGCACCACAGCCCCAGGCCTTGCCCACAGCCAGTGAGGAAGAGGGCGACAAGCCGGAGCCCAAGCAGGTGGTCCTCATCGACAGCTCCTACCTGTGCCAATTCTGCCCCAGCAAATTCAGCACCTACTTCCAGCTCAAGTCTCACATGACCCAGCATAAGAATGAGCAGGTAGGTGGGTGGTGGCAGCGGGGGCCCACGCCACACCAGTCGCGACCTTTCACTGGTGCTGGGGTCTCGAATGCTGCCTAGAAAGGGGTAGGAACCAGTGAGTCAGACCTTCCACGGCTCTATTCCCCCCAGGTTAGATTCCTAGCAGGGGAATGATGAAGTAAGGTTACCTTTGGGGCAAATCACAGAAAACTTTGACTCACCTCCAGACCTGAGACAGCTGACTCCACCCAGCATAAGGACCCTGTGTCTTTCCAGCTCTGGTCTCTGCCATCTCAGGGTATGGCCTTGACCTCTCCTGATGGCTCACCTTGTACTCCTGTCCTGGGATGGTGATAACTTTTTTTTTTTTTTGAGACGGTTTTACTCTTCCGACCAGGCTGGAGTGCGGTGGTGTGATCACAGCTCACTGCAACCTCCACCTCCATGTTGGCCAGGCTGGTCTTGAACTCCTGATCTCAAGTGATTCGCCCGCTTGGCCTCCCAAAGTGCTAGGATTATAGGCATGAGCCACCGCGTCTGGCCGGTGGTCACCTTTCTAGGCACCGATCCAGACCCACTGTTATGTGTGAGCCAAAAGGGGTTATCTCTTCTGTATCTTTTATAGGAGGAAGAAAGCTTTTCCTAGAAGCACTTTTTAGATCTCTTTTTGGTGAAACCCAGTACATGTGCTCTATCATTTGAGAATGCATTATTATGCTACAAATGATAGAAAACTGGCTTCATAGGGTTTTATTTCTCTCACATCAAAGAAATTCAAAGAAGAAATCCCTAAGTAGGCAGTGTTGGGCTTGTATAGAGCAGGTCAGATATGTCACCGTAGACTCAGGCTTCTAGCTGTCTGATCTGCCATTCTTAGCTTATGGGCTTCATCCTCAAGGTTGAAGGATGGCTGCTATGTCTCCATCCATCACATGTGTATTCCAGTCAAGATAAACAGAAAGCAGAGGGAATTTCTCCTGGGAAGCTTTTGCCTTTGTGTTCTGGAAGTGATGCTGTCCTCAAAGACTACTGACTGTATATCGTTGGCTAGAAAGGAGTCACATGGCTGACACTAGATGCAAGGGAACCAGGATCAAGTGTTTTTTTTTTTTTTTTTTTTTCCCGAGACAGAGTCTCACTCTGTCGCCCAGGCTGGAGTGCAATGGCATGATCTCGGCTCACTGCAACCTCTGCCTCCCACGTTCAAGGGATTCTCCTGCCTCAGCCTCCCGAGTAGCTAGGATTACAGGTGCCCCCCACCACACCCAGCTAATTTTTGTATTTTTAGTAGAGACAGGGTTTTACCATGTTGGCCAGGCTGGTCTCGAATTCCCTACCTCAAGTGATCCACCCACCTCAGCCTCCCAGAGTGTTGGGATTACAGGTGTGAGCCACTGCGCCCAGCCCGTTTTTTTGTTTTTTGTTTTTTTAGACAGAGTCTCACTCTGTCACCCAGGCTGGAGTGCAGTGGCTTGATCTCAGCTCACTGTAACCGCTGCCTCCCGGGTTCAAGGGATTCTCCTGCCTCAGCCTCTTGAGTAGCTGGGATTACATGCATGCACCACTACACCTGGCTAATTTTTATGCTTTTAGTAGAGATGGGGTTTCATCATGTTGGCCAGGCTGGTCTCGAACTCCTGGGCTCAATTGATCTGCCTGCCTTGGCCTCCCAGCATTTAGGGTCACAGGCATGAGCCACCGCGCCCGGCCTGGATCAAGTGTTTTAACTAGGTATGTTGCTATTCTGAGCAAATCAGGGTTCACTTTGTTAGGTAGAAGGAGTGCATGATATGGTGTAGGCAACCAGGACTTATGTACTATTTATCAAAGTATAATTTTCAAGATGTTAAAAACATACTTCTCATACAAATGAGGCCTGAAAGTGAGTCAGAATTTTACTTAACTCATTAGTGAGGGAACCCAAAGGAAGACAAAGCCTGTTCAACAGAGGCCACGGATAGCTATGCCTAATAACTGTCAATGAAAAAAGAGATACTGAAGTCAGATTGTCAAATTACATACAAATCTGGTTAATGTCCTGCAAGACAACAAAACCTGTGATCTTTGGGGTTATCTTCTCTACCTGACAAAAATCAATTACGTTGGATTAGATTTTTACAAATTAACAAATTAACATTTAACTGTAGAGTTCTAATCAATGGAAAGTAGTCAGAAGTAGCCACATCCCGTAGAGAGTGTGATGACTGTGGGCCAGCTGTAGGCAGGCTCCTTAGACAGCAGTTCTCAAAGTCCCAGGCCAGCAGCACCAGCACCCCCGGAGGATTCCTCATTAGTGATGCACATATTCAGACCAGCTAAGTCAGATTTCTCAGGGCTGAGGAGGGGGTGGAGAGGTGGTGGGGGGTGGGAGGGGTGGCGGGGGGGTGGGAGGGGTGGTGGGGGCACAGCCCTCAGCAACCTGTAATTCTGAGGTCTGCTCCAGTTTGAGAGCCGCTATTCCAGGATGACATTGAAAGGGTATACACTATCATCTTTTCACTGTATTTCCAGGTCTTGAATAATTTTTCTAAATATACCTATGCCACACAGAGCCTGAGGGAAGGGTAGTAGGGCCATCATGACTGGCTGAGAGGAGGGAACCCTCTAATCAAAGTAAAACAAGGGGCTGGGCACAGTGGCTCATCCTGTAATCCCACCACTTTGGGAGGCCAAGGTGGGTGGATCACTTGAGGTCAGGAGTTCGAGACCAGCCTGGCCAATGTGGTGAAACCCCCGTCTGTACTAAAAATCCAAAAATTAGCTGGGCATGGTGGTGCGTGCCTGTAATCCCAGCTACTGGGGAGGCTGAGGCAGGAGAATTGCTTGAACCTGGGAAATGGAGGTTGCAGTGAGCCGAGATTGTACCACTGCACTCCAGCCTGGGCGACAGAGTGAGACTCTGTCTCAAAAATGAATGAATGAATGAATAAAAACCCTGGGATCCAGTAGCAGCAGGGGGGCAGAGGGAGCAGTGGTCAGATCATCTACCAGAAGTGTCCAAGGCCAATGCCACAGGCCAGGGGCTGCAGTGGAGGAAGCTCTCCTGCCTCCTGTCACCTGCCCAGCGTCTTCCCTCAAGGTGTACAAGTGTGTGGTCAAAAGCTGTGCCCAGACGTTCCCAAAGCTTGACACATTTCTGGAGCACATCAAGAGCCACCAGGAAGAGCTGAGCTACCGTTGCCACCTCTGCGGCAAGGACTTCCCTCGCTGTACGACCTAGGCGTGCACCAGTACTCCCACAGCCTCCTGCCACAGCACAGCCCCAAGAAGGACAACACCGTCTACAAGTAAGTGCCTCCTGCTTCCTTCTCCCTGGGTGGAGGGGTGGGTGGGCAGGGAGCCCAGGGCCTGTGGCCTTGGTGGTTCTGACTGCTCAGGACCAGTGAGATATTTGAAAGGAGAAACCGAGGCTCCTGGCTGGGGTCCAGACTGGCAGAGTGGGTTCTGGGCTTTGGCACTGGTGGAAGAAAGGATGCTGGCTCTCCTTATTCTTATGCCTTGGCAGACATTTTTCCCAAAAAAAAAAATCCTTAAAAAGAGGAACCTGTATTTCCTTGTTCACAGTGGGAAAAGGTTTGAGCATTTTATTCCAAACTAAACAATTATAACAGTATTATTTTGTCTCGTAATCTACAAAATTTAGCTTACAGTCAAAGCAGTACACCAGTCCTTAACAATGAAAAAAGAATGGGCAGGGTGTGGTGGCCCACATCTGTAACCCCAGTACTTTGGAAGGCCAAGGCAGAAGGAGGCCAGGAGTTCGAGACCAGCCTGGCAACATAATGAGACCCCATCTCTACAAAATAAAATACATTTTTAAATGAACAATTGGCCGGGCGCGGTGGCTCACACCTGTAATCCCAGCACCTTGGGAGGCTGAGGCGGGCAGATCACGAGGTCAGGAGATGGAGACCATCCTGGCTAACACGGTGAAACCCCGTCTCTACTAAAAATACAAAAAAAATTAGCTGGGCGTGGTGGCGGGCGCCTGTAGTCCCAGCTACTCAGAGGCTGAGGCAGGAGAATGGCGTGAACCCGGGAGGCGGAGCTTGCAGTGAGCCGAGATTGCGTCACTGCACTCCAGCCTGGGCGACAGAGCGAGACTCTGTCTCAAAAAAAAAAAAAATAATAATAATAATATTCATTTGTTTTATAATCTATAAGATCTAGGTTAAAGTTGAAGCTATATGCTGATTCCTATTTTTATTTTATTTTTTTCTTTGAGATGGGGTTTTGCTTTGTTGCCCCAGGTTGGAGTCCAGTGGCACCATCACAGCTCACTACAGCCTCACCAGGCTCAGGTGATCTTCCCACCTCAGCCACCTGAGTAGCTGGGACTAACAGGCATGTGCCACCACGCCCAGCTAATTTTTGTATTTTTTGTAGAGACAGGGTTTCGCCATGTTGCTCAGGCTGGTCTTGAATTCCTGGACTCAAGTGAACCTCCCACCTTAGCCTCCCAAAATGCTAAGATTACAGGCGTGAGCCACTGTGCCCAGCCTATATGATGATTCTTAGAATGAACAAGGAATGGATCAGGTATGGATTTTATTAGGGTAATTTATTCTGATAATCATTTATATCACTTCAGTCTTCCATTGTGGTCATGAAGAGGGTCCCTTTGGCAGAAATGACTAAAGGCTTCCTCAGTTTTGCAACATGCTTTTTATCCTTAGATCTTCACGTTAAAGCAGGGCACAGTGGCTCATGCCTGTAATCCTAGCATTTGGAGAGGCTGAGGTGGGAGATGGCTTGAGCCCAGGAGTTTGAAACCAGTTTGGGCAACATAGCAAGACCTTGTCTCAAAAAAATAGAAAAATTAGCCAGGTGTGGTGGCACGCACCTGTAGTCCCAGCTACTCAGGAAGCTGAGATGGGAGGATGGCTTGAGCCCAGGAGGTTAAGTCTGCTGTGAGCCATCATTGTGCCACTGCACTCAGCCTGGGAGATAGAGACGCTTGTCTTAAAAAAAAAAAAAAAAAAAAAGATCTTCACGTCGTTCTCTTTGGAGCTATTGACCTCTGATCATCCTTGTTGAGTTTCTCTGCCTCAGTTGTTTTCTGGTCTGCTTGCCGGGTCCTCCTTTGTTGATGGTGTTATTTGCAGATGTGCAACATCACTTTGATGATGTCGTGAAATCCCCCATCTGCAGTCATTTTGCTGTGCATTTGCCTGCATCATCTGGGAGCACCTGCCTCACAAAGCCCATGGGGGTAGATGGTAGCAAAAGGCCAGGAGTGGTGTTTGTGTGGCGCCTCCTTCCAGTTCATTAGCAAATATTTTCCCATTACAATGGTTTTTGCTTCTCTGTACAAACTTGTACCTGCAGAGATTTGGTGTTTCTATTAATGAGGGCCCTGTAACTCCTGGGTGAAACTTCTGGGCTTCAGAGATAAGTAAATACCTTGAGCTTAAAATGCATGGGCTGCTCAGGGTGACAGGTGTGTAAACAAATGTACCCTATCAGTTGATAAAATGCTATCATGTATGTTTATAAGGTATAGAAATACCACAGGGGAGGCAGGCTACAGAAGCTGTCCCAAGAGCAGTGACATCTGAACTGGGTTTTGAAGGATGAATAGGAGTTTGCCAGGTAGACAATGGATGGAGTGTGTTCCTAGCAGGAGGAACTGCAAGTTTAAAATACAATAGCAAGTGATGTGTTAATAGAATGACTGTTATGTAGAGTGGAAGCGGGAGGGAGATGTTTAGATGGGGCCTATGGGAAAAAGTGGGGCCAAGCCATGAAGGGCTGCGTAGAAATCACAAGAGCTCTGAGAAGTTGGCAGAGGAACTAGAACTCAAGAAATGGGGTGTAGGGTAACTTGCCCCCAAGACTCTGGGAAATGGGGCAAGAGAGGCAGGGAAGCCAGGCAAAGCTTTGGCCAGCCAAGGGGCAGAGATTTCTGGCAGTGATGACTTATTCCCATTTGCACTTGATAAATTTTCTTTGGCTCTTGCCCTTCCGATTTGTGGATTATCTGTGAGTTCCTGTGGCTGTGTGACTCTGGAGTGAGATGCCAAGTAAAGGGAAGGAAGCACCTGCTCTGTGCCAAGCTTTGCCTTTAGTGACATGAATCCCTGCAGTCCTGGGAGGTAGGTGGTATTCTCCCCATTTTGAAGATGAAGACACTGAGGTTCAAGAGAAGTGACCTGCCCACCAGAGTAACAACATCAGCAGAGTTTAGATTTGAATCCTAGTGTGAGATCTTGGAAGCCTCATAGCCCTGGTCTTGGAGTTTGCAGGTTGAAGGTTGAGCCCAATGCTGATGTCCCTGTGCAGTCCCCTTGCAGGGTCATAGTGCCAGTGGCCTTTTGTAGACATTGGAGCTGTTGCCCTGTCCCAAAAGTAAGGCCCAATGAGCCAGGCCCCCGTTTGAATGGCCTGAAGGTGGAATGGTGTCATGGGTAATGATAAAGGTTCTGGAGCCATTGGCCTGTGCTTAAATCCTGTCTTGACTGCAAATCCAGTGGATGACCTTGGGCAAGGTATTCAGCCACTCTGAGCCTCAGTTTTCTCCTCTGTGAAATGGGGATCACAGTAGTGCCTGCCCTATTGGATTATTTATAAGGATCAAGTAAGGCAAGGCTGAGGCTCTTAGACATGGTACCTGGTACATAGTAGGTACTCAATAAATGTTATTGCTACAATTATTATTATTTGTGTTATTTAAGTAGACATTTGGCTGCACGCAGTAGAGACCTCAAATAACAGTGGCTTATACACCATGAGAGTTGATTCTCTCTCATAGTGACATTTGAGTGGCTGTAGATCTTGAGTGGCTTCATATCTTTAGAGGTCCAAGCCCTGTCATTCTGGTTTCTGTTCCCTGTCAGCCACATTGCCTTGGCCTGCCTATGTGTACTTTCCCCAAACCTCTCAAATGACTTTTAGTCATGCCACTACATCTTTACTATATGTTTAATATTTCCTTTTAAAAAATAAGATCTGGCTGGGTGCGGTGGCTCACTCTTGTAATCCCAGCACTTTGGGAGGCCGAGGAGGGCAGATCACTTGAGGTCAGGAGTTTGAGAACAGCCTGGCCAACATGGTGAAACCCTGTCTCTACTAACAAACAAACAAACAAACAAAAAACAAAAATTAGCTGGGTGTGGTGGCACACTCCTGTAGTCCCAGCCACTGTGGAGCCTGAGGCAGGAGAATCGCTCGAACTCGGGAGGTGGAGGTTGTGGTGAGCCAAGATCATGCCACTGCATTCCAGCCTGGGTGACAGAGAGAGAGACTCTGTCTCAAAAGAAAAAAAAGAAAAATAAGATTTATTGATTTTTTTCCCCTTAATTGCAAAAGTCAATGTTCAATGCAGAGAAAAGAATTTTGTAAAAACCCACACAAAAACAAAAAACCAAAACTGTCACCCAGAGATCGCCACTGTACTATTACCTCTTGGTGGATATCCTTTGGTATATATGTGTAGTATGTTTACAGATATGGATACAGATATAAATATCACAGACTATATTTGAGTCAGGTGGTCCCAAATACAGTCACTGAATTTGGTGAAATTCATCACTCTGTCTTCCTGTAGTGCAATGTCCAACAAACAGACTGATTTAATGGGATCACTGTACATGTGGTTTTATCACTTAAAACTTTTTCACTTAAAATAGTAACACAGCTGGGCACAGTGGCTTATGCCTGTAATCCTAGCACTGTGGGAGGCCGAGGCAGGCAGATCACTTGAGGCCAGGAGTTCAAAACCAGCCTGAGCAACGTGGTGAAACCTTGCCTGTACAAAAAATACAAAGATTAGCCAGGCATGGTGGCATGTGCCTGTAGTCCCAGTTACCTGGGAGGCTGAGCTGGATTGCTTGAGTCCAGGAGTTCAAGGCTACAGTGAGCCGTGATCATGCCACTGCACTCGTGAGACCCTGTCTCGGGGAAAAACAAAAACATCAGTATTATGGACATCTTTGCATTTCAGCAACAATAGACCTGTCTCATTCTTTAAACAGCTACTTAGTATTCCATTGTGCATGGATGTACTGTGATTTACTTATGTCATTTCCCATTGTTGGTTAATGTGGTTACTTTCAGTTTGTCATTAGTATAACAATTATACAGGGAACAACTTTGGAAGTACATCTTTGCTTTTTTTGTAAGTTCCTAGAAGTGATTTTGCAGGTCAGAGTTCAAAGGGTTTTTTTTTTTTTTTTTTTCTGAGACGGAGTCTCGCTCTGTCATCCAGGCTGGAGTGCAATGGCGGGATCTCAGCTCACTACAACCTTCGCCTCCCAGGTTCAAGTGATTCTCCTGCCTCAGCCTTTCTAGTAGCTGGGACTACAAGGCACCTGCCACCATGCCCTGCTAATTTTTTGTATTTTTGGTAGAGACAGGGTTTCACTGTGTTAGGCCAGGATGGTCTCCATCTCCTGACCTCGTGATTCGCCCGCTTTGGCCTCCCAAAGTGCTAGGATTACAGGCGTGAGCCACCGTGCCCGGTCTTTTTTTTTTTTTTTTTTTTTAAAGATTAATTATCTACTTCAAAAACTAATTATATGTATACAGTGCAATATTTTGAAACTATCACAGGGCATAGAGTGAATAGGAATTCTCCATCCACTGTGACCCACTTCCCCATATCACGGGCAATCATTTTCAAAAAGTGTTCTTTTTAAACCTTTTATTTGTCATAATTTTATTATTGATAGGTTGATTTTTGAGACAGGATCTTGCTCTGTCACCCAGGCTGGAGTACAGTGGCACAATCATGGCTCGCTGTAGCCTTGACCTCCCTGGCTCAAACAATCCGTCCCCCTCAGCCTCCTGAGTAGCTGGGACTACAGGTGTGTGCCACCACTGCCAGCAAATTTAGGTATTTTTTGTAGAGACAGGGTCTTGCTATAATGCCCAGGCTGGCCTAGAACTCCAAGGCTCAAGCAATCCACCCTCCTCAGCCTCCCAAAGTACTAGGATTACAGGCATGAGCCACCATGCCTGGCCTTCAATATCTGTGTTGTAAAGCTTTCCTTTGTTTCACGAATTTAACTTATGTGTTTATTTTAATTTTAATATAATTAATTAATTTTTTGTTTAGAGACAGGGTCTCACTCTGTCGCCAAGGCTGGAATGCAGTGGCATGATCATGGCTCACTGTAGCCTTGACCCTTGACCTCCCAGGCTCAGGTGATTCTCCCACCTCAGCCTTCTGGGTAGCTGGGACTACAAGCGTGCACCACCATGCCCGTCTAATTTTTTTTTTTTTTTTTGAGACGGAGTCTCGCTCTGTCACCAGGCTGGAGTGCAGTGGCGCAATCTCAGCTCACTGCAAGCTCCGCCTCCCAGGTTCACGCCATTCTCCTGCCTCAGCCGCCCAAGTAGCTGGGACTACAGGCGCCCGCCCCACGCCCAGCTAATTTTTTTGTATTTTTAGTAGAGACGGGGTTTCACCATGTTAGCCAGGATGGCCTCAATCTCCTGACCTCGTGATCTGCCCGCCTCGGCCTCCCAAAGTGCTGGGATTACAAGCGTGAGCCACTGCGCCTGGCCTAATTTTTTTTTTGTAATTTTTCGTACAACAGGGTTTTGCCATGTTGCTCAGGCTTGTCCTAAACTCCCGGGCTCAAGTGATCCTCCTGCGTTGGCCTCCCAAGTGCTGGGATTACAGGCATGAGCCACTGCACCTGGCCTTTTTTTTTATTTTGAGACAGGGTCTCACTCTGTCACCCAGGCTAGAGTGCAGTGGCGTGATCACAGCTTACTGCAGCTTTCGCCTCCTGGGCTCAAGCAATCCTCAGCTCAGCCTCCTGAGTAGCTGGGATCACAGGTGTGTGCCACAGGCCCAGCTAATTTTTTATTTTTTATAAAGATGGAATTTCACCATGTTGACAGATGGTCTGGAACTCCTGGGCTCAGGCGATCCACCTGCCTTGTTCTCCCAAAGGTCTGGGATTATAGGTGTGAGCCACACACCTGGCCAATTTTTATTTTTTTAGAGACAGAGTCTCACTGTGTTTGTCCAGGCTAGAGTGCATCAGCTTATTCACAGGTGTGGTCGCCTTGCCTCAGCCTCCCCAGTAGCTAGGACTACAGGCAGGCACCATCACTCCTGGCTAAATTTTTTTGTTTGTTTGTTTGTAGAGACAGGGTCTTACTGTGTTGCCCAGGTGGTCTTTGAACTCCTGGCCTCAGTGATCCTCCTGCCTGGCCTTCCCAAAGTGCTGGGATTACAGGCGTGAGCCCCACACTGGCCTGTATTTCCTAAAACAAAGATAACCTCTTCCATAAGCGCAGTGTACTATAGTTACCAAATCAGGAAGTGGGCTCTGTGTGGTGGCTCATGCCTGTAATTCCAGCACTTTGGGAGGCTGAGGTGGACAGATTGCTTGAGCCCAGAAGTTTGAGGACCAACCTGGACTACGTGGCAAAACCCCGTCTTTAAAAAAAAAAAAAAAAAAAAAAAAAGAGCCGGGCATGGTAGCTATGCCCGTGGTCTCAGCTGCTCAGGAGGCTGAGGCAGAAGAATTGCTTTAGCCCGGGAGGTACAGGTTGCAGTGAGCGGAGATAGCACCATTGCACTCCCGCCTGAAGGACAGAGTGAGACCCTATCTCAAAAAAAAAAAAAAAAAAAAAAAAATCAGGCCAGGCGCGGTGGCTCATGCCTGTAATCCCACACTTTGGGAGGCTGAGGTGGGCGGATCACCTGAAGTCAGGAGTTTGGGCCAGCCGGCCAACATGGGCGAAATGCCATATCTACTAAAAATATAAAAAATTGCAGGGTGTGGTGGCGGGCCACCTGTATTCCCAGTTACTTGGAGGCTGAGGCAGGAGAATCCCTTGAACCTGGGAGACCGAAGTTGCAGTGAGCCGAGATCGGGCCACTGCACTCCAGCCTGGGTAGCAGAGCAGACTCTGTCTAAAAAAAAAAAAGAAAAGAAAAAGAAATCAGGAAGTTAATATTCAATACAATTCTATTAATCTATTACAGGCCTTATTCAGAATTTTCAATTGTTTAATAACGTGCTTTAGAGAAAAAGAAAAAAAAGTTTTTTTTGAACCAGAATCACATGTTGAATTCAGTTGTCATGTCTCTCTCATCTCCTCTCGTGTCCTATAAGCTGGAACAGTTCCTCCTTCTGTCTTTGTCTTTTTGAGACCTTGATATTTCTGAAGAGTTAGACAGGTTATTCTGTAGAATGTCCTCAGTTCAGGTTTGCCTGATTTTACCCTATGATTAAATTCAAATTCAGGGCATGCACTTTGTTGGGAATGTCACAACAAATATGTGTCCTCCTCCGTGTGTCATATCAGGAGGCATGTGATGTTGATTTGCTCCATTACTGGTGATGTTACTTGGATGACTTCATTCAGGTGCTGTTTCTGGCAGGAGATTTTAATTTTCCTGGCTATTGGTAAAACTATCTCTGACACAACCTATGTCTCCCCCAAACCCCAGCCCCTGAAGCCTGTGAGATTCTGTCCTTTCCCCACTCACCAGCTAGTTAAGTCTTGCCCTCCTGGTACCTCTGCTCCCACCCACCTTCCCTTTCTTGCTGCTGGAGGGCATTTAGTATGTGGTTTCTTTCTTTTTCTTTTTTATTTTTTGAGACAGAGTCTCTCTCCGTCACCAGGCTGAAGTGCCAGTGGCATGATCTTGGCTCACCGCAACCTCTGCCCTCCTGGGTTCAAGTGATTCTTGTGCCTCAGCCTCCCGAGTAGTTGGGATTACAGGTGTGAGCCACCACACCTGGCTAATTTTTGTATTTTTAGTAGAGAAGCATTTCTCCATGTTGGCCAGGTTGGTCTCGAATCCTGACCTTAAGTGATCAGCCCACCTTGGCCTCCCAAAGTGCTGGGATTACAGGCGTGAGCCACCGCGCCTGGCTAGTGTGTGGTTTCAGAGTGCGCCTGGCTAGTGTGTAGTTTCAGAGTGCGGTCTGTGGGGCTCCCCTGGGCCCTTTGCAGGTGCAGCCTGCCCGGGGTTTCCCACAGGCAGTACTCTACACAGCCTGCCTTTTTGTTTGGTTTGAATTGTTGACCTACCTGTGACATTCCTCACTGATAACTCATTGTAAACAGGTCAATATGCTGGCAAATGTTTTCTTTTTTCTTTTCTTTTTTTGTCTGATAATACCCTTTCTTCCTTAGCTGGGACATGTTTTCATGATGGGGAGATGGTGGTGTCTTTTCTCCCTTCAGAGTGGGCTGGTGGCCTGAGACTGCTGTTGTGAGGACATGTTTATGAGGCTGTTTGGCACAGTTGTGTTTTTGACTCCGTGTTAGGCCGTTTCCACACGGCTATAAAGAAATACCTGAGACTGGGGTAATTATAAGAAAAGAGGCGTATTTGACTCACAGTTCAGCAGGCTGTACAGGAAGTATAGTGTCTGAGCTAGCAGATCTTGCCTCTGGGAGGCCTCAGGAGGCTTTTACTCATGGCAGGAGGAGAAGGGGGAGTAGACATGTCACATGGCCAGAACAGGAGCCAGATAGAGAGAGAGGGAGGCGCCATACACTTTTAACACGCTAGATCTCACAAGAACTCACTCACTATCCTGAGGATGCACCAAGGGGATGGTCTTAAACCATTCATGAGAAATCCACCCCCATGAATCCAATCACCTCCACCAGAACTCACCTCCAGCACTGGGGATTATATTCAACATGAGATTTAGGTGGGGACACAGATACAAACTATGTCAGACTCTGTGACAATCTCTCTCCTTTTTTTTTTTTTGGATGGAGTCTCACTCTATCGCCAGGCTGGAGTGCAGTAGCGTGATCTCAGCTCACTGCAACCTGCATCTCCCAGGTTCAAGCGATTCTCCTGCCTCAGCCTCCTGAGTAGCTGGGGGTTACAGGCAGGTGCCACCACGCCTGGCTAATGTTTGTATTTTTAGTAGAAACAGGGTTCACCATATTGACCAGGCTGGTCTTGAACTCCTGACCTCAGGTAATCCACCCACCTCGGCCTCCCAAAGTGCTGGGATTACAGGCGTGAGGCACTGGCCCCAGCCATGTGACAGTCGTAAGAATGAATGACAGGCAGGTCTGTTTGGGACTCTACACCCCATTTTTTGAATGAGGAGGCCCAGAGGGTCAGAAAATGGGAAGGCACTTGTTACATTACTCTTTAATTGTAACAGTTCTCACTGGTGCTGGAGCAGCTTGTGAATGGGCAAGATGTGACCACTTGCTAGTGGAGGAGACAGATAATAACCAAGTAAGCAAATAATAAATAATTCCAGGTAAGAAGTGGTAAGAGAATAAAACTGAGTGATGTAATAGGGAGTGGCTGGGAGTGCATGGTAGGGGGCAACTTGAGACAGGGTGGCCAGGAGGGCCTCTTTGGGGAGGTGACATTTGAGCTGAGACATGAAGGATGAGAAGGCACTGCCTGGGGAAGACTTGGGGAAGAGTGTTCCAGGGAACAGGAACAGCCAGTGCCAAGGCGCTGAGGTGGGAATGAGCCTGGTGTGTTCAAGGTAGGTCAAGGAGGCCAGGGTGGCTGGAGCAGAGTGAGTGAGGTGGAGAGAGGAGAAGGATGAGGTCTGAGAGGTGGGAGTGGGTCAGACCACAGGGCCTTGTAGGCCAAGGTGGGAGGTGGGTTAAGCAATGGTGTGGCATAGTCTGACTTACTTTTTTTGTTTGTTTCTTTTTTGAGACAGAGTCTCACTCTGCCGCCCAGGCTGGAGTGCAGTGGTGCGATCTCGGCTCACTGCAACCTCTGCGTCCTGGGTTTAAGTGATTCTCCTGCCTCAGCCTCCTGAGTAGCTGGGATCACAGGTCCACGCTACCACGCCTGGCTAATTTTTGTATTTTTAGTAGAGAGACGGGGTTTCATCATGTTGGCCAGGCTGGTCTCAAACTCCTGACCTCAGGTGATCTGCCTGCCTCGGCCTCCCAAAGTGCTGGGATTACAGGTATGAGCCACCGCACCAGGCCTTTTTTTTTTTTTTTTTTGTCTTTTTTAAATAGAGACAGGTTCTCTTTCTGTTACCCAGGCTGGAGTGTAGTGGCATAATCATGGCTCACTGTAACCTCAAACCCCTGGGCTTAAGCGATCCTCCTGCCTTAGCCTCTTGAGTAGCTGGGAAGCCACCACATCTAGCTAATTTTTAAATTTTTCATAGGGATAGGTGTCTTGCCATGTTGCCCAGGCTGATCTTGAACTCCTGGTCTCAAACAATCCTCTCACCTTGGCCTCCCAAAGCATTGGGATTACTGGTGTGAGCCAATGTGCTCAGCCTGAGTTTCATTTTTAAAGGTGCCCCTGGCCACCCTGTGGAGAATGGACTATAGGAGGCAAGGCAGGGGCAGGGTGGCCAGTGAGGAGGCTACTGCACAAGTCCGAGGAAGAGACGATGGCGTTCAGATGAGGACAGGCAGTGGCAGTTGAGAAGAGTGGATGGATTTGGAATGAATTAACTCTAGGATGTTGCCTCCTAATGTTGGCCTGGGGTGGCCTGGGGGCTGCTTCCTATGCCTGCTGTGTTTCCTCCCTCACCTCTCCTGCTCCTTCCACTTAGGTGTGTCAAATGTGTCAACAAATACTCCACCCCTGAGGCCCTGGAGCACCACCTGCAGACGGCCACTCACAACTTCCCCTGCCCACACTGCCAGAAGGTGGGTGCCACTGTCCTCTTTTCCGGGGCCCTAGGCTATAATAAGGGCAAGGAAGTGGTGGGGTGGGGTGCACACCTCACCCTTTCCTTCTCCTCTCTCACCATAGGACACGCAGGCAGGGCTCAGGGGCTACTCCACAGATGACACAGTGTCTCTGCCTGGCCATCTCATCCATCACATTCCAGATGTGGCCATGTTGGGGCTGCTGCTGGAGCCAGGCTGGGTGGGCTGTCCTGGTCCCAGGCCTAGTGTCTGAGCAGCAGCCTCTCAGCTTCCTGATGTAAGATTATCCTTATTACAATTGGCTCTTCTTTTTAATTTTTTTTTTTTTTTTTTTTGAGACAGGGTCTTACTCTGTCACCAGGCTAGTGTGCAGTGGTTTGATCATGGCTCACTGCAGCTTCAACCTCCTGGGCTCAGTCCCCTGAGTAGCTTGGACTATAGGCATGTGCCACCATGCCCAGCTAATTTTTGTATTTTTTGTAGAAATGGGGTTTCACCATGTTGCCCAGGCTGGTCTCAAACTCCTGGGCTTAAGGGACCTGTCCACCTTGACCTCCCAAAGTGCTGGGATTACAGGCATGAGCCACTGCACCCAGCTTAAATTTTTTGTAGAGATGGGGCTCGCTATGTTACCCAGGCTGGTCTCAAACTCTTGGCCTCAAGTGATCCTCCCACCTCAGACTCCCAGAGTGTTGGGATTACAGGTATGAGCCACCATGCCCAGCCTGGATTCTTCTTTTCAGTGACTCTGAAAGCCTCACTAAAGCCTGTTCCTAATAACATCAAACATCTAGGAAGTGTTCCAATTTCTAGTTGTCTCAAAGCTTCATCATTTTGTAAAGTTTATTTGAATCAGGTCCATAGATTGCAATTGATTGACATAACAAAAGCCTCTATTAATCTACAGGTCCCCCCCCCAACACCCCCCCACCACTGCTCCCTTTTTTCTTCTCTCTGAATTATATTTGTTGAAGAAAATTGGGCCATTTGGTCCAGCGGTGTTCCCT